>NC_133812.1:9308441-9615941 GCF_043250625.1 Sebastes fasciatus
GAGAGAGATCAGAACACATGGCAGCTTTATTCAAACAGGACAATATAATAATGCAATTGAAATAACCAACTCGAGGAACCACACATTTAAGTCAGACAGCACACATTAAATCAACTGAACGAGCTTCAGTTCATATTTTGAATTAATAATAGCAAACAGCTAAATCTGGTCTGCACTTCCATAAAACAATCAGCATTCAACTATTAAATTTAAGTCCAATATTAAAGGTTAAACTAAAAATCTGTAAATCCACACAGAGACAAACAGATGATCCACTTCTTAAATTACTTGAACAAAATATTGTCTACATTTTCAGCCAACAACAAAACCCCGTCTGCACCCTCATTAGGAAACTGGCATTCAACAATTAAAATCAACTACAAATATATATTAATCACACAATGACAAAATAATAACAGCGATAATAATAAAAGCAAATTGCAAACATCCGTTTTGCACATTTACACAGTAGGCATTCAACAGTTGATGTTAAGTACAAAACGTAGTCAATTTACAACAACAAAACCACATCAGTTACATTATGCAATGTACAAAGAGTCTGCCTAAGTAGATTACTGACAGCGAAACTCAAACTTAAATACCAATGAATGCACCATAAAGTACAATGTGGAAAAACATAAATGCAAATCTAGCATTCAACTATTACATTTAAGTCCAATATTAAAGGTTAAACTAAAAATCTGTAAATCCACACAGAGACAAACAGATGATCCACTTCTCCTTAAATTACAAAATTCTGTCATTAACAGCCAACAACAAAAACCCCGTCTGCACCCCCTGCATTCGACAATTAAAATCAAGTACAAATTTAAATCAGTCGCACGATAAAAAAAATAATAACAGGGACAATAATAACAGCAAATTGCAAACATCTGTTTTTCACATTGACACAAGACATTCAACAGTTCATGTTAAGTGCAAAAAAGAGTCTGTCTTGAAAATCCAAAATCAAACTTAAATACTAAATCACGCACTATAAAGCACAATGTGTAAAAACACAAACTCAAGTCTACATAAGTCAGAGTGCAGTACAGTACATAAATAGTGCAAAATGTGAACTAAATCATTTGTTCTTAAGCATGATACAAAATAGGATACGAGAGTACAGGAGAAATGTCCACAGGGATTACTTTGTTACATACATATCTATACAAATCTTCATTAAGAAAATAAACAACATAAAACATCAGATATAAAGCTCTACCTTCTTTGGAGGCATAATTAAACAACTAGAAAAGGCTTAAGGCAATCAAAAAAAATATGTTTAAAATATAAAATGCTAAACAAATACAAACAAACTAGGTAGAAAGTGCTGTGTGGATTTTGTGTATGGCAATCCACTGTTTCATGTTTGAGTAGTTTAATACATACTTGTACTGATCGAAAAAGTTAGAGGGCTCAAACAGATTGGACCAGTCCGCTTTCCGCTGCTGAATGTCCTCTGTGATGGCATACCCTGTGAGTGAGGAAGGGAAAGCTTGTTAAAGTCAGAGTAAAACAAAATCACATCTTTGTGCACATTATTGAATCCTTGTAATATTCTTGAAGTTGTGAGTTGAATGTGGCTAAATCGTTAATCCAAAATTACAGCGCAGTAACTGAATGCCTGTTCCTGACCAACAGATTTTGCATTAGAGCCAACCGGAAAGGTGAGAGATTGTGTTAAATCAGCTTTGTTACGGTGAAGTTAATGGGCCCACGATGCAGGTCGTGCACTGTGAGGATTTAGTGAAGGGTTGAATGACTACATACCTCGTTTGATCTCCTCCGTTATGATGGCGACGGAGGAGGGAGACACGTTGAACGTCGTGTTCTGCGCTGGGTATGCCGGTGTTATGATCGGCATCAGGTGGCATGCTTTAGCCTGGAAATGCAGAAGAATACATTATTTTAAGATTCACCGGTGCTTTAGAGCAAATTCGGTAATTAATCGTCTGACACGATTCTATATTTACAGCCTAAAATCCTGATAGAAATCCTGCCAAGGACTTACAAAGGGAGCCCAGACTGGCAGGCTGTAGTAGCAGTCCTCTATTCTCCTCAGCAGAATTGGGATCGGCCATTTCCTGGAAGAAAAAACACAAGATTTTGAATATCATCTGATCCTCATCTATAACTTTTACAAACCATTCACATGCAGCTACATGGAAGATAATAAAAACATCTCAAATCTATCTTATGTTGGCACTGCTGTTCCAGATTATTTTAAACTAACTGCACATCAAAGGTTGTGCTCACAAATTGTGTTTTTTCCACCCAAATGCCACCTCATATTTTACAATTGCCAACCGTACAAGAGAAATGGGTTATTGTAGTGAATGACTGCTTAACAAGCTCAAATGGGCAGTCTGTTTTCAACGGAAACAAGGTATCAACTAGATCCACTCATGATCAAGTAAGATGACCCTGACTTGACCAGTGACTTTTAGTAAACCCAATGAGATGTTTTTGTTTTTTTCATTTCAGAAATAGGACAACTTACCACATGTTATACACTTTGAAGAACTTGTTGACCAAGGTGGACGACGTAGCATTTGGGTAACACTGGCATATTCTGGCTACCAGTATTGCCCATGAAACGCCGCCCAAGAAGCCCATCGCATTTGAGTAGATGTTGCGTCCTGAAGAGAAATGAGATTAAGAACGATTAAGACTCCCTGTGCACAATGTTACCTAATGTTAACAATGACCTGCTCTAATTTGCTTTAGCCCACTGCAAATTGAGTTTTTAATGTGTTAAATATTGGTTACCACTCTTTTATTTCACATTACGACTGCTTTCTACTACTGTTGCAATATGTTTTGCTCATAAAAGTTGTAAAATTGGGGAAAAGGAATAGAAATATGTGATAAAGCATATTAGATAATAACATAAATCCGTGGGTCTGTCTTACTAAGATCCTTCATACAGGAGACCTACAAGGCTCTAAGGATGCACCAATACCGATACTGGATCGGATATTGGGCCGATATTGACCCAAATAGCTGGATCGGGTATCGGTGACAATGGAGCCAATCTATTCAGTTCAATTCTATGTTTATATATCATATACTTTATAGACTGGAATTTTAATTGCTGTTTAAGTTTTTACCAATTTGTTATTGCATTAACAAGGTTTCCACTTGAGTTGTAATTCTGATAATTGTGAAGATTTTTTTACCAAGTTGCTGGTGTACGATTTATTATTTTAATAATACATAACAATTCAGTAAATGTATATCTATGTATTCATTTGTCACATTTTGTTTTACAAAGTTAGGAAAGTGATGTTTAATTTAAGCCTGGTGTTGCCTTACACATAAAAGAATGATCCCAGTCACTTCCACACAGCGAGGCATACAGCTTATTAATTAAACACTGGTATCAGATCTGTACTCCGTATCTGCTGATACCCAAAGCCCAGGTATCGCTATCGGTATCAGGACTGAAAAAGTCGGATCGGTGCATCTCTACAATACACCCAAGAGATATCCTTAGCTCCTTGGATGAGTGACCAGTTTATTTTCGACTTGGCTGGATCAATTTTGCCTTTACGTTGTATGAGATGACTCTACATAGACAACTTTGTGAGAAAGGCGCTATCTATGCAGTTAAGTAAACCTGTGCATTGTTTATTTCTGCAAAATAGCAATTGGGCTGTGGTTGCCTGGTACCAAATGTAGACAAGACAAACAAAATGTATCCATGGCAACATGAGACACTGAAACACATGAGCCATGTCAAAGAAAAGAGAACAACGGCTGTGTACAAAATCACTCCCTTGTACGCTTGTTCACTATTCCCCAAATAATAAACACTCTAGTGTTTATTAACTAGTTGTGTGTGTGTTCAACTTACGTTTGGCCCACAGCTTGATGGCTCTCAGAGCGAGCCTGAAGTTTCCGACTTTTGGCACGGACTTGAGGATTTCCTCTGATACCCTGTAGCCATTGAGACTCCTGACACAATGGATATCCAGACCATTTAACCACTGGTTATTGAGCAGGTTCAGCTTGTCAGCTATGCTCTTCCGCGGCAAGCGCGCAAAGAGCAAGTCAATCTAGGAAATAACAGGAACACAAAAACAATGATTAAGACACATTGAAACGAGCCTTTAACTGAGGGATACTGCAGACAGTAGAGCTTTCACTTTCTTTTTCTCTAGCCAAATTACCTCAATTCCACTGTAGGTCATCTTGATGACAGGGACGTATGCGTCTTTAATGGTCTAAAGACAACAATATGGTCAGTCACATGCAACAGGGAGAAAAATGATCTTTGACTTGTACAAAATGAATCAGATATATTATATGTTATATTATACTTATAGACTAACCCGTATGTTTTTGACCTCCTTCTGGGCCTTCAGCTTGTCAAAGAAGGAAGTGAAGAAGACCTTCCGCTCCAGAAAACCGGGTCCAATGCAAAGGGCATCGATGTCAGCACCTGTCAAAACAGCACAGATTCATATGAAATCGAATTTCTATATTTAAATGTGTGGCAACACTTTACAATAACCATCATTTATACAAGGTAACTTGATAGTTAATTAAGTAAGGGATTATTTAAATGTTAACTTTGTTAATGGTTAATAATAGATTTGTAAAAGTCTATAAATATTGTTTGGATGGTTATTATAAAGTTGCAACTGATGATTATAATACCTTGTTAAATGGTTAATAAATACTTCTTAAAGCATCTATAAACATTATTTAGATAGACAGTTAATACTTTATCAATGGTCAATAAGGTTTCTGGTCCATCTATCTATGTTTATAGATGATTTATAAACTTTTCTTGAAGGTTTACAAATCAGCTGGTAATCA
The DNA here is from genome assembly GCF_043250625.1 of Sebastes fasciatus. Taxonomy (NCBI): domain Eukaryota; kingdom Metazoa; phylum Chordata; class Actinopteri; order Perciformes; family Sebastidae; genus Sebastes; species Sebastes fasciatus. The sequence goes on from NC_133812.1 coordinate 9,313,269, forward strand.
TTAACAAATACCTAATATAGTATATAAAATGTTATAATGTGTGCAGCAATAAACTCTTAATAGTGTACTGATTTATTAATCTATGAATGAATGGACTAAATTACAAAGTAATTCATTATTTGACATTTTAATGGACAATAAAATAGAAATAATTTCCAAATGAAATATTAATCCATCAATAAATAGTTCAAATTAAAAAGGGATTTACAAAAACAAAATAAAACAGCCAATAAGTACATAATTCAAAAATACTTTAATGCATTCATAAATAAATAATGGAATTTAAAATTCTATTTGAAAACGCAGTTTAAAAAGAGAAATAACTGGATTCACAAGTTAAATTAAGAATACTGGTTTTAATCACGCATTTAAAAGGGCAACTTTTTCCCCCATTTTCATTAGCATTTCGCTCTATTGCATTTAGTTTATCTGCTATTTTTATTGTTCAATTAAATGCTTTATCACTATTTCCGTGACTCTTGTGGTCCTCCATATCTAACATGCTCTTACAGATGACGAAAGAAACTGGTAAATTACCTTTGGAGTGAACTCCCAGACGATAGGAGCCAAAAGGGTATATCTTCCCTCCAACGTTTTCTGTGACCGATACAGGTAAGTCCTAAAATTTAAAAAAAGTAATAATAAAAATGTATTATTAATGCAATAACATGTTTCCGGTATCATATTTGGAGTTGTGAAACAACAATATAGATAAAGATAGATGTCTTACCATTTGAGCAGAGGTTTCTGTGAGCCACTCGTTATAGAGTGACTCGAGTTGTTTCACAACTTTCTCTCTGCAAAATAAGACATATTCAAATACTATCATTTCTCTGAAGCAAAGCGTGCCATGGTCCCTTCCAATTGTGGTCTATCACTTGCATTAAGTTCATTCAAAGTGAAGGTTGTTGTTTAACTGGTTATCTTTTTTCAGTAATAACCCACCCAAGTTTTTTTTTTTTACAATTACCCCTCCAAGCTGTATTAATTACAACATAAAAATAATTAAATAGAAAAAGATGCATCATACCTGTGTTGCAGCTCAATGCTGTCTTCAAAAACACCACATGGTTTCAGGGCCTCTTTCAGCTTGTTGGTGAGGATTAAATCAGCCTCTTTGGGCAGATCCATGCTGATGGGACCCGTAATCCCATGCCACCTTGGGGCGGCTCTAAGTGGTGGAGCTTTGCTCTTACTGAAAAGGGACATTTGCATGTTAGTGCACTAGTGAATGAATGAATATGAACAAATCATTTATATCAGTGTCTGGTCATTTACATAACGCATCCCTCATGGGACTATTCAGACACATTAACTAACAACAAATCAAACCTTTTGGGATGTTAGCCCACCATCATCTAACAGCACAATACACCAGCATCATCCAAACATAAACATCATCCAAACATTATCATAAACATGAACCTCCCACAAATAATGCTCCAGGATATATCCAGCAATGCTGGAAATACAACAAATATACAATCACAAATATACAATCACAGCCCCTTAAGCACAAGACACATACACAAACCCAATCATGACAAAAAGGCATAAGAGTCTGAGGAATTTATCTATTTTATGTTACTTTTCCCCTCCTATCTCATGTTTTAGAAAGATATTTAGAAAATACAAAAACATTATCAGAGACAGAGAATTGCAGATGTCCTAAACTGGCGATCTATCCATTTACCTAGCCTAAATCTTTGAAAAAACAACACAAGTACTTACAAAGACATTGTTGTAGAAATGAAATCCTTCGTTTAGTTTAAATAGAGTCAGAAATGTATTCGTCTCTCTCAGGTAAACAGCGAAAGGTGCTGGTATGTCTGTCACTCTCTGTGGCTAGATGTACACTGACTGGAGTTTGGAACGAGCTCCTTAAAGTTGAATTCTTCAATAGAATCCAATGGAATGGTTCCGAGAATTCAGCTCAATCCATTGTTTGTATTTAAATATAAATGGTTTGATTCTACTTGTGCTTTTTGCAAAATATATTTGTAAAATATATGTATATAAATGTAATTATAATACTGCCAATTAAATCAGGATTAAAATATTTAATTCCAATTAATCACATGATTGTCCATGATTGATCACGATTAATCGTAAATTAATCACGTTTTTTTACCTGTTCAAAATGTACCTTAAAGATTGATTTGTCAAGTATTTAATACTTTTATCAACATGGGAGTGGACAAATAATTTTGCTTTATGCAAATGTATATATTTATCATTGGAAATCAATTAACAACACAAAACAATGACAAATATTGTCCAGAAACCCTCACAGGTACTGCATTTAGCATAAAAAATATGCTCAAATCATAACATGGCAAACTGCAGCCCAACAGGCAACAACAGCTGTCAGTGTGTCAGTGTGCTGACTTGACTATGACTTGCCCCAAATTGCATGTGATTATCACAAAGTGGGCATGTATGTAAAGGAGAGACATGTGGATACCCATAGAACCCATTTACATTCACATATCTTGAGGTCAGAGGTCAAGGGAGCCCTTTGAAAATAACCATGCCAGTGCAATGTGCAGGGATGCAGATTTGGCTTTTCAGGTTTTTAGTCCACTCTCAATCTTTGTCTCAGGTACTCTTGAGTGCATAATGCTGCAATGAATGTAAAATTCATGTAAAATTGTATGTGTGTATTAATGTAAATTTGGCTCTTATAATCTTTGACTGTTAATATCGATTAATTACTATAACAGCTTGTTTTAATACTACAACATTTGCCATATTATACAACCTATACTACATGTTACTGTAGCGACTTTTAGAGAGCGTTCATTTTTTTTTTTTTGTACTTTATTTGTATTGTTTTTCCATTACAGAAAGACAACATACACATAGAACAATAAAACAAAACAAAAAACATGAAAGGATATAGATTGCCCTGTCTCTACAAAGTTTTCTTATTGCTATGACATTTTCAATGGTTCATTCCCTCATCTTGTCGCTGACATGTAAACATTGTCCATTTCTCCCACTTCTCACAACATTACCCCTCTTGTGTTCTTATATCCTATGGGTTAACAGTTCCATATCATATATTTCATTCACAATTTACAGCCATCCATCTTGTGTAGGTGGTTCTGCCTTACACCATCTCTTCGTAATGGCCTTCTTACAGGCCGCCAACAACACTTTCAGCAGGTATCTGTCTTCTCTTAACACAGTCCAGTCATATCACCGAAATACAGTACTATACATGACTTGGGTATATCATAGCCCAGAATTTTGCGAATAACCTTATGAACATTTCCCCAAAACTGTGCAACTTCAGGGCAAAGCCAAAATATTTATTAATCTAATGGGCATTAATAAAAGGGAGCACATTACACCAGTCCTGGCATCATTGCACTGGCTTCCCCTACAATTTAGAATACATTTTAAAATTGTATTACTCTCTTTTAAAGCACAACTTGGTCTGACCCCAGAATATATAATGGATCTCTTAACACCCTATACGCCTGTACATGGTCTGAGATCATCTGATCAGCTACTTCTTGCTGTTCCCAGGTCCAATTTTGTGACGAGAAGCGATCAGGCTTTTGCTGTCAGGGCTCCCAAACTCTGGACTGCACTTCCTATAGAGATACGATCATCTAACTCTGTATCCACTTTTAAAAAACTTTTAAAACCACTTTTCTTTAGGATAGCATTCCTATAAGTAGAAGGGTATAAATATATGTATGTATACATCCGTTTCTGGACGCATGTGTACATTTCTACACATTTATGTATATATACTGTATATTTGTTTAATGAACTTCTACCATTTTACCACTTCTATTATTATTGATATGTTCTGTGATGTTCTGTTTTAGCAGTTACCATATCTTTTACTTTATTTATCTGCTTTTATTGTCTTGTGAAGCACTTTGTAACATCTGTTTTGAGAAGTGCTAAATAAATACATTTATTATTATTATTATTATATGTGAATGGTCTACATTTATGGCCCCACATCTTCTCCAGCATGGTTGTGCTACAGACAAGTATTTGTTTGTAATTTGGGGTGTTAGAAAAAATCTGATTACATTCTTCCAACAGTGTTCTCTCCATGTACGTGAGGATGTTGTAGACTGTTGTGTTCTCCAGATATGCAACCATTCATCTTCTGTAATAGTGACACTTAGTCAGGGGCGGCCGGCCAATAGAGGGCTCTAGGGCGCCGCCCTCCCTGAGTCACACACAAAAAAACATTACTACTACTACTACTGCTACTAATAATGCTAATAATAAAAAATATAAAAATTGTCAATATTTGTGTTTTAAATATGGAATGCACCCAGTAATATTTGTAAATTGATTGTAATGTGATTATATTTTGTATTAATAATCTGAATCTGTAAAGTAACTAAAGTTGTCAGATAAATGTAGTGGAGTAAAAAGTATTTCCCTCTGAGATGTAGTTGAGTAGAAAGTAGCAGAACATGTAAATACTCAAAGTAGAAGTACCTCAAAATTGTATTTAAGTACTTAGTTACATTCCACCACTGAGTACATTTTATACTGTTGTGTTTTTCAAAGTATTCTTTACTGCTCCTGTTGGAATAAAAATAATTGTTAATTATTTAACTGCAAAGTAGTAATGTGTTTTTGATACCTTCACTTTTCTTTGCATTAAATCACATCATGTTTGCTGAAATTGATTGGATGTGGCACCACAGCCCCCCCCAAGACACATTTCCACCAGCCGCCACTGCACCTAGTTCTTTATCTTCAGCTTTACATACAATGTTGTATTTCCCCTTCTCTCCATTAGGCACTGTGACAGCGTTCATTTTCACAGAGCAACCTGAACGCAGCATCCAGAGCAGTGCATTGAGAGGTTGAGATGAGAAGAAGGACGATGAAAACAAAGATGGACATCCAGCGAAAATAGCCTAGTAAGACACGAAATTAAATGTCTCGTATAAAAGCGTATAACAGCTGAAATGTGTTGACAGTGTAACGACGTAAAAAAACGTTTATTCGCTAAACAACACTCGTTACGCGCAACCACTGCTAGTTCTGCAGCTAAGTTAGCCTCCGTTAGCTCTGTGTAACATCACCGATATGACATTGACCACTAAGACCAGCGTAGTGGGACATATTATCTAGCATTTGCTGACTTTATTCGTGTTAAAAGAACCGTCTCTAACGCTGGGAGTCGTTAGTTCACTCCCCTTTACTCTGTGCTAGATATCTCAGTCAGCTGTTGTTGTTATTGCTCCGTTACTGAAGCCAAACAGCAGCCATGATGTTCTCCATCAGGACTCAGCTGCACTCATGTTGTCATACATGATGTGCAAGCAACCGTGCAACAGTATACCTGCACCATAGGTTACTGAATACAGGACATCTTGACATCATTTGGGTTGTAATAGTAGAGAATATTGTGTATAGTTTGGCCATGGTTGTGTTTTCTATAGTGGCCTCAGGTTGGCACTGTTGTTGCATCTAAGCAACTCAATACATCTTCATTTAAATGATATCTCTAATTACATGAACCCTTAGTTTATGCATGAGACCTCCAATTAAATGTATCTGCAATTCAATTTTGATTATAAAATGTGAATTCCAGACACCATCCTTATAAGTAAGTCATAATTTACAATATTATTACCACATTTTAACTACAAAATGTAATTTAAAATATCTAGAACTGGCTTTATAGACGTGAAATTTGACTTTTTACTAGTCCACAGTCATTTTTAAGATATTTACAATATGATCAGTCATGCAGTATCCTCGTGCATGTTTGGGTGTCACAAAACAGTGACTAAATGAATGATGACACACGTTTTGGAGAACAAAACACAGTCATTGCATCTAAGCAACTCAATACATCTTGATTTCAATGATATCTCTAATTACATCTTGACAACTCAGACTGAATTCAACCCTTAGTTTATGCATGGGACCTCAAATTAAATGTATCTTCTATTCAATTTTGATATAAAATGTGAATTCCAGACACCATCCTTATAAGTAAGTCATAATTTACAATATTATTACCACATTTTAACTACAAAATGTAATTTAAAATATCTAAAACTGGCTTTATAGACGTGAAATTTGACTTTTTAGATTCAAGATTCAAGATGTTTATTGTCACGCCGGTTATACCAGTATAATCGTGTGAAATGCTTTTTGCTGGGAAGCTCCATTCAAAATAATAAGTTATATTACAATTATAAAAGGAAATACTTTGTACAAGGCATATTAAGAATATATACATTAAGAACATATACAGTATATACAGGAATCTTGACATCATTGGGTTGTAACAGTAGAACATATTGTATAGAGTTTGGCCATGGTTACTAGTGCACAGTCATTTTTAAGATATTTACAATATGATCAGTCATGCAGTATCATCGTGCATGTTTGGGTGTCACAAAACAGTCACTAAATGAATGATGACACACGTTTTGGAGAGCAAAACACAGTCATTGCAATAAAAGGCTGCACCATGTAAGACTGAGGGGCTGTTTGGGTTTGTTGGATCCATATATCACTTGCATTTTATTTTAAAGGTTGTTCCACCAGAAGCACACCTTTTTCTGTCTTTACATTTTTTTTCTCAACGTAAATTTAATTACGTTGTCTGATTTCATTACAGGCTGTCTTTGTCAGACCTCTGACTGGCACTTCACGAAGAACCCGAGGGGAGAAAAGTGAGAGGCCGGAGTTCAGAACCATGGAGGCTCGCTTTGCTAATATTGTGTTCAGCTCCAAGTTTGACTCAGGGAACCTGGCATGTGTGGAGAAGGTGGAAAAGGGCAGCTCCAGCCCTCCTACTGAGATAGCTCCCAGTGGGACTGCCCTCTCAGGGTCAAACCTTACCCCTGACTATGAGTTCAATGTGTGGACGCAGCCAGACTGCGGTGGCACAGAACATGAGAATGGAAACAGGTAAAAAAAAAAATCACTTCTTCTTATGTAGCAAGCAATCAATGCTTCTCTGCTGCATGCAACCATTGCACTGGGTTACTTTACTTTTAGCATCCCAAATCATGTGTTTTTGTTTCAGATCATGGTTTTACTTCAGTGTACGGGGTGCCGCACCTGGGAAGATACTGAAGATCAATGTGATGAACATGAACAACCAGAGGAAGCTCTACAGCCAGGGCATGGCTCCTCTCGTACGCACTTTACCTGGCAAGAACCGGTGGGAAAGGGTCCGGGAGAGACCCACAGCTGAGGTATGCACACTTACTCGGAGGCTGTCAGGGAGAGGATGTGGGCATCAGCAGTCTTCATTTTGGCAGCTATCTTAGATGTAGTCTTATACTTAAAACGAAAATGCTTATTAGTTTTAGTCACATTTTAGTCATTTTTATCTTTCATAGTTTTAGTTGACAACAACTCAAAAGGTTTTAGTCAAGTGTTAGTCAAAATGTTTTCTCTTAATTTGTCAGATATTTTTTTTATTTAATCTTAGTCCTGTTTAGTCATCAGATTATATTGAGCATTTCTGTCATTTTAGTCAAACTTATTTCACATAACATCATTATCTGACGAAAAACATATGTTGAGTGATTAAGAGCAGCTTTGCAGTTAGTTTGAGTCCTCCTGACTGCGCTCGTTAATGACGCGCAGTTCAGTTGTACCCACCCGTCTGTTATGAGAGCCAATCCGCCCACCCAACTTGCAAAATATGCGTTACTCAACCACCCGAACTGCCAACTTTATGCATTATAGTAGCACGGATTGAGGTGTGAGAAAAGGTCAGACACGGACAGACACATGTGTGTGCTCGTTTGAGACAGAGAGAGAGAGTGACAGAGAGAGGGGAAGAGAAGATGGACAGTGGCAAAAATAAAGAGAGATTTTAGTAAAGCTTTTATGTTTTTAAACTACATTTTTGTCTCCTCTTTTTTCGTCAACGATATTGCATGTTTGATATTGTCACCGTTAAGGTTTAATGATGTCCGTGCCGTCTTGTCATCATTTCATGGTAATGGAAAAATAGGTTGTTGATGAACGTATTTCATCATAGTTTTCGTTAAAATGAACACTGGGCATCAGGAGCCAGTGAGGCAGATTGCTGTCAGTCTGGTTTCCTGACAGCTATTATTATCTTTCTCATAACGTGTCTTTTCTTGCTTTCTTCTGTCACTTTTGCAGATTGTAGATAACCAGTTCATTCTCTCGTTCACTCACCGGCTGTCGGAGACGCGCGGGGCGACCACCTACTTTTCTTTCTGCTTCCCGTTCTCTTATAGCGAGTGCCAAGAGATGCTGCAGCAGTTTGACAAGAGCTACCCCAATGCAGCTCAACTCAGTCCGAGCAGGTAAAACACACACACACAGACAGACGCCTCAAAAACACACACACAATACATGTTTGAAACTTTTTTGTTAGTGAAATTACAAGCGCCGTTAACGCAAATTAATTTTAACACCACTAATTTATTTAACACATCGAGAAATTTTTAGGTTATAGCTCAGTTTTAAAGCTATAGTGAAGATACTGGTATCATATGAAACTAGAAAATCAAAGGAATCCATTGGTATTTATGATAATCACATGCAGTTTTGGGCAAGTCATAGTCAAGTCAGCACACTGACACACTGACAGCTGTTGTTGCCTGTTGGGCTGCAGTTTGCCATTTTATGATTTAAGGATATTTTTTATGCTAAATGCAGTACCTGTGAGGGTTTCTGGATAATATTTGTCATTGTTTTTTGTTGTTCATTGATTTCCAATAATGAATATATGCAAACATTTGCATAAAGCAGCATATTTTCCCACTCTTATGTTGATAAAAGTATTAAATACTTGACAAATCTTCCTTTAAGGTACATTTTGAACAGATAAAAATTGTGCGATTGATCAAGATTAACTATGAACAATCATGCGATTAATCGCGATTAAATATATTAAGCGATTGACAGCCCTAGAAATTACCTTAATTGGCTGTTTTTTTCCTGCTCCTCTAATTTGTGGAATTTTTAACTTTCTCTCCCACCAATCTCCATCCTCTCACTGTCAGTGCCCCGGGCAGTGTGTATTATCATAGGGAGTTGTTGTGCCACTCTCTAGATGGAAATAGGGTGGACCTGCTCACTGTGACCAACTGCAACGGGATGCAAGAGGAGAGAGAACCCCGTCTGCCTAAGCTGTTTCCCGACACCAACACTCCAAGACCACAGCGCTTCTCCAGCAAAAGGGTATCACTAAATCATACATAAACATATAATCAGTATTCTCTTTTGTAACGTAGCATCCTTGATGTCTGTTAATGACAATACTTAAGGCTGAGGCTGATGTGTAATCACTGAATAACGTCAGAACAGTGAAGCTGACCCTTGGCCCATGTGTGTCTGTGTGCGTTTGCAGGTGTTTTTTCTCAGCAGTCGAGTGCACCCCGGGGAGACTCCCTCATCCTTTGTGTTCAACGGTTTCCTCAACTTTATCCTAAGAAGAGATGACCCTCGTGCTCATGCGCTTCGAAACATGTTCGTGTTCAAGCTCATTCCCATGCTCAACCCAGACGGAGTCGTTCGTGGGCACTACAGGTAAGAATTGCACATGTAGGAATCCATTGGTATTTATGATAACCACATGCAGTTTTGGGCAAGTCATAGTCAAGTCAGCACACTGACACTCTGCTGTTGTTGCCTGTTGGGCTTGAGCTGCCATGTTATGATTTGTGCATATTTTTATGCTAAATACAGTGCCTGTGAGGGTTTCTGGACAATATTTGTCATTGTTTTGTGTTGTTAATTGATTTCTAATAATAAATATATACATACACTTGCATAAAGCAAGCATATTTCCCACTCCCATGTTGATAAGAGTATTAAATACTTGACAAATCTCCCTTTAAGGTACATTTTGAACAGATAAAAACTGTGATACATTTTTAAAAAGTCTATAGGGCAAGTCAAAATTGACTTCAGGCAAGCAGAGTCTGACCAAAAACATTAACGTTGAACCTTGCTCAGTGATTGGTATAGCTTAAACTCTAATCTTGATGGTTTGCATTGATTTATGCACTTCTTGTTGCTTGTAAATGTTTGGTATGTTAGTCGTTATATGTATGTATATGTTTTCTCTTTCTGTTTCTCCAGTAATGTGTTTTTGAAAGGTTCTACCAATAGGGCTTGGGAATGTGACGTCATGTATTGTCATGCTGCACTGAAACACCATTGTTGTCACAAAGCTAGTTTGCTTTCTCTCATCATATGCCTCAGCCAGTAGCAGGGCTACAGTTCAGTTACAGTTCAGTCACAGTTTCAGCAATTAACAGGTGCTTGCATGAGCAATGTGTTTTTTTTCTTGTGTCAACTGGTTACGGAGGAATTGTGGGATTGCTTTTACATGCACTGTAGTAACCTGGTTGCTATAATTAGATTTCTCCCCTACATCTGACCATATTTTGAAAGCATTAATTACTTATTTTAACCATATAGCGACGTCGTGTTTTTCGTGTGTGCCAGAGGACAGGCTGTCTTGAGTTTCTCCTTGCAGTGCAAATGTTTCTAAATTTCACAAATATTCAAATGTTCAGCGGTGGAAACCGACTTATTCAGACTTCTAGGGGCTATTTGGGGTTAGTTTTAGTTTTATAATTTTGGACCGGATTAAATTATTTTGAGTGTGAGCTTGTATTGCTACATGTAATGACCTCTCCTTTTATCCTGCCGCTCTGCTGTCACAGCGATACTTAACCTGTGTGAGGTGTAAAAGGCTGATTAGAAATCCAGTTACCTGTATACGTGGCCAAGAAATCTGCTTTTTCAAGGAGAAATCTAGCTGGAGAAATCAGGTTTCTCTAAACCCCTGCTCCAAATATGGAAACTGGTTTTCTTGTATACATACCAGGTTACTACAGAAAGCCAACTGTAACCCAGTTACTTGAGTGCATGTAAATGCACTGCTGGCCAGGTCGGATGTCACGTGTTGACCCTTTCAGCAGACACAGGTTAAACCTGCATCACTGGGTCTCAGACAATGGTGTATAAGGGTATCAGTTAACAGTGACACTACTTTGTCAGTGTGTCAGGGTATGTTGCTTCCTCCTTTGGTTATCATAAATATGTTATGTGCATCTGGACCATCTTCTTTCTATTTTAAAAAACAACATGTAATAACTGTGGGAAAATGGTGCTTAAATTATACTAAATGCAGCACAATGTGATGTTGATTTCCAAGGGCTTCTGCTGTGTTCTTTCAACAATATTAAAAGTTTTTTGTTTCCTTTAAGTAATAGTAACCTATCTCTTTTTTTGCAGGACTGATTCCAGGGGCGTGAACTTGAACAGACAATACCTGAACCCCAGCCCTGAGCTGCACCCTTCCATCTATGCAGCCAAAACACTTCTGCTCTACCATCACACACACAACCGTCTGCGCAATACACAATCCAACACTCACTGTAACAGCCCCACACACACGCAGACCCCGCCCCTTAGCGTCAAACCCGCCAATCAGCACCAGTCTCCTCCCTTCACCGCCCTGGAAGTCAGCTTGAACCAACGGAACACAGAGAAGGACGTAAATCCCGCGCTGCTAGAAGTTCCCATGGTGATGGAGGAAAACGCCTGGGTGACCACAGAGATGGGGAAGGGAAACCAGAACAGCTCATCAAGTACCTTGGAGACTGTAGCTCCTGTTACTGTGGAGGTAACGGTACCACAGGTGGAGGAACAGGAATCAATTCCACCACAGGAGGGGGGCGTGGCGTATTATGTGGACTTACATGGTCACGCCTCTAAACGGGGATGCTTCATGTACGGAAATAACCTTCCTGAGGAGAGCCAGCAGGTGAAAATGATTACATATCACACTCCCTTTGTAGTGTTTTTGTAAATTTGGCAAATGTCATTCTTTTTTTTCTTTTTTTAGCAATGAGTTTCTTTCATTTCAGTAAATTGTTTTGAAGCCACTGCAGATTGGGTACTAATATTTTTTGTAACATACATCTAAGCTCCTGTGCACTTTGCTTCCTCTCTCTGCAGGTAGAGAACATGCTGTATCCGAGGCTGATTGCTGTGAACTCTGCCCACTTTGATTTCCTGGGCTGTAACTTCTCAGAGAAAAACATGTACGCACGAGACAAGAGAGACGGGCAGTCTAAAGAAGGCAGCGGGCGGGTGGCCATTCACAAGGCCATAGGGCTGCTTCACAGGTCAGATTTAAATGGATTCACAAAACGTCAATAGTTGATATTCAGAGTTCTCAGCTCAAATAGCACATGGCATCTTTTATAAAATCTATTTTGAACACTTCCTTTGAGTTGTGGAGCGTAAAAAGTTATGCTGTATTCAGACCAAGAGCAAAGCGAATTTTCGCCTTGCTTTACTCGCGCGAGTTGGACCGCTGGTATCATTTGTGTTCATTGGAGAGGAGAAGGAGCTTGTTTCCATATATACCAGCAACTTTTCTTTTCGCCATTTCTGCCATCAACCATGGAAGAAATAACCACTGTTGCTGCTTTGTACGTGTTGTGGAAGTTCCAGATATGTCAGAAAACCAAACGCCGTCATGTCTGGCTTCATGACATCACAAGGCGGCAAGTTGTATTCACATACAGTGCCATTGCACTGACTCTATCTAGCAAGCCACACATCGCTACTCTGGTATGAACCCAAAATAAATAGATTGTGCTGTGATTTAATTGCAATAAACAGATCAAAAAAATGCCGCAATAACTTAATAATAATGACGATTTGTAAAAAGTCTGAATTCATGCTTTATCAGGTCTGTCCACAAGATGACAATCAACGACAGGAGGAGAATGTCAACGTTGATAGGCTTTCGAGACACAGCATCACACAAATTTCTCGCCGGAGTTGAAATATTTCAACTTCTGCGAGTTTCGCATGTTCGCGTCGTGTCATTTGCGTCGCCCGCAGTGAATTTGTCAAAATGCAGTTTACACAGGTCTGGTAAAATTTTACTTGTGCAAAAAGGTAATTACTTTAACGTGTTTCTGTTATTGGGTCCCCACCAGCTACACTTTGGAGTGCAACTACAACACAGGAAAGACCATGAACACCATCCCGCCTGCTTGCCATGACAACGGACGCGCAACCCCACCTCCACCTCCATCATTCCCTCCAAAATACACTCCAGAAATATTTGAGCAGGTAGGAAAGCAAGAGTGGTTTCTGTACAAGCATTCCTTCTCATTCAGAGAGGAATTTGATTCTTTGCTTAAGTGTTGCAGGTAGCTGATCTTTCCATGCCAGTATCACGTTAATGTTTTCGATATTTGACCTTAAAAGGTAAGGCACTTCTGAAGTAGACTAATTGTTGTGCACCAGGTGGGGCGTGCCGTGGCTATCTCAGCCCTGGATATGGCCGAGTGTAACCCCTGGCCACGGCTGGTGCTGTCTGAGCACAGTTGCCTGATGAACCTTCGAGCTTGGATCCTCAAGCACGTCCGCAACACCAAAGGCCTGAACTCGAACATCCACGCTCATCCTCCACCAAGAATACACCACAATGGCAACAAGGCGTCACCGCCAAAGAGCTTCAACAAGTGAGTTTACATCTCTTTATTAAACCCAAAAAATACTACAGACTTCAGTTCCCTTAGTTGCTTTGCAACATTTGGATCATGTGTTTCTGTGTTTGTCTCAATCTTCCAATAAGCTGTCTGTCTGGCTCAGCGTCAGAGAACACCCTCAGTCGCATTCGCTGCAACAGCCACAGTAGCAGCAGTCAGACACCCTCCCCGAAGATGCACAACTCCCCGAGCTTTACTTTCGGCTGCCCGCCACCCCGAACTCAGCACAACAGCACGCACACCAGCGGACGTGGAGGCAACAAGACACTCGGGCCAGTCAGGGGTAAGTTGATCTCCTCTCGACCATCTGCTTGTGTTGCTGGCTGGCATTGTCTATCACCTCTCCCTGGGTGCACCTGCACTCTTCTTTTTCTCTCGAAATATCACATATCTGTTCTCTCATTCTTGCTACCATCCTGTCTTTCTGCTGTTGGAGTTGTTAAGAAAGGCTATTGGGTGGTTGATGTGTCTGTGTGACAGTTAGCTTCAGGTGTATTGTGATGGTGATGTAAAATTGGTTTCAGGTTTCAGGTTTAGGGTTAGCTGTATTTTAGAAACAAACGGATTAATGTCCTGGATGTCTGTGGACTGGAACATCAGCATGGCCCCTGCATGACCTTACCATGACCTCACCTGCTGCGGCTGTCTGTGCATGCATTTCCTCACCTTTGAAGATTAGTTCTACCCTGATGAACCCACATGAGCCCTGTTCCAAGGCACCACTACCAAATTGATTACGGCGATAGTCTGTATTCCTCATTCAAAAAAGGAAACCGAAAGGCCGATATTGGCGGATATACAAGCCGTTGTTATGAGTCATAAATGAAATAAAGCAGCGTTCGCCAACTATTTTCACACCACTCTCACTCACCACTTAGCTTCATTCCAGATGGCCGTGTCGTTGTGAATAGTATTTGGAATGATGAGACGAAGATGAAAAATGAAAAGAACCTTCTGTGTGAACCCTCGTAACCATACTCATTTGCTTGCTTTCCTCACTTCCGTTTCTCCTCTCGTGCACTGATTTGCTGAAACTGAACAGCCAATCAGAGTGACTTCTCTCACCGACGGGCTCCACCGGCAATTCAACATGCTGAATCAGCAAATAAAAAAAACTCCAACGCGGGCAGACTAGAGCCAAAACTTGGCCAACAGACACTCACCGACCGTCGGCTTGGTGTGTCAGGGCCTTTCCATCTTGTCAACTGGCGCACTAAGAGCATCTGAACATCTTGTGTGTGTCGGTACATGGCTCATGTGAAGGGCACTTTATGTTTGTGTGTGCACCTAGTCCCCGCATGTCTCTGAGATGGTGCATGTGTGTGTCTCCCTCTCCGTAGACCCTAAGCCTCAGGAGAAGAGACGCCCCCCCCACCACCGCTCCATCCTACGGTCTCCCAGCAACAGCCACACACCCTCCCGCCCCCCACCCTCACCCCCTTCCTCGTCCTCCTCCTCGTCTTCCTCTGTGTGCGCAGCGGGCTCCTGTCCCCTCCCGGCCTCCGTCAGTATGACAGGTCTGTACTCCCTCCAGTCTCCCAGCCTCTCCACCTTCCTCCCCTCCCTGCAGGCTCTGCCCCGTCCTGGGCTGCTCTCCAAACTGAGCCCCCTGCTCCTTCACGGCCTACAGCCGCCAAACAACACTCCAGCTGGGCCGACCCAGGACTCTATCTAACCTGACCTGTGAGAGCTTGGACATAGATGTGTGTGGGTGGACTGAGTGAGTGTTTGGAGTACCAGACAAGTGGTGTTTTAAGTTATATCAAGAGAGACTTGCACACCTGCCTGGCACTCTATGTACTGTGGGTCAAAACAAGTACAAATCACTATTTGATCTCGGGTGTGTGTGTGTGTCTGAAATATCACTGGTGCTAGCACTTCTAAATTTTCATTTTTCCTTCTGCACAAATCTGTGTAATGACATGTATCTACCGTATTAGCACCTTAGGATGAATAATACACCTGAGAGTGCGTTCCTCAAATTTCATTTGTGACTGAAATGTGTTGAAAAATGTGTTTTGTTTTAACACCAGTCATGAATCAAGCTTTGCTTATTGCACTGTCCTCTGGCATAGTTCACGTGGATGTCCTGCAGACCAGTGTGTGTTTAGCAAAGAGAGACAGCTGCTTGGCTACGTAATCTCCATCATCCCCCAGGACTTGCAGAATATACAGTATATATTTGCAGTATACATTCATATTGGAAATATTATACTAATGGATTACAATAAGTCTCTTTTCCAGTCTGTATACAAGTAATAAGCTACAAAGAATACTGTGCTGATATTTGGGAAATAGCCAGGGCTGTCCATTTTTCTTTTACACAGTTACTGTTATAATGGGAGCTGTTCATGATCAGCTACATTATGAATGATATACTTTTACTTTTGCCATGTTGCACTTACATTTTTTAATTATTTATTGGTTTTATTTCATTTTTGAGAAATGGGGTTTGCAGAATTAGACCGAACATAGTGTGTCTTCTGTTTCTGTAAAGCCTTTTAAAGCACCTTCTTATGTTTTGTTTATTTTTTCAATGTATTTATATTTCGTTCTGTAATGTGTATACGTGAAACAGTGCAAGTCGCAGGCTCATCACACCGTCCACTTGTAGTCTTATTAGTAGGACTGAGCGTTCTGTAGTCTACATTTCATTTCTAGTGACTGAAAATTACTTTTGAAAGGACCGTGGTTTAGTTTTAGTTTATAAGTGAGTGTGAGTCATGTCTTTTAATAGTTATGAAACCTGTATCATTCCAGTGTCAGTCCAATGTTGGCCTTGACAATATGATGTTCACAGTGTAGCCTACTGCCAGAAAACTCATGGAGTGATGAGGCATCACTGAGTTTCTTTGAGATACAAAAAGGGTTTCTTTATGGAGCTGTTTGCCAGCAAGCAATATCATATAAAAACGCTTTGTTTGGTTCAGTGTTCAACAGTTTGACTAAGTCAAAGTTTTCTAATGCTATTCCATTATTGATTTTGTTGTAAAAGTGTTTTTTAATTTTATGTTTCATCAAACTGGTGAGGAAAACACTGATCATTATTTAATCAAGCACATTTGTGTGTTTGCTAGTGTAAACCTGGCAGGTATTTAGTAGTCTGTCGATGGTCAAAGTTAATATATTTTGTGGTTAGCAGAGGTGAGAAAATATCCTGTTGTCTTGGTCTATATGTAGGCTTCATAGATCAGTTGTGGAATTATCGTGTTTCATCTGTAATTCAGTTTAGTGTGCTGTCATCCGAGTACTTGATGATGGTCTGTGTTTTAGGACCAGCCATTTTAGATGCACTGAAGATAGAGGTAGAGCTTGTGAGACCTGGACAGGTTTTATGACCAGCAGATAAACCACATTATGAATCTGTTGGATTCAAATAGCTTTCAGAATATCTGGCCTTGACTCGCTGCAGCTATCGTCTGTTCCAGTGCTGTGTGACATTGTAGTTATGGTGTGCCTTGCTCTGGTGTCCGTTGTAAGCAGTAGGTTTTGGAGGCTCTACTACCAGAACTCTTGGATTATATGGTGATCTGGTAGGTCATCCATCCCGCCTGCTCGTTTGCTTTGTCCTCAATTTGAAGAAACTTGCACTGAAGAGTGAGAAAAGGGATCATTTATTTATAATTCAGTGGCTTTTTGATTATACAGGCCTGAAACACTGTATGGGTCAACAATATCTGCAGATAATGTTTGGACATTGTTAATGGGGTATATTTAGGTCTTTTACTTTCCTTTTCACAAAAGAAAAAGCTAGCTAATTAGAGCAGATGTCAAACTAAAAATGATGCCATATAGATGGACATCTTTCAAAAAAAGGAATATATCTCAGAACAAATGATTAAGCTACTAGGAGTGAAAACTGAAACTTCAAACTCACTAACGCCTCTTCCTAACTGGACGCGATGCGAACATCAGATTGTTTCAGTGTTTCCCAATGAAGATGTCCTAACCTGCTCCGTGCATCAGCAAACATCGAAAAATCGCTCACCCTGGCTCTATTTATGCAAAGTTTTGTGCACTTCCAACTTATATTCATTGATCAAAATCGATGCCGACATAAATGAATATCACTCTCTATGTAATTGAGAGAGACATTGCTCGTAGTATATCTGGACAATTTTTCATGCTCCATTTTGCCAGAGTTAGGAAGAGGTGTTAGACGATGATTTCCATGTAGCCTCTGCCCACTGCGTTCAACACTGTCAGAGAGTGTCCTGTAGTTTTATTCTGCTTTCTCACTGTGAACTTGAATGTCCTGTTTCCCAGTTGTTTCAGTCTTAAAGCTTCTATATATCTTCATCCAGAATGACAAAAAAAGCTTTAGATGGACAACACACCATATGCATACTAGTCACATTCTCACCAGGTCTTTTTCTGCTTTATACTCCTTATGAGAATTGTGCCATTTCCTTCAATGTGGTGCTAACCTTCTATACCAGACTACGGTTGGTAGTAAGTGTTTGTCTGTGTAACAGATTATCACCTTCTTGAATGTGCTGCTGTCCTTTTACCGCCTCTCTGTTTAACCTCTGGAATAAAAGCTATCCCTTTGTGAAGCAATCTCTGTGTGTGGGTCCCTCTACTGTCTGTTGACTCTGTTTGTTTGTTTGTGTGTGTAATCTTTACTTTTCTGCTGCCATGTAGAATGTAGTTGGTCACCAACTGGTCAAAACTGCTTGGAAAGTCAAACTAAACTCTCTCCTATTACATTGGATGAGAGTGTTAGTCACATGCCAGATAATCAGAAGGATCTGTTGTAGATACATGAAGTACAGTATGTGTTACATTTGTTGATTTGCTTTTTACCATGAACATGGTGTCCATCTTTGAACATTGTGTTACTCATCTTCCACCCACTCTTTCTCCTTCCTTCTCTCTGTTCCTTGTATTCATGTCTGGTTAACAGGCGTCAGCTGCCCAGACTTTCAGGCTGGTGGACCCAGTTCAGCGGGCTGGTCCAGAATGCCTTTCCCTGTGCGGCGTGTGGGGAGAGGGTGCCGGAGTCTTACAATCACTCATCACCCCGAAGGAGCCCGCACAGAGGTTAGCTGACCTTACTGGCTCACTCACAGACAGCAATTTCAACTAATATCTTGTATTACCAGTTTTTTTCTACATACATATATTTGGTTTATGAAGTCTCACTGTAATGTCTCTATCTGTCACAGAATGCTAAAGAGTTGGGGCCTGATAACATCCTTTCCTCCATCAAATTTAGCAAGTGAGTCCAATCTTGTCTATGTATCTTGGATAGGGCTGTCAATCGATTAATCGCATGATTGTCCATACTTTTATCTGTTCAAAATGTACCTTACAGGGAGATTTGTCAAGTATTTAATACTCTTATCAACATAGGAGTGGATAAATACGCTTGCTTTATGCACTTTTATTATTACTGGAAATCAATTAACAACAAAAAACAATAACAAATATTGTCCAGAAACTGTCACAGGTACCGTGTTTAGCATAAAAATATGCTCAAATCATGACCACAACAGGCAACAACAGCTGTCAGTGTGTCAGTGTGCTGACCCAAAACTGCATGTGATTATCATAAAGTGGGCATGTCTGTAAAGGGGAGACTCGCGGGTACCCATAGAACCCATTTTCACTCACAGATCTTGAGGTCAGATGTCAAGGGACCCCTTTGAAAATGGCCATGCCAGTTTTTCCTTGCCAAATTTAGCATAAGTTTGGAGCGTTATTTAACCTATTTCCCTACAAGCTAGTTTGACATGGTACCAATGGATTCCTTAGGTTTGTAGTTTCATATGATACCAGTATCTTCACTCTAACTTTAAAACTGAGCCCGCTACAACCTAAAAATCACAAGTTGTGTAAATGCGTTGAAGAAATTAGTGCCGTTAAAACAAATTTGCGTTAACGCGTTATTATTGCATGAACTCTGACAGCCCTAATCTTGGAATTTTTAGAGGTCACAGGAAACATTTTTAAGCCAAAGAAGACGGCAAACAAGGGTTGGGTTTGAATGAAATCCATATGATAAAACAGTGCACAATAATGAAGGAAAGTATGAATAAAAAGGTTACACATTGTCATCATGGAACGTTGTACGTTATCTCAGCTATGATTCATCAATGAGTGGCGAAACATATTAACCTCTCTGTTGCCCGCCCAGGTGTGAGCTGCAGCCTCACATGAGCCGCATCCCCATCCGGAGGGCGGAGTCGACTGAAACGCCCCCCGCACAAGACAGTAAAACATCCCCTACCAGCAATAGCCCCGTCTCATCTGGAGATAAGGAGGAGTCAGCCACCATGAAGGTCTGGAAGCTGCTTAGACCTGGCTTCCATCGACACCTGTCACTGTCAGGCATGTACACATACACACACATACACATGTTGCTGTGCTATTGACTCTGTTTGGCCGAGAGACAGTTACCTGACTAATGATTGCACCAGTCATATACACAGTTAACATCCCTTTTATTTCACTGTACAGGTGTATCGGGGAAAGAGGGTGCCATGCAGTTGGCCTCTAAAGCACTGATGAAGAAAAGCCCAGACAGGAGTCTCAACTACAAAGCAAACACTATTATAGAAACCGAACACGAGACGGATGAAACAGAGCAACAGGTGAAAACAGATACACACACACAGTGTGTCAAATAGCATTAATGTACATGACTCACTGAGAGAAACAAATGCTGAACATGAACGAATCAAATGACTAAAACCTGACCAGGCAGTATGATGTTGTCTTTTGAAGGTTGAGGAACCTCCAGTGATGCCTCTGCCTGAGAACATGTGTGAGACGGTGACGCTGTGTGGAGAAGCCTAGGAACTGCACAGAAGAGGAGGCACTCGTGTGTGTAAATGTCTGTATTTGCTTAATGTGAGCCTAAACTACCATATCGTGACCAAAACCATTTCAAACTAGGTAACAGGAAGGGACATTGTCATCACAGGAGGATTATTTGGGGCATATCAGTGTGCAATACAACATCTCTAACATTGTTTGTTCAGATTTTTCAAGAGCATGCATGGTATTTTCAACCATGCTGTTCAACATAGTCAGACCGTGGAGCTGTCCAGTTCAACAATTGAACAGCTTTACTGGAGGAGCTGGAGGTGTAGTGCCTTGCTCAATGAAACCACAACAGTGGCTGAGGTAGGGGAGAGGTACAAACCTTCCCCATCCAAGTTTTCCGACTCATCAAGAATCCGTAGACTTGAAATATCCTTTAACCTTTCGGCTACAATAATTGTACCTCACATATCTGTTTTTGTAATTTTAGTCTTGCCTCCTGATGTCCCCTCCCCCAAAAAGATGTTAACTGCACTCTGACCAACACTGTAATGCACTGGTAAGTTTTTTTTACAGTCAGCCACTTGCACTATTACAGCAAAGGGTTGATTTTTATTCCGACTGACAAGCACGGCAGCACCTTTATAACCTCCTTATTTCCATTGTGACTTTAGATACAAATGTGTGAGTGATGTGTGTATTTAATGTAATTATTACAGAAGTTCTTTGTGTTTTGCATATAGTGCCTATAGAAGGTATTCACCCCCAATGGACATTTTCATGGTTTGTTTTACTGATTTAAGTAGGATTTTTGACTCTGATCAACAGCAAAGAAACTGAAATATGAAAATTGTAAAGTGCAAAAATGAAACAATAATTAACTGCACAAGTATTCAACCCCCTTCATTATAACATGAATACAATTTCCACTGATGCAGCCAGTCGGATTCTCATATTGAATGGAGATCACCAGCTACTAGTTAGAAAGGACAATAACAAGGTTACTGAAAGAGTACGGTAATAAAAAAATCCAAGACTCAGGAATATCTCTTTGAGTGAAGTAAGGAGAGTTATTAAAAATGGGGGGGGGGAAACTGTGGCACAGGTGTATATCTGCCTACAGCAGGTCAATCTCAAGTGTGAATGTCTGTGAAAAGGGACCTAGTGAAGGAGGGCACCAAATCCCATGAAGCCTGCAACACACAGCAGATATCACAATGGTTTTAAGACAAAAATTACAATTTTTATTTTTGTAAATAACTATTTATTATAATACAAATAAACAAATGGTCCCTGATATTGTTGGCTTAAAAGTGTTAAGTGTCACTACAATTTACACTTTTATTAACAAAGAGGTGCAGCCAGGCAGATGAAAAAGTGTGAGAAAGAGTTAGAGGGCTGAAAAGTGCATTTCTTTCTCTCTTTATTTGATCATTTGTTATCACAATGCAGAAAATGAGGAAGGACACCCACCGGCATTTTTTAGTCCTTTTTTTAAAATCTTCTTTAACCCAGAAGGTGGCGCCCTGTGCAACCACCTCTATGGCCTGTGCCAGAAGCCGGCCCTGTTTATTGTTCACATACTGTATGCTTAAAAGTAATACATTTTAAGTATTAAACATGATACGGTCCAAAGGGTTGGTTAATACTTACACGCACTATATAAGTGTATTGAATATACTTTTCCCGTCACATTCCTTTGGAGCTTTTCGCTCCACAGCACACCAATATAGGAACCTGTACTTTATTACTATATTCATATGATATAAATATTTTGTGTAAGGCAAACAGTTACAGGAAATAAATTAAATGTTATAAGCATATTTTAAACCCAGTGACATATGAAGTGTTGTTTTTTTTTACCAAATTACTTATACTGTGACTGATATAATACTGTGTTGGAACTTGAATCAAACTTGAAGTATAAATAAATGAACTTGAAAAAAACTTAGCATTTTTTTTTTATATATTTTGCAATATAATAACTCAATGTGAATGTATCTGGAGTGTATGCAGAATAACTTAAGGAATACATGAAACATTATTGCAAATGGCATTCACACATTTTTATTAGAAAAAACACTACTGTGCAATGTTACAAAGAAATCCATTTCTTGGGACTGGAAGTGGGGAATGTAGTTTCCACTTGGTGGTGGCATAGAGTCCCATCTCACCTGTGGGGAGAAAAAGACTTTAAGCAGCTGCACAGGTGTTAAACCTTGGAAAGAATAGTCCTCTTTGTAGCTGAATGTGCTTCCACTATCAAACAAGACTATGAGAGGTCACGAACAAGCATTTATGGTTCCTCCACATATTTACTGATGCTCAATGATCAAGTGTCAACTCATCAGCCATGTACTGAATTGGAACGACTCGGCTACATCTCCATGTGACCTTTAATTATGTGCGTTATACCAATAAAACACTATACCGCTGAGGTCACTCATTAGGGACCTACTGAACAAATTCAACAATGCAGCATTGAGTTTAAAAATTAACTTCTTCGATGTCACGGTGGAACATGATTGAAAGTGGCAACCGCAAAAAAAGATATCCAAGTGCTGAACCATGTTAGACCTTTAACATAAATTGCACTCACCTCTCCAATCATATTGGGGGGGACTCTACTCCTGCTTCTTGGGGTTATTCACAGCAACGTAGTGATACAACACAACCAGCAGGAACAATGACACGCCAAGCATGTTGGCGAATATGGCCAGCTGCACGTCCGTCACCATTCTGCAAAGGATAAAGACACATATTAGTGCAAATGTAAGAAAGCTGCTCAATCAGTTTTAAAAATAAAAGTATGTTAGGCCTTTAGTCAAAAGCAGCTCAGGATTATACCAGTGTGTTGCATGTTTTAGTCAATTTACTACAGTCATGTTTACTTTTGCATCATCTCATTTCCCAAAGTAAAACACACTTTTTTTGGATATCTGAATGCATTTTTTGACCTTCCAGTCGCTTGTTTACATCCATAAGATAAGATCAGACAAGATATTCCTTTATTAGTCCAGCATTGGGGAAATTTGCAGTGTACAGCAGCAAATGGGATAGTGCAAAAAAAACAAGATGCATCAGCTATCACAGTAAAGAAAGAGATAAACAAAGTAACAAAATATGAACCATTTAAATAGAAGGAAGTATTAAAAAAAGGAGCATTATATACAGTATTGACAATAAACAGACTATTAACGAAATTCCACAAGTGGAATATGATACAGTGCACAGTGAGAATGAATGAATGAATGTTAAGTGAATTTAAGATATAAAATGTACTATTTAATATTCACAATAATAGTAAGCATGATATTCATGTTTAAATCTCTGCAATTAATTTATCATTTGTATTGTATTGAACAAATGCCTGGAAAGAAGGAAAAATACAACAATAAAAAATAAAACTATCAAATGTTTAGCAGTGAGGTTATATATGATATAATGTAACGTTACAGTTGTGGTAAAGCATCTAAAACCACGTGCATAGTCCTGTATATGTGAAAACATAATCACATCTCTAATAGCTATACAGCTAACACCTGATATGTAGAGACAACGCAGACACTTGCTAGTAGCTGGACTCTGTTTATGAATCCCGAAAACCATCGGAGTTATTGTAACAATCATCACATTATCAGGGATTACATGGTTGTAGATTAATCTGTCAATTTGTAGCATCAATCTGTGTAACGTTAAACTAGCTAACGTTAGCTAGCTGGCTAACTAGTAGAACAGCACAGGCTGAACTAACCAATACAAGGAACGCTATATATGAAGCTTCAAGAACATTTACAAAATTAAACCTATTGCATTATAGTTTAGCTAATGCAAGTACTTACATTATGCCTTAAATTGGGCTTTTTATTCTCAGTTCGAGCGATAATTCAGCTGATCAGCATCAAGCAAATCTGTCTCTCTCTTCCGGTTGGAGGGCACGGCCAATAGAAGGAGGCTGGGACACGCATCATCAAGGCGTCATATTTCAGGGGATGCCACACATGTGGCCTGCACTCGTCGAAATTGAGCCTATCGCAACGCACGACCAGTTACACTGCGCATGCGCCATACCCACACTTCAAGATCCGTGACTTTACCTTCGTCTATAAGCCTTGTTGGAGGGGAAAGCCACGTCACGTTTAAGAGCATAGTAAAAAAACAAAACACCCGTCATCAGTGATCAATTAACAGAAATAAAACTTAGTTAGGACACCTCAACAACCATTATCCGTATTAGTTTTTTTCCAGGTGATATCACAATTAATACAATTAATAAAAATTCAAGATTCAAAAGTTTTATTTGCCATTTGCACCTAAAAGTACATTGTAATTCTGAGCAGTTTACACCGAGTCAGCTTTAAGAAAAGAAAAAAGGTAGAAAAGGCTCAAGGTAATTACAGTACAAAATAAGCAGCACATTCAACTCAACACAATAAATAAATACATTATTAAAATATAAAACGCCCTCAGTGTAGTCAATAAATAAACTAAACTACCCTCTGCATAGGAACAATACCCCCAGAATACAAATATACATACTTCCAAAAATGAATACAAAATAAATAAATGCAAAAATAAATAAGTACATTTAAATATTTATAAAAAATAAATACACAAATAAATAAAAGGGAAAATTAAACAGAAACACAAATAATAAAGGATTCAATTATTAATTAATTAATTGCTAAAATATTTTTTTTATATTTTTGATACATTTAATGATATTTATTTATTTATTAAGTTATGTTTGGTGTTGGCAGGTTGCTTTGAAGTGAGGTTGTATGAGGTACTTATTGTATTACCTACAGTAGATGGAGTTTGGAGTACTAACACGGGAGCAAAGCAATGTACTGCTAACTAAACTACCCTCTGCACAGGAATGATACCCCCATAATACAAATATACAGTATATATGCTCCATGACAATGTTAAAAGAACTTTTAACTCTCATAAATATTTTTAAAAAGAAATAATTAATATATTTCAGAGAATTACACAGTGGAAGGCAACATATTGCACAGCATTTCAGTCCATTCAGTTCAGCTGTACTGTGTGTCAATAATGGTATGGAGGTGAGGTGTGGTGTATTTGTGTCCCTCTTTAACGTCCTTTACTACCAGTCTTATTGTAGCTGGGAAGAAGCTGTCGTGAAACCAGAGGTGCTCTGTGAGTGGAGATGCTCTCTGGCCTGTGGTGCCTCAGGTTGTGTCCTGATTCCCTCCACCTGAACAGAGAGTGAGCTGGGTGGTGTCTGTCCCTCAGGATGCTCTGTTACTATGTATACTGTCATTTTGAAACCAAATAAAAAAATAAAACCTAGATACACAAAATTCACAATAGTGGTAGACCCTCAGAAGGGAATGGACTCTTGTTTTTGAAAATCTTTTTATTTTATTTATTACTTATTTTCTATATATTTATTTTCTGTTTATGTGTATCTTCATTTTGTTAGAGGTGCCATTTAACTGTTTAATTGTCTGATTGATACTGTGAAGATGTACAGTATATTGATTTTGGCCCTGTGAGGAAGGGAAAAGTTAAGAGAGAACGGGTGGGTGTGTGGGGTATGTTATGTTTGTTAAATTAAATCCTGTATTGAATATATTGCATAATAATGCTAATGGTTGTATAACAAAAAAAACAATAAAGACATTTAAAAAAAACAACAACTAGATACTACACCTCAACAACCATTATCCATATTAGTTTTTTTCCAGGTGACATCATAATTAATACAATTAAATAAAATCATGTAATTGTAGATAGATAGATAGATAGATAGATAGATAGTAACTTTATTGATCCCGAGGGAAATTCAAGTTGCCAACATCACAGTTCCATAGTGCAAAACATGTTAGTAAAAAGGCAGTAAAAAAGTTAGTAGTGCAAATAAATATACCAGATATAAAAATACAAGGAGATGAAGAAAACTGTTAAAACTGAATACAGTGCAGGGTAACAGCTGTGATACACGACTATTAAAAAAAGTGAGTATAGTGCAGAAGAGACTGTTAAAAAGTGAATATAGTGCAGGGTAACTCCAGTAGCTTAGTCTATGGAAGTGCACTGTGTGCATTATTATTGTGGACTATTCGAATGAATTTAATTCTGTTTTTTCTAATTTTTTTTCTCATCTTTAATCCTCCAGGCCAGAGGAGGCGGTAGAGAGCCTCCAGTCAACTGGATGTGTGCTCTCCGTAGGAGTGGCTCTAATGTTTCGACATCATCATCACCTCACCCGGCGTGAAAGACAGCGGCCAGGCTAGATGGTACCTCGACTCGGCAGCTAACGTTGAGGGGAATCTGCGTTTCCAAAGGAAGAGCTCTGCATTTCTCTCACTGTGTGGAGGCTACAGGCTGAACTGAACCACCATGGCTCTCTACGAATATGTCACTCAGGACCAGCTGGCGGGCTTCGACAAATACAAGGTATGAAACTGTAACAGCCTGCTAGCAACTAGCCAATGAGCCAACTGTGTGTGTTGAGCAGCTAGCTGTCACGACCTGCAGGCTGCTTCTCTGTGAAGCAGTGTGTGTGTGTGTGTGTGTGTGAAGGCAGCAGTAGTTAGATACAACCAGACCGGATGCTGGTCAATTCCGCCTAGAAAATAAAAGCGAATATGGCCAGCTGCACGTCCGTCACCATTCTGCATAAAGGATAAAGACACATATTAGTGCAAGTGTAAGAAAGCTGCTCAATCAGTTTTAAAATAAAAGTATGTTAGGCCTTTAGTCAAAAGCAGCTAAGGATTATACCAGTGTTTTGCATGTTTTTAGTCAATTTACTATTATCATGTTTACTTTGCATCATCTCATTTCCCAAGGTAAAAACACACCTTTTTGAATATCTGAATGGATTTTATGACCTTCCTTCCAGTCGCTCGTTTAATTCCATTTAAGTAAATTTAAGATATAAAATTGAAAATTTGGGGAAATTTATAGTGTACAGATACAGAAAACAAGATGCATCAGCTAACACAGTAAAAAAAAAAGAGCTAAACAAAGTGTAACAAAATATGAACCATTTAAATAGAAGGAAGTATAAAAAAGGAGCAGTATATACAGTATTGACAATAAACAGACTCTTAACAAAATTGCACAAGTGGATAATGATGCAGTGCACAGTGAGAATGAATGTTAAGTGAATTTAAGATATAAAATTGACTATTTAATATTCTCAATGATAGTAAGCATGATATTCATGTTTAAATCTCTGCAATTAATTTATTATTTTTATTGTATTGAACAAATGCCTGGAAAGAAGGAAAATTACAACAACAAAATCAAGAAAATAAAACTTTATCAAATGTTTAGCAGTGAGGTTATATATTATATAATGTATCATGTGGGATTAGTTAGTTTTAAGATAAGATAAGATAAGATGAACTTTTATTAATCCCCAGAGGGAAATTCAGGTGTCAAAGCAGCAACATCAGCAAACAGAGTGAAACACAGGAGAGGTAAAGGTATAGAAAAATTCTAAAAAACAATAATATAGATATAAAAGATAGAGTGAATGGATGAACATAGTGTAAACAGTCCGTCAGTAAATAAATGTAGTATGTACAATAAATAAATGTAATATGTACAGTCTATAAAGTGATATATAGGATGTAAAGTGTGAAGTAAGTTTAACTACTGTAGGATGTGTTCAGGTTCATTTTGGTGGTATATTGTAAAGTCATGCTGCCATAACCATAATGCTGTTTATTGTCCTTTTAATTTAAGACATTTCTTAATGGTACTTAACAGTACTTTCTTTTATTTTGAAAATGTCGACCGGAAGTGTCCCTGCCACTGTTATATTTCGCTTGACATTGTCGCAAGTGGTGCTAATAGTTAGCTAGTAGCGACTCTTCGTCCGTGTTTGGCTCTGAAATAAAGCTTTCCTTTGTGTTCTCACACATCTCACGTCCCTCTCGTCTTCGTACAGAAGCCAAGTTTGCTTACATATTGCAGCCACAGAAGAGAAAGTAGGCCAAGTAGCTGCTGTAATGGATAATAAGTCCGAGTAAGAGGAAACCACTCAACTTGAACCGGTAACCTTACCCTCCTGATGGGGAACCCACCGGAAATAACCGGGGACCGACGAGTGAAAACACTTTTCTAAAAATTGAATTCACAGAATTCTATTTTTAAAATGTTTTAAAAACAGTAGCACCCTTTCATACACGTCACAAACATATTAGTGTTCAGTTAATTCCCCATAAAGATGAGCATCAGTGTGACAGTACAGATACAAAGAGCCTGTTGTCCTGTCTGTCACTGACTGTGACTGTAGGGAAAAGGAGTGGCAGCTGTTACAGGATGTAACAACACAAGGCTGTTCCGTTATGATAAGGGAGGTATAATATGACATATTAGTTTATGATCAGTATTGCACACACAAGATATCCCTGAAGTTTACACACAACCAGCAGGAACAATGACACGCCAAGCATGTTGGCAAATATGACCAGCTGCACGTCCATCACCATTCTGCATAAAGGATAAAGACACATATTAGTGCAAGTGTAAGAAAGCTGCTCAATCAGTTTTAAGATGAAAGTATGTTAGGCCTTTAGTCAAAAGCAGCTATGGATTATACCAGTGTTTTGCATGTTTTAGTCAATTTACTATAGTCATGTTTACTTTGCATCATCTCATTTCCCAAATTAAACACACCTTTTTGGATATCTGAATGCATTTTATGACCTTCCTTCCAGTCACCTGTTTATACTATTTGTCTCGCACCAAGAAAGCCAAAGAAAATTCCTCGTGTATACCCCTTACACCTGGCAATAAACACCTTTCTGATTCTGATTCTGATTCTGACATCCATTTAAGTGAATTTAAGATATCAAATTGACTATTTAATATTCACAATAATAGTGAGCATGATATTCATGTTTAAATCTCTGCAATTAATGTATAATTTTTATTGTATTGAACAAATGCCTGGAAAGAAGGAAAAATACAACAAAAGAAATCAAGAAAATAAAAAGTAAAACTATCAAATGTTTAGCAGTGAGATTATATATGATATATATATATATATATTAGTTTATGATCAGTATTGCACACAATATATCCCTGAAGTTTACACACAAGCAATATAAGCAAGTCTGTCATAAAGCTTTGTGCCATGTGTTCAGATTGTTAGTTTGGTTGTACATAACAGCTACAATATGCATTTTTATGCACTCAGAATCCTTCATTGAAATCTTTTGCAACAGTTCTTAGTTAGATTTCTTTGCATTTTCCTCGCTGTGTCCTTTGTCCTTAAATGACACAAGCATAGGTCATTCAGACTCTTTAATACTGCCTCCTTTGATTACTGATGTGAAACAGCTTCCCTGAAATGTTAATCATGCAAGACCTTTTTTTTTCCAATAATTGCTTTTTAAGTGGCTCACTCCATGCGTTGGCTACTGTGCCTTGAGCATCTGTGGGTTTGACACAGTGTTTGTACTATGAAGGTGCACTGACACAGGCATGCAAACGGAAAAGCACATGAGAGTGAGGGATTAGACCACTGATCGTCCGCTCTGTCTTTCATGATGTCATCCATCTCCCTGCCTCGCACATCTTTTGTCACACTTAACAAAAAGACTGTCGCCTACCTTGGAGTGAAAGTAACTTTTATCTCTGTGTGTGCGTACAGTATGTGCTTTCATTTGTACAGTCGTGTTTGTACAAGATGAGAGTGTGCATTTTGGTTACGGTGTAATGTTTTTGCATATGTGGTGATGATTAATCACATAGGTTATCTTGTTGATTTGAGGAACATGGCCTTTTTGATTCTCTTTATTCACAGTGGTTGTTCTAAATGAATTGTTTGAGTATTGTCAATACGTCTGCAATCTGTGATGATTAATTTTGAAAACTCTTTACAATGGATTAGATGATTAATTGTGCAGACCCAGCGCAGGCTTGTGTATGTATGAGAAAGAGTGCTGCTGTGTAGTTAATCTGTGTCCTTGGTTGGGGTGGCTGTTGTAGTATTAACTGCTCAGTATATCTACAGTAAACACATGTTTGGTTGATTTGAATTCCACAGTCTTACTGCACTTGTGAGGACAGTGCAGTTAAAAATCACCTCTTGTAGCCACCTGAAAATGCAGATCCCAGTCCCCTTTCAAGTGAACTAGGAGTGAGATCTAAATCTAAAAATATTGAAATGAATCACAGAAAACAGTGCTACAAGAAGATTAACATCAGAGAGGCAGCATTTATTCTTAACTGGAAAGTCTAGCATAACAAAACACACAAAAAAACAGCCTCATCTGAAATTGTATGAACACCAGACAGGATACATTACACTGTAGCACGCGCACATTTTCGTCATGCCTGGATAAGGTAACCGAGACTGGGATCAGGTTTGTTTTGATCTGCATGATGACAGGCCACCAAAATTATCCAGTAAACGAGTTACACATGTGGCCTTTTTTTTTTTTTTTTCAAACCATAGTTTGCTTGCAATAAGATTAATCAAATCTAACAACCAAAGAAATGTTTGTCATTGATAATCACATCCTGACTGATTGAATTATGTCTCTTGTGTCTTGCAGTACAGCGCAGTGGACTCGAATCCCCTGTCTGTCTACGTCATGCACCCTTTCTGGAACTTTGTGGTGAAGGTGAGAAAGACCTCTTCAGCTGTCTGTGCGTGTGTCTGTGCGTGTGTGTGTGCGTGGGCATACATCATTAATGAGGTTTCCAACTGTCTGCTGTGATACAGTAACAAGACGGCCTCGTCCTTCTTTGTGTCAGAGCACCATCAGTCTCTGATTGTGATAGTTTGTTCTAGTATTTGGAGATACTGTGAACTTTTGAATGAAGTCATGTACTTGATAAAAATGCATGTGAGTGAGTCTTTGTTCCCACGCGCTGACACGCTTATCTACTTATCCATATCAAGACTTTACGTTAATCTCTGCTTGACTGCGAAAGAAAATTCCCATCCCTGTCCGATAAAGCATCTCTGCCTAACAGTTATGTAACTGTCCATAAAGTGTGACAACAATAATTACCGTCAAGTTATTTAATCATTGTCAGTATTCTGACGAGAGGACTCTATTTATGAGCCAAGTGACAAGTTGATTAACTGTTCCTCACTATCCTTTTGTCTCTTTCTCAACAGTTTCTTCCAACATGGTTGGCCCCAAACCTCATTACATTCACAGGCTTTATGTTCCTTGTGTTGAATTTCCTTATGTTGGCCTTCTACGACAGTGACTTCACTGCCTCTGGTAGGTTCCTCTGTACTACTTCTTTTTTTCCCCCTAGTTGTGTTTGACAAGTGCGTGCCTTGTGTTGTTCAGTTTATAAAACATACTATGCCAGTTGAATCCAGCCCATCTGACGACAAAGTGGCGAAACAAACCAGAGGCATGTATGTTGGCGAGTTTTGTTTATTAAAGGCAAAGTCCATCACTTGCTGCCACATGAGTGCCTATGGTGACTCAGGGTAATCAATCACCCATTGCATTCCTACAAACACACACACACACACTGAGCTATTACTGTTAACATATACAACAAGATCTCTAGAACATAAACAAAGGACTGACGCACAACTCTGTAAAGATACTGTGCTCTATCAGTCTGTTGTCTCATTTAATTTTTTGCACACATAGGTACACAAATAAAATGCTGACACAGGCAGACATGACTCATACTCTTAACCTCTAAAGCCACTACAAAGAACCGGTCAAAATGTCCTCACAAGCTGGCAGGAAGTCAGTCCTTAGTTACAAGAATGGCTAAACCAAATTATGTACTCATGTTAATGGTTCATCTAAAAGTATGCTCCTCAGCGGTTCTTATTCCATAGAGTTGTTGTGTTTTTCCTTCAATTTGAGATGAGATCAGCTTTAACAAACCCCCTGGGGAAATCTGAGCAAAATGGGAACATTCTTTTGGGTAATCTATGGCTCTCTGTTTCTCTCTGTTTCTCTCTTGTGCTGCATATTTACATTATTTGTGTCTCAGCTAAAGGACATGAACACGTGCCTAGTTGGGTCTGGGTTGCTGCAGGGATCTTCAACTTCTTGGCCTATACACTCGGTGAGTCCTAACCCCTTTAACCTCTATGTGTTGTTCTTCTCTGACTTTTGAGAGGCGCCGGGGCAAATTCTTCCTGATGGAATGTATTCTGTACAGTGCCTCTCGAAAAACAGACCATTCATAACCAGTATCATATGCCTTCTGCTAGAGTATACTGTGCCTGATATCCTGGAGGTTTTGGATATATTTAAAGCTGTTTCATCACATTTCATTAGATAAACAAGACACTCTTGTGTTGTGTGTTGAAATGGGATCGTTTATGAGGGATATACAAGCCTCGGCCTTGTTTCAGAAAACAGGTTTAACAAACTCTGAGCTTAAATCTGATCTCTTGAGTTCACTAATCCTGAGGTGGGAAACTGAGTTTTCGGATCCAGAGCAGCTGATTAGAGTCAGTTCAATCACCTCTGAGTAGGTTGAACCTGAACATAAAAAGCCATCATCAATGGAGCTCTGATGCCACGATTCACCATGGCAACAGGTAAATAAGAGGCAGAGCCTCCATTTTAATCCAGTGGATGTAGAAATATTAATGCGCGTATATGCTGACTGTGCACATTTACCTTTTTAAGAAAAGTCAGAGCGGGGAAAAGTGTCAATAACCCAATAACATTTTATTCAGTGTTGTACGTTAATTCATCGTTTACCAGATTTACATTTCCCTAATGGATGATAAAGTGGTGGAATCTGTGTATTAGACTGTAGCCTACATTACATTTTAAATATATTTGATCAACTTTAATCTGATGGGGACAAAACACAGGGAGTGTTTTGTTGAAGTCTGTTCCAACACCGGCAACTGAAGATAAAAAATATAGTTCAAGATTTAAATAATATACCTAAACATAGACATGACTGTAAACTCAGTCGGATCCAGTAATAATGTGTTTGGTGATTCAAAGGTTAAATACAGTAGATTTTAAATTGTAGACCTTAAATTGTGGATCTTGGCTCAGCAGCATTCAGTGACTTTATTTCAGCTACCTCAACAAATGTAATACGTTCGACTATATGCAGCCTATTTAAAAAAAAAAATCACTTTCTAACTCCGTTCTGCAGCTGCACCACGATCCTGCTCACTCAGAAATATTAAAATATAATCTCCAATATTGTAGGAATTATGTTCATCAGTGCAACCAATCACATTAGAAGTGATAGATTATTATGATTATTCTACGTGTCTAAGCTTTATACCGATTTTTACTATTTAAACTGAGATTAGCATACACATTATGTGCAATAGACATTTTAGTGGAACTGCTCTGACAGCTGTCACAGTCATTGTTATAAAAACTTTGCAAAAACAACAAGCAGAGGTTTTATTCTGAGCTGAGGGTGACTTGATGCTGTGTGATACTTGACTGTGAGGGCAAAAAGCGCTGTTCAGAAATGACTCACAATGTATAAAAGCGGTAACTTTAGATAGTACTGAGTAACAAACGGATATCTTTAAAATCTTATGCGAACCTCCGCTAATTAATGCTCTTCGATACGGTCTGAATGAATGCGGAAATAAAGCAGCGTGTCTGGCTCTGTACGAGGGAGGACAGGGAGGAGTTACCATGGTAACTCACCCAGAGTTTAAGTTAGCTCTGTTTCTGAAACTGAAAATCCAGAGTTTCCCTCATCTCAGGTTCAACCAACTCAGTTTTTACTAATCCCACTTGCTGAAACAGGGCTCTGCAGTTTTTGCTTTAGGTAAAAATCCCAACAGGATGCCACATTATCAATCAGCAGGGTTATCATCCAGTCTATATCTAGTGTTATAGTAGTAGGTTTTGATGTAGTAATCATAATACTTTTCAACTCAGAATAAAAGATTCAGATGTGCTTTTTTTTAATGAAATGTCCTGATAACAGGGTGGTTGCCAAGCATTCAAAAAAAGACAGGAAGCAAAGTGGGAGAAACGGGCCATAAAACATGGGAGAGGAAATGAATTAGACACACTCTGCCTTATTTCAACAACTTTCCCTTGAGCAAGACATTTCAAGCAGTTACTGTGGAATATGATCACAGTATTTATAGCATCCTGAGATACCTCTAGCTGACTCTCAACATGGACAACTTGTACTTGAGTATCAGCTGAGTGGTTTACAGTTCACATAAATCAGACTCTACTGTTTAAAGCTACACTAATCAGTATTTGTTTTTATTGACCGTGGATATGATGAATGTGCGTGATAATGTTTGTAATGTGGTAGCGGTTGTTTGTGGCAGATATTTAGGTTGTGGTCTCAAGATCTCATTTAATGTAGTTCCAATTGTGTGTTAAGTGGAGATCGTTGTGCTCCAGATCAGGAATGAAAATAACTTTGAGTTAATAATTGAATGGTTGCCATTTGATGCAATCGTCCGAGGCATATAAAGGAGATTGTAATTTGCAATGTGACTGTGCCACACCCTTCTTACTCTCCACCCCAATCCTTCAAGCAAGATTAGTCACTTCAACAGAGCAACACTTACACAGCGAGGTGTTTGGACAGGTTCTGTTTCGACAAATTTCCAGACTATAATACCCCTCATCAGTAGACGCACTTTGTTTGTTTTTTCCCATGGGACATTGCAGTTTGTAGCATTGCTTCACTTCCAAGCTCATAGGAATAATAATCGTAGTACCAGAGGGGTGAACTGAATTTGATCTTTTGTGCTTCATCTTATAGCTCGATCGTTGACAGTGTCACATAGATGCCTTCAAATTTTCCCCGGGCTGTTAGGCAGCCAAACAAATACAGATTTGTTTTAGTGTCAAATTCCTTCTCCGTTTGTGTGTGGACATGTACTCTGTGAACCACACCAAAGTCAGTTTTCAAATCTTGCCGACCATTTTGTGAACCATTAAAATAAAACAATGTGGCGTCTCTTCTGAGGGTGTGTGTTTGCAGATTACTTCCATGTGTGGATGAAGTGAGCGTAGTCCATCCGTGACAGTGAATTCAGACTTTGTGTAAGACTTTTTGTACAGTTATGTGAGTGTGGGCAGCAGCCTTGGCTGAGTGGAAATGTGAGGCATGTAAAAAATGTATGTTTATGTGTGCCTATATAAATGTCCACATAAACACGTACTGTAGTGATCCGTGTCTTTTTTTGTTATGTGCAGATGGTGTTGATGGCAAGCAGGCTCGTCGCACCAACTCCTCCACGCCACTAGGGGAGCTGTTTGACCACGGCCTGGACAGTTGGGCCTGCATCTTCTTCGTGGCCACCGTCTACTCCATATTTGGGCGTGGGGAATGTGGCGTGGCCGTGGCCACACTATATTACATCCTGTGGGTGGTACTGTTCTCATTCATTCTATCTCACTGGGAGAAATACAACACTGGCATCTTGTTTCTGCCGTGGGGATACGACATCAGCCAAGTGGTAAGGACACGCAGCGGTAAGCAACCGATCGTCACCTTTACTTACCAACCTTCTATTGACTTGATGTCTTGTGTCTCGTCTCCTTCCAGACAATCTCCCTCGTTTACATGGTCACCGCCGTGGTCGGCGTGGAAACATGGTACCAGCCAATCCTGTGGCGCTTCCTCTATAGAGACCTTTTCAGCTTTATGATCATCGGTGAGTTGCGATTGGTGATCACTTTTCGATTATCCCAGTTTTGGGCAAAAATCATGCATTTTTTTTTAATGCAGTTTAAATATGTTATTTTTGCCTATTCTAAAAATGATATGTTTGGATATTTCTGTATACTGGGGTCCCTAAACAGTCTTGGAATTACCTAAATTGGGTATCAGTGTAAAGCTGAGACTCTTGTGGATCCAATGAGCCCAACTCTATTTACGTGTGATGTTAGTCCCCATAGTAGTGGGGTGCTCGCCATCCATTTGATACCAAATCAAAACAGCTGGCCTGGCTCTGTGTTCATTAGTGATCAATTAACCAATTACTCAAATAATCAATTAACCATTTATCAATTAATCAATTACCCCTTTAACCCATAATCATTTGTCTAAGTAACTTAATAACCAATTAACCATTTATCAATTATCCAAATAACCAATAACAATTATTCATTACTCAATTAATCAATTATGAATTGGTTAATTGATCACTAATGAACACAGAGCCATCAGAAACACCACCTACAATAATTAATATTTTTGATTTCCAGCCTGTTCCTTCACTGTGACCTTACCAATGAGCCTCTTCAACGTCCTGAAGTAGGTCAACTTTTCATTAGCGTTTTATTACATTGGCGTATTATATGATTATTATTTCACACAGTGCTCTGACCTCTTCACCATCTGTGGTTTTGCAGAGGTCACCGCAGTAACACTCTGAAGCACAGCAGCCTGTACGAAGCCTTCCTGCCCTTCCTGTCTCCCGTCCTCCTCTTCCTCTTGTCCACCATTTGGGTGGTCTTCTCTCCAAACAACGTCCTCGAGCTGCAGCCCAGGATCTTCTACCTCATGGTGGGGACGGCCTTCGCTAATGTCACGGTGAGCGTCTGCTGATTTTTCCACACACATCATTACTCTTAATTGTTGTGCTTTCGACAACCACGCAAAACCTAGAAGCCTGTATTCAGGTGTTAATGTTTTTATCTTTCAGTGTAAGCTGATTGTGTGCCAGATGAGTAACACGCGTTGCCAGGCGCTGAGCTGGCTGTTGCTGCCCATGACGCCAGTGGTGTTGTTAGCGGTGACCGGGGTGGTCGCCAACGAGACCCTACTGCTGTATCTGTGGACAGCTGCTGTTATACTAGCACACATACACTACGGCGTTTCAGTGGTAAGAGATTACACACACACTACATCTGTTGAAATAAGTAAATAAATAGTGTCATGTCTGTAGAGTAAAATGTAGCTACAGCTAGCAGCTGGTTAGCTTAGCATAAAGACTGGAAACGGGGGAAACGGCAAGCCTGGCTCTGTCAGAAGGTACCAACATTTTTAGTATATCCGAAACCTTAGTATGAAACCAATAGTATGCCAATTGCAACACTGGACACTATGGCAGGCATAAATATCCCACAATGCAATGCGGTAGTGATGACAAAGTTCATAACAGACGGACAGCTTTGTAACATCAATAACTCTTCAATTTAACTGTACGTATAAGATTTCACTTTGCTAGGCGTAATATATATTTTAAATTAATTCAGACTTTGATTCTTACAAACCGTCGTTTTGGTTACATGAGGTTGGCACAGGTTACCATGGTTACACGTCTCCAACCGGCAAGGAGGATCTCAGGAAGTGACGACATAAATTACTGCTCAGTGCGTCCCACAAGATGCATACTTCTGTTTATTCACACAAAAGTATGTTGAGCGATGGTACACGTGTTGGGGATGTAGTGCATAGTATGTGATTTCGGACAAAGCCTGTTTCTTTGCTCTGAGCAGTAACTGGAGTCTCCACTGGTTGCCTGGCGACTGGTCCCGGCCAGAAGTAGTCTGGCAACAAAACAACAAATTTGCGCGTTGATTAGTGAACTTTTGTTACCTTTGGACAGAGCCAAGACAGCGGTTTCCCAATTTCCAGTCTTTGTGCTAAGCTAAGTTAACCAGCTGCTAGCTGTTGCCTTGTATTTAACGAACTCTCTAGCATCTTAACTCCACCAGAAAGTGAGAACCAGAAATATTGTGCCAAATGTCAAACATGCAAAACATTTACAGTATTTCTGAGCTTTGAGATCAAAGACAGATTTGCAACTAAATGTTGAAAATTATACTTTTAAAAATTAATATTTTTTATTGAATCCACACACGAATAAGGTACAAAATAATTGTAAATAATAATAAATAATATTTTCCATTGCTAGGTACAACAGCTCAGCAACCACTTCAACATCTTGGCCTTCTCCCTGAAGAAGACCAACAGTGACTGACAGGAGGAGGAACGAATCGGCTTGAAAGAAGCGGAGGTTTAGGCTCCTCGGCTTATCGACACTTCACTCTCGTCACCACGGAAACCGCATCCCCTCCCCTCCATCCATGAGGACAAAGCTAGTGGAATGGACTGTTTTCCACTATCCCTAAACACACATACACATACATACCCATACACGCATTCCCAACCAACCAAACTCTGGTCTCTGCGATGGGGCGGGCCCAGGAGCTCTGGCTTCCGTCATTGGTGATTGGCTAACTCGGGTTGAGCCAATGAGGTGCAATTGTTTCCTACGGAAATGTGCTCCAGTCATGAGGACAGGAGCCAGGCAAACATACACCTACATGTACATACATAATTCTGCTTTCGTGCAGATCATTTCTATCTCGTGGCAGGTATTTCAGATACAAACACAGCCACACACATACACACAGTTGCACTCACATAGTATTCTGAATGTATAATATGCCTTGGGGAAACGCCATTTAAGTTTAATTATATTAACAGGAATGCCTCAAGTAGTGTTATTTCAAACCTGACCCAACCTCTAAATTGTGGCCATCCACAGCTGTGTCCAAAGTTTAAAGGTTCGGTCATCTCTTTTCATCATGGGATGGTTTTCAGCTGGAAATCCCAGTGATATATGTTAATAGCTATATATATATATATATACACTATATGTGTTAAGGGGTTTGGGGCATTTTATTTTCAAACTGAAATGAAACTGATTACTCCTGTAAAACATTGTATAAATTTCTCTAATTAATTCCCCATCCTGCTCTGTGATGACGGTTGTCAGGAGTAAACAGAGTTGGATTCTGACTAACAAATGACCAGGGTGACCTCTGACCTTTTGAACTCTGCTAACCTTCAACTTGGACCTCTGACAGAGCACTGGCCTCCCAGCTCTTCCTACCTTCTGAGGTGTCGTGTCTTCATGCTGATTCGTTCCGTTACCTTTTTTTTTTTTTTTTTACATTTTTTATATACATATATATTTGGTAGTATTTTTGTTAATCTGTCGCCACGGCAATGGTTTGTGGTTTATTTGCGCAGCGCTTGAATGAAGAGTGCGTTCAAAAACCGGTAACGGAGCGGACTCACTCTGAGGGAACAAGCCGTCGCACAGGACACCGCAAACGCCGCAACACCGCCTGGCGTCGCACCGCTCGCACAGATATTATCACACCTTTTATACTGTCTGTCGGATAACTTGTGGATTGTTGCGGTTTTTTTCTTTTTTCAATCTGTTAAACACTGTTTCTCTGCGTGATTCAGATTATGTTTTCATGGTGAAATGGCATATTCATTCAGTACTGGACTGGACTTGGTTTTCTCGTCAAACTGGTTTTCACTGCCGGGCCAAATCTGATTTGATAGGGCTTACCAATCATCCGTGTCACCTTTCATTGCAAAGAATCTGTCATTTTCTTCATGTTACAACAAAGAGTGTCTGTAGTTTGGAGGAAATACATTCTTTTGAGTGAAACCTGACCTTTTGGAGTCTTGTCTGTCTGCAAGGACTTTCCCAGATCTCCAGCATCTGTTGACATAGGACAGTAAATGATCAATGTGGAGCAAAGACTCAACGTGTCGGTCTTCTTCACAACTATTTTTAAACTGGTTCTCAACAGAACTAGGCAATTTTAGCCCGTCTGCTGGGGCTCTGGTTTACATGTCACGCCTCACTTTTACCTGATAACACAGGTGGATGCAGTCAGCTAAAAACATCTGTCCAATGTCTGGAGGCCTGTACTACGAAGCGAGTTCAACATACTCGGTATCTTCTCGTTATCTGGCTTAACTAACCCTAACAAAGGCGATCCCGCTAAGCGGTCCTATACGACGGGAGTTATCAACCCGGGGTTTCTCAATCTGGCTACGAGCGGGTTCACATTAAGGGGCGGTGTTTGCAGCATATGACCAATCACAAACATGGACAAGTCTACTGTCGGCAGAGTGGAATATTTTACAAAGGAAGAGCAAACTATAATATTAGACAAATACGAAGAAGTTAAACACATATTCCAGACTAAAGCAACACAGTTGAAGCTGCCAAATTTAGGAAGAAGCTTGTAAAAAAAAAAAAAAGCCTATGTGTGAATACGTAAATTACCGGACTTATTAATTTAGGAATACTCAAATGTCAGATATAGTCGTCTAGATGGGGCAGTGATGGCATATTATAAAAAGCTTTCAGTTCAAAATGGTTGATTAGATTACAAATCATTATGGCCTTTGGTAATTATGTGGCGTGGGAGTATTTCAGCCTTCTTTCAGCTGCGAAACGGACTTGGGAG
The DNA here is from genome assembly GCF_043250625.1 of Sebastes fasciatus. NCBI lineage: Eukaryota > Metazoa > Chordata > Actinopteri > Perciformes > Sebastidae > Sebastes > Sebastes fasciatus. The sequence goes on from NC_133812.1 coordinate 9,353,746, forward strand.
CAAATATAAAAACATAATTCAAAGCGGTAAGCACCCACAGCATACAGCCAGCTGTCCTTCCTGCATTTGGCAGTTTAAAGGGTGTTGCTCTTAGCCTGGATTCATATTTGTGTAACAATATCATGCACACCTAGCTCGTTTGGTCAGTAGGCGGTGCTTTTATACTACAGGAGCAGGTTATGTGTTCAGCTACTCCGGTTAAGAAGTAAACCACAATCGTAAGACTGAAAACCCTCAGTTAACCCTGAAGTTACCTTCGATAACACCAACTCCTGCCTCGTAGTACAGGCCTTGGGTCTCAGTGTTTATGAAGGAAAAATGTTAAACTGAAGCACTATAAGAACGGTTGGTAAAGCCTTGTACTTACCTTGTGAATGGCAGGTACAAGTCTGTGTTATAATGTGAAGTCACAATAATATTCATCTCACATACTGTAAAAGTTTGACGATACTTTATGATTAAAAGGTACAATGAAAGACACTGGGGGATGAAAAATATAAAAATGTACTTCTAGCTTAATTTTACTTTTTATCACTTTCAGAAGTTTTGTACATGAACTGTTATTGGCTAACACTGGACATTTCGACCGCAGCCACGGCCTTGTAGTGTCCCTGTAGTGCTATCATGCCTGGGAAAAACAATGTAAAATCCAACTCTACTGCCAAAATACCCAGTAAAGTAGCCCATGTTGGTTTGTAGCACCTCTGCAATCCAACTGGGGAACACTTGCTTGCAGTCATGAGCATATAATTATAGTTAAAATTAGATTTTTTTCCCCACATCTGTGACTTTGGAGACCGTAGATTGTAGTGAAGTGAAAACAACTGTGACTGAGATTTCGCCACCACAACAGTGAACTGTTTTTCTGGTGGGTACATGCACTGACTGGGTATGTGCAGATCCATGTGTACATGTCTGTTAATGTATGGGTGTATACTCTGTATGTGTGGATATCTGTGTAAATACTTATATTATTTCTTTGATTTTATTTAATTTTTCCAAAGTACAAATGGGATATTCATGCGGTAGGCCGATTTATCCGATCTAAACCCTGCAAAGCCACAAAACTATCTCGGTAGCAGTTCCTAAATCATTTCACAATTCTCATCTCTGCTGCCCTACTGGCTGATTTAGCTCTGGTGTCTTTCTGTTTGGAGAGGGGACGGGCTCTGGGTGTGTCGACCTCCACCCCAGGCTGCAAAACAATACAAACAACAATGGATTTCATATCATATTAATAGGAAAATGTTAACTGGGTGAGAAAATGTGTGCCATTGAACAAAAATCAGGCAGCAGAAATAGAAGAACAAACCATAGAACAAGTGAAATTCTCACCCGGCAGAGAGGCGCATTTATCAGCTTATTTTGGATAAAAATTTAAAATTTTGTGAGCTAATTTTCTGGGCATTTTTTGTAGTGTGCTCCTCAGCTTCACTTTCTAGGAAAAACAGTCTTAATCCCCCCTGGATCAATGAACCAAGCTGTTCAAAATTGTGACTAAGTTGTTGTTGGCTTCGGTGTGGCTACTTGTGATGTTGTATTTAACCAGTGAAAGAGAAGACGGTCCAGAAACAAATAAAAGTGAATTTTCTTTAACCACTTTACTGTGTTGTAGCCAGAAACTTGGAACATTTATGGTGGTTTTTATAAGGTTCAGTAAATCTAAAGTTCCTTTGATATCCACTAGGGACCAGCAGAGAGCAGCTTTGGGCCTTATGCACTGAGTAATTTAACTGGTGCAGTAAAGCATTCACATCTCAAGTAATTATATTTCTTCACTTTAAACATCACCTGTGACATGTATGGTTGCATACAGGCCATGGCCTCTAGTCCTTGTTTCTCTAGAGACTGTTCTGTAATTAGGTAGTAGGCACCAATGAGATTTCACTCGTTTCCATTGCTTACATACGTTTCTTGCATAAAGTTTGCAACTGCATTAACATGCTTCCTCAAACTACGCACCCTAAACCTCACACAAACCTACTCAAAAGAAGCACTGGTATCAATACACACCTCCCAGAAACTTGACACATCAAAAGCAATTACCTCTTTTCCCCACACACCCCACAACCTAACACACTTACACCTGCTTTTTGAAGCACACGTAGCAAGCACTTCATCATTTTTAAACCACCCACAATTGATTTAATCTCATTTTATGTATCTATTCCTTTAACCTTCTTTACGGCTATCACCTTTTTACACATTGTGTGACGTTACTGACTGTGCTGCTGCGTGCCGACGTAAAACCGTAATGTGACCTGGAAAAGAATTGGATATATGAGACTGCTGAAAACCTGCTGGCTTCAATCGGCACTCAAAGTGCTTGATTTGTGCAGTGGAGTTTTCTATGAGCGGAGCACGCATTTTAAAACGTCAATATCGCAGTCGATCATGTTCATTTAATTGTGCAGCCCCTAAAATATTGGATTCCGCAAACCTCACTATCCTCAATAACGACGAACCTACTGACATCCACTCTGCCAACTCCACCAGGGCCATACTGGACCTGGCCCTCATCACCAGACCTCTCAGCCACAAGCCACAACTTCAACGTGAGCCACGGCATCAGCAGCGACCATCTCCCCATCCTTGCTACTCTCTCCCTCACACTCCAGCACATGCCACAACAACCACGGTACAAAAAACAAACTGGGAAACCTTCAGGAAGCACATTGTCAAACAAACTCAGATCCCACAAGACCACCCACTGGATCACTTGGCTACATATATTGGATCTATACTCACCCACCGCTCACAAACTGCTGCAACAGCTCCCACGCCAAGTCCTGCACCTGATCAAAAGAAAAAGCAAATTAGAGACATTACTTCAAATACAGATCACTGGACACAAAATCAGAAATAAACCGGCTCCAGAACCAAATCAGACAACAACTCACTCTGCGCTCACAAGAAAAATGGAAATCATTCTATAATAAACTGGACAGCGACTACAGATCCAACCCACACAGTTTCTGGCAGAAAAAAAACATGAATAATGCACAAAACATACATCAAGGCAAAACCATTGTAAGTAACCAAGAAAAAACAACCCTATTCAGAAATCACTTCTAAAACACTCACTCTTGTCCCTCAGATCCACACTTTGACCACAAATGGAAGGAAAGTGTCGACATGGCCACAACAAATCCCTCCCCGTCACTCACCTCAGCAGATGACCACCAACTTACACAACCAACCCAAAACAACACACAATATCCTTTGATACACACAAAATAACCTACGATCTCATACAAAACACAATAGAGCACAATGTCCTAAGCACAGTCAAAAACTGTTTGCTTCTCCTAATCAGCTGCACCTGTGGCAACTGGCATGTGGCCTGTATTAGCTACCTGAGGCCAGCCTCTGCCTACACCATGCACGCCCCTAGTGTTTGGAGGCACATTACACCTTACAAAATAAAATACGTGGCTCCTACAACCGGTCACTTCCCCTTGCCCAGCCATAGTCACAATGATCCATAAACCGGGCAAAGATTCAAAACATCCCACCAGCTACAGACCCATCAGCCTCCTCAGCCACATCGGTAAACTGTTTGAACGCACTATCACTGCACACAACGAAGAGAAAACATTGGACTCCTTGGCATTCATCAAGCTGGCTTCCGCAAAAACATATTCACCACCTATAACATCCTCAGGCTATCAGAAGCAATCACCAAAGTTTCACCAAAAAATAATTCACCGTGGCAATATATCTTTCGACATTGAAAAAGGTTTTGATAAAATGCGGCACAACGGATTACTACAGACTACAAGAACCAAAACTAGGGATTAATCGCATAATTTTCCATAATGCTGGCAGGACACAACAAAAGTGGATGTTTTTTTCCTGCCATCTAAAATATGTTCCATATAGGGCTGTCAATCAATTAAACTATTTAAACATGATTAATCTCATGATTGTCCATATTTAATCACGATAAATCGCAAATTTTAATTTTTTTTATCCTTTCAAAATGTACTTTAAAAGGGAGACTTGTCAAATATTTCATACTCTTATCAACATGGGAGGGGGCAAATATGCTTGCTTTATGCAAATGTATGTATATATTTATAATTGGAAATCAATTAACACAGAACAATGACAAATATTGTCCAGAAACCCTCACAGGTACTGCATTTAGCATAAAAAATACGCTCAAATCATAACATGGCAAACTGCAGCCCAACAGGCAACAACAGCTGTCAGTGTGTCAGTGTGCTGACTTGACTATGACTTGCCCCAAAATGCATGCGATATCATAATATCGTGGGCATGTCTGTAAAGGGGAGACTCGTGGGTACCCATAGAACCCATTTTCATTCACATATCTTGAGGTCAGAGGTCAAGGGACCCTTTTGAAAATAACCAGTTTTTCCTCACCAAAATTTTGCGCAAGTTTGGAGTGTTATTTAGCCTCTTTCTCAACAAGCTAGTATGACATGGTTGGTAACAATGGATTCCTAGTTACATATATACAGTATATACAAAGTTAAAATAGTTATATTTTGAGAAATAATTTAGTTTTATGGGTAAAACCTAACATTTTGCATCAAAAGTGCAACGGATAAAATGGGTTAAATGAAGCGGTTTTAGAGATGAGCCACAAGAGGTAGCCTGCGTATTTCAAGAATTGTACACAAATGTAATCAATAGAGAATAACTATGCACTACTCTGCACTACACAGAGCCTTCAGCAGATGGAGTTGCAGAACAACGCATGCTGTAGCCTATTTTCTGCTGATGGTTGCAGCAGTTGAGGAGAATGATGACAGTATTGTTTATGCACACGTTTCCCCTCTAACAGGAGTTTCACAGGTAAAACAGCAATTGTCATTTTTATGGTGTTGTAGTGTGAACAACATGCGTGCTGAACTCGACACCTCTCACTCAGGTGGCTCTGCTTTCTATTGCAGACTTCATTAGTAATTGATTGTCTCCTCACCCGCAAGTTTGTCCGGCAGAAAAAGCTTGTGCCTGTGTTGTTTTGATCATCTTTGCTCACAGCAACTCTTAAAACCCAAAGGGAGTAGAGGCAAGATGTTGGGGAGGGAGTGTTCACTCAGTGTGAATGAAAACTTTCAAACTGAGAAATCCTCAAGTAATCTTTAGGAGAAACTTCTTTTGAAGTTCTCTATGTGGCTTGTATATCAATGAGTCAGTTATGTTTGAGCGTGGAGGCCCGGCATGTCCGTCTCGGATTGGCCCTCTATTGTGAATGCGTAGGTGCCAAGTCCTGCCTGTCAAAACAGCTGGCAGTCGATCAAGACGGTCGCTTATCTTGACAAGATCTTTTTCATCCGGAAATATGAGTCTCATCGAGCAATGATTCATTCAAACAATGTGCTGTGAGCAAGCCAGAGGTTCGCTCGGGCATTAACTATGTGATCCAACTCATTGTTTGAGAACAGCCAGATGCAGCGGGGTTCAAAGTGTTTTCATCGACTTAAGATCATCATATAATATACTGAATTAAATGTAGAGGAGGATTTTTTTTAGCAGATATTATAATACATTTCTGGATCTGTCCATTTTGGTTTCCCTTATTCCACTGTCCTGTCCAGTATTAAAGGGACATTACTTGAATTGTCAAACAAGTTTCATACTGTACAGAAATGTGTATTTTCAATAGGGCTGTCAAAGTTAATGTGATAATAACGCATTAATGCAACTTGTGGTTTCAAGGTTGTAGCAGGCTCAGTTTTAAAGCTAGAGTGAAGATACTGGCGTCATATGAAACTAGAAAACCCAAGAAATCCATTGGTGCCAACCAAGCCAAGGAGACTAAATAAAGCTCAACATTTTTGCTACAATTTGGCGAGAAAAAACTGTCATGGCCATTTTCCTTGACCTCAGACCTCAAGATATGTGAATGTAAATGGGTTCTATGGGTACCCACGAGTCTCCCCTTTACAGACATGCCCACTTTATGATAATCACATGCAGTTTGGGGCAAATCATAGTCAATTCAGCACACTGACACACTGACAGCTACCTGTTAGGCTCGAGTTTGCTGTGTTATGATTTGAGCATATTGTTTTATGCTAAATGCAGAACCTGTGAGGGTTTCTGGACAATATTTGTCATTTTTTGTGTTGTTAATTGATTTCCAGTAATAGCTACATACATTAGCATAAAGCAAGCATATTTGCGCACTCCCATGTTGATAAGTTAAAATCTCCCTTTAAGGTATATTTTGAACAGATAAAAAAGATGATTCATTTGCGATTAAAGGGACTGTTTTTAAGAATCAGAAATTGCTTGTTAACATCGACACCTGTGGCTGTTAAATAAACGAAAGTCAGCGTCCTGTTGCTCGTGCTCACTCTACATAGACATGAACGAGCATCGCTCAAAACAGTGAGGCGACACACGTCAGCTAAAACCACAATATCACTCTATAGTTCACCTGCTTGGCAGTAATGTTAGCTGACCAGACAAAGGTCTCTCCATGAATCAATGCTGATCCTAGTGTTGGCTTTTCCTGCCTCAGCTTCCCAACCGCGGCCGGAGGAAACAGGGGAGACACCGGAGTTTTGGTCGGAGACGATAATGTTTCTCGCTGCGGAGCCCCGTCACTTCACAAGACACGGAAAACCTCTGTTGGTCTGGAGGAGCTGCAGCAGTTATTTCCGCACAAACGTCCACTCTACATTCACTAGATATTCTCAGAGCTAAACTAACTCTTCTGCAGTGTGTAGAGAGCGAGCATGCACGTGAGGTGGAGCGAGCTGAGTGAAGGCAAGCAGGCAGGCAGAGGAGCAGAGACTCCGGTCCTGGAGACCAAAGCTACGGTCTCCCCCGCGTACTACGACCACGGCCAACACTGTTTAGCAAGACGGGCCGAGTCTCGTCTGAACAGTGTAGCCACACGCGAGTGCGCATATGCGAGTGCGCATGGGACACCGACCCGGGTGATTTTTACGTGTAAGAAGTTACAAACAGTCCCTTTAAACACTCCCGTTTTCTGATAACCTAACTTCTTGCGTGTCAGCCTGCCGTGAAGGTTGAGCTCTTGTGTTGACATTAAAGGCCGTTCCCATGTGTTGAGGGAAGTGGCACAGTGTCCCTCTGGTCAGGGCGTCTTTTAGTGAATTAGCTGGTGTTGATCCTGAACTGACAGTTAATCAGAGGTGGCATCAATTAAACAGTGTTCGACTCGGGTTGCTGATCTGCGGCGCTGGACGTTTTGTGCGCCGCTGACCCCCATGACTCATACACACACGCTGTCACGGCGAGCAGCCGGAGCCTAGTTAACCACCGCGCCACCCTGGACTGCTCCCCGTGCGACGTGAGACTCAATTATGGATGACCATCATTAGAAACCAGACACGCCGGAACACAGGCAAGCCCAGACTGACACACCCACACACAAACACCGTGATGGGCACAGCGATTATTCTCAGAGACACCCAAGACTATTGAAGTGCTAATGGAGTAACACCATCCATTTCATTCCATAACCACTGCACCTGTAACCCCTGTGGCCTCCAGGTGACCACCGGTATGCAATTTCCACATCAGTGTTATTAGAAAATTAAAATATTATATTATTAAATGATTTATTAGATTATGACATTACCCCAAACTCGATACATTTCATGGCAAAAATAAGTATTTTTCAGGAAACCGAGTTCTGGTTTATCATACAATGACAACATGGTAGTTATTCCTATCCATTGAACCCTGGAAGTTGACACTGGGGACAGCTGCATTCACTCTTTTGTCTCCGATAGTAATCCTGCATTTGTTCTATGAAAAAGCAAACACAAAGGACACATCTCTCATCAGTCATTAACACAGGGATTGAGCTGCAATACATCAAATGATGGCACAGACGGTCATGCATTCACAATGTGGGCACACACACACACACCCACAAACACACATACTATGACAAAAAGTCATAGTATATTATGTTAATAAATTTCACGAAAAAAAAGTCATAGTATAGTATGTGGAAAATTTCACGTAAAAAAGTCATGGTATAGTATGTCGAAAATGTAATGAAAAAAAGTCATAGTATAGTATGTGGAAAATTTAATGAAAAAAAGTCATAGTTTAGTATGTCGATAAATTTCATAAAAAAAAGTCCTGGTATACTATGTCGATAAATGCTATGAAAAAAAAGTCATAGTATATTATGTTAATAAATTTCACGAAAAAAAAGTCATGGTATAGTATGTCGATAGTTTTCATGCAAAAAAACGTCATAGTATAGTATGTCGAAAAAAAGGATAAAAAGTCATAGTATAGTATGTCCAAATAAATCATAATATAGCATGTGGAAAAAAACTATTAAAAAGTCATAGGAATTTATGTCGAAAAAGGTGATAAAAAAGTCATAGTATAGTATATCGAAAAAAGTCATAGTATAGCATGTCAAAAAAAGTGATTAAAAACTCATAGTATAGTGTATCAAAATAAGTTATATTACAGTATGTCAAAAAAAGTGATGAAAAAGTCATAGTATAGTATGTCGAAATAAGTCATATTATAGCATGTCAAAAAAAGTGATAAAAAAATCATAGTATAGTACAGTATTTCGAAATAAGTCATATTATAGTACGTCGAAAAAAGTGATTAAAAACTCAAGAATGTCGAAAAAAAGTGATAAGTCATTATTTAGCATGTCAAAAAAGTGATTAAAAAGTCATAGTATAGTATTATAAAAAAAGTCAGTATAATATGTCAAAAAAAGTCATAAAAAAGTCATAGTATAGTATGTTATGAAAATGTCATGGAAAAATCATAACATTGTATTTTATAGAAAAAGTCATAAAAAGTAATTATTTTATTTCATAAAAAGTCATAGTATAGTTTGTTATAAATAGTGCCATGAATTACACATATGAGGTTTGTCAATTTAAGATAATTTTGCAAGTCAAGAAAGTCGCAGTTTGTTATAAAACTGTAAAGGAGTATAAGTATAAGACTGTGAAAATACGTAAATAGAAAGACTACTCACCCAAAAGTTACGTAGTGACGTCTCTCTCGCTGAAGCTACGATGCTTGTGCGTCTCGTACTTGGATGTAGCCACTCGAGCAATGGGTCTTGCTTGTTCTTTCGCTTCCTGGCAGATGAAAAGACAAAGAGTCGCTGGATAAAACACATCAGGTAAGATAATGTTTCATTTGTTCGTGGAACATAGCCAAGTTAGCTAGTGTTGGTGACGTATATTGTGAGAGACGAGCGATGTAGTTCACCGAGCAGCTTCACACAAAACTAAATGATACTACAACAAACCTACAACAAACTGACTTTCTTGACTTGAAAAAATTATCTTTTAAATTGACATCTGTGTGATTCATGCTGCAAATCAAAAACAATTTGTCTCACACTTTTGACTACCCTACATATTTTTTTTCTGAAATAAGGTCCCATGGAGTCCACCTGAAAGGGAGTGACTTTGACTCTCTATGGAGGCGGCGCAGTTGCATAGAAAGGCAAGGTGAAATAAGAAAGACAGAAAGTCGGTCTGTTCTGAGGCTTCTCTAATAAGTAACTAGCTCATCCCCAAAATGATAAACATCAAAGGATGCAGTAGTCATGTCCAGGCATGTCCTTAACAACGCCAACAAACCAAATTAAACACAGATGCGTGACTAACTCCCAGTGACCACAACTGGCCGTCTCCATAGCGTCTTACCTAATGGGGCATGATGACAGTGGCTGACACTTTAATGCAACTTAACCTACATTCTGCCACATTAGCAACAGAGAGCGGGAGAAACGGAACCAAGTTTGCGTGGAGGGAGGAGAAGTTTGCCGTTAGAGCTCTCTGCCAGAAATCTCCTTAAGTTTAGACAACAAACCTACTTGGTTAGGTTTAGGAAAAGATTAGGGTTAAAATAAACCCTTTCTGGTAGAAAGCCCAGGAGGCAAACTTCTCCCTCGTGCGGAAGGACATCAGTATAGCCAAAGATCAAAGGTGAGAATACATCTCAGGATGAGAGAGGAGAAAGTGGAAAGGTGTGCTGAGGTAAACAATGAGGATAAAGCATCATTATAGCTACATCATTGGATACTCATCAATAAAGTTGACCCAGTACTTCTTATATTCCCCATAAGGCCTTTTGAATTGTTTCCTCTATAAAGCCAGAGACCGATGAACTCAACAGGAAACTGCCACCATTCTTCTCTTAAAATGACATTGGGCTTTACAGTATGATTCTGTTCATCAGCACCACTGCAGAATTAAACACGGCCTTGACAACCTCCTGAAACTAGCATACAGCGACAGTGTGTTATTGTTATGCAACCAGAGTTGTTTAAGTCAAGTACTAGTCAAGTCTCACGTCAAGGCTCAGGACATAGCTTTAAAAGGCAAATTGGGTCTTCCATGTCTCTGGATTCAAGTCCAAGTCTCAAGACTTCTTTTTTGTGACTTAAAGGTCACATATTATACTCCATTTAAACTAGTTATTATAGGTCTCAGACACCTCCAAACCATGTCTCTGAAGTTTTTTTTTCAAAAAAACAATCAGATCATGCATTCCAGCATGTCTCTATAACCTCTGTTTCAGCCCATTTCCAAAAGTGCTGATTTCTGTGTCTGTAGCCTCTGTCTCCTCCCACTCTGCTCTGATTGGTCAGCGTTTTCTGTCAATCAAACGTCCTCAACAACAGCGTCACCCTCCCCCTCCCTCCCGGAGAAGCTCTCTCTCTCTCTCTCTCTCAGAGAGACGAGTGGAGAGATAGCAGCTAGAATAAAGTTTATAAACCACTTTAAAGTTTATAAACCAGAAACTTCACCCAGCGCACGTTACCGGAGGAATCTGATCAGAAATCGGCGACACATGATGAACATCTGCGGTCCAGATTCCAGGTTTTCCTGACGGTTTCTCTCAGGTAAATAATGCTGTTTATAGCTCTGTTAGTTAACTCAGTGTTTACCTCATGCATCAACTCTGTAAACCGTAAACATACACTCTGTTTTACGTCTGTCCTTACAGATCCATCTGTGAGAAATGACCGACAGAATCATCCCAGAGGAGAGCAGACAGCAGACAGCTGAGAGCAGACAGCTGAGAGCAGACAGCTGAGAGCAGACAGCTGTGGGCAGATGGCTCTGTTTACATGGAGATACAAAGCTAACCCGGTAGCATGTAGCTAACCCGTTAGCATGTAGCTACATGCTAACGGGTTAGCTACATGCTACCGCTATGACACGGTGTGTAAACACAGCGACCATCAGGGTGGAAAATAGAAGATGTGAAACAGTAGTCAGTTCATTATTTCTGCTAAAAGATAAATGTATGGAAGATCAGAGTAATGGTATATTATTTACAGTAGTAGCTGTCTCTGTGTTACCATGACTACAGACCACCGGAGCTTAGCTTACCATAGTTTACCAGAGCTGAAGACTTTCTCCTGTACCATGTTAACATAACTAACTAACAGGTGAGATGATTACAAATGCTGTGAATAATTAATATTGTCATCTGTCTACTCAAATAAAGTTTGACTGTGAAACAGAAATGTGTTGTGTTGCTTACAAGTCACTATTTACTACCTGTACTCTGCTACATGCATGACATCAAATATATATAATATATAAATATCATCTGTTTAAACAGTGTAATTACATAAAGCCTTTGTGAATGAACATGTTATATTTAGATGATGGGAGTACATGAAGCCTGTTCTGCTGGTTCTTGCAGACTAACTGTAGGAGCTACTTTGCTCAAGTTAGGTTGAGGAGGAGAGACAGTGACGCGCTGTGGGCCGGGGTCAGCTACTGAAGGTTCTCTCTGGTTCGACCAGGAAACCCTCACGTGACTTGCATTTCTCTAATGACGTCAAGATACAAGGAAAAAAGCGAATTTTTTTTCTGCACCCATTTCCGGACAAACGGAGGAGGAGAAAAAGAGAGAGGATGGTCTTTTATGATACTATGGTGGCCTGTAGACACACTGGGGACAGATATTGATGTTTAAAAGACATGGAAAAGTGCATTTTGCATAATAGGTGACCTTTAAATCAGACTGGACTAAAAGTCTTAAGCCTTCGCGTATGTATGAACTCTGCTACAAAACGCACAAGATAAACGAAACACAAACTATCAATGCATTTTTATCAATTCAATCTTGCTGTATTTCACCCAAAATAGCAGTAGTTAAATCAAAAAGGTATGGTTTGTACTAAAATACACGAAATGCCCATTAAATCAAGAGAAGCTAAATTTAAATTCTGAGTCCAGATATGAAAACCAAATGTCCCTTCAGTCATTACATTAAAGCAGCAGTGGGTAGAAATGCAGCAAATATGATTAAATAAAAGTTATTTTTATAAAACGGTCACCATATCCTGACAGTAGTGCATGAGACAGGTAATCTGAAAAAAAATCATGTGCCTCTGTGTCCTCTGGTGCTCCTAATGGCATCTGCAGGATTTCACAGACCGGAGGAAAACAACCAGTCAGAGCTGATCTGGAGTCTGTCGTCCAGCTGCCGTCTATGAGAGCCGGCTGTCAATCACTCGCGAACTCCGATCAAACGGTCAAACTAGACAGCGCCGATCAAATATGAATCAATATCCTGTTACTGTAATGCCTATTTCTCACCTCAAATGTTTTCAGGAACATCTTGTAGTGCACTGTTTAGCTGTAAAATGAGAAAGTTTGTGACCCGGCAGCCATGTTGAGATCAGTTGAGGAAATACCAAGCACCACCCACCAGCAGAGCAAACTTTCAATCTTGCTGCATTTAACCCAAATAGCAGTAATTCAATCAAAAAGGTATGGTTCATACTCAAATACACAAAATGCCCATTAAATCAAGAGAAAGAAAATTCAAGTCCAGATATGAAAACCAAATGTCCCTTAAATCATTACATTAAATGAGGACTCCAGATAGTTGTCAATGTTTTAGTGAAGGAGATTTGGTGTGAGGGTGAGTATGAGGGTGAGAAGTGTGTGTATATGGGGAGGGGGTGCAGCTTGAATGTACTTTCAAATCTGAATGAATACAGTTCAACAATTCAGTTCAATCAGTTAGTGTGTTTGGGGGGTTTGGGGTAAACAGAGAAAAGCCTGGAGAGTTGCAGTAAATGAGACTTATCTTACAAAGGCGAGGGAGTCCACAGTTGCATCCAAACAGGTCCAAGATGAACAAGATTCCATTCACCCCACCTGCTCCAGGGATCAGCACTCCTCCTGCAGGGCCCTGTTGTCCAAGAGAGTTTATGACATCCAGCCGGTTCTTAGATCACTTGCTGCTCAGTTTACTTGTATAAACGTCACTGTTTTGTTTTAAGAGCAAAGATGTCCAGACACTGAATTCAACTTCAGATGACCTCCTCCATTAGCCACTCTCACTCCTCTCTCTGCTCTCCTCCATGCTGCCTTGGTTAGTTGATTGCCCTTCCCCCGACTCAAAGGTGTGGCTCATTTATCTCCTCACTTCCTTTTCCTGTCAGGGTGGAAAAGGGCTATTCTGTACTTTTTCTGTCTTTTCCCCCTTTCTGCTACACCGCTGAATTCAAGGTGTTGCCTTCAGGTAGACGGTTCAGAGTGCCAATTTGCCGGCTAAATCATTACAAAAATTAATTAATTCCGTCGTCCATCAAAATATTAAACAGCAACAAGTAGGTCTAGTATTATATGATATGATTTTATTGAGTTATTATATCGTAAATTGATTATTAATATCTGGTATGATAGCACCTGGTTTTAGAATTTAAAACTACTGTCTTTTATTACTTTTTATTATTTTTAAAGAACTACTGGTTTTAGTATTTAAATACTGTCTTTTGTTACTTTTTATTATTTTAAAGAACTACTGGTTTTAGTATTTAAAACTACTGTCTTTTATTACCTTTTATAAGGAACTACTGGTTTTAGCATTTAAAACTACTGTCTTTTATTACCTTTTATAAGGAACTACTGGTTTTAGCATTTAAAACTACTGTCTTTTATTACCTTTTATAAGGAACTACTGGTTTTAGTATTTAAAACTACTGTCTTTTATTACCTTTTATTATTTTAAAGAAGTACTGGTTTTAGTATTTGAAACTACTGTCTTTTATTACCTTATTTTAAAGAACTACTGTCTCACACAACATTTGAATCTAATTACGTTCATGCATGAGTGTATGTATGATCTATGTTTTATGCGTGTAATATGTAATAATAAGTAATATACCATTGTGACTTTGGTGTGTTGTGTGATGCAGTGGCTTGAAGCTCAAGACAAATTCCCCTGCGGTACAATAAAGTATATCTTATCTGATCTTATCTTAACTTATCTTATCTTATCTTACTACTGCAAGACCGATGCACAGTCAAGGATGAGATTACAATTCTAAGCTATGGGTTGACTTTCACTTTTGGTCTTCGCTCTGATTTTGTGGGGGCTGTCGGAGGTCAACACACTGAGTGAAAGAGCGGCTGCGATCACATGGAAACGTGTTTTAAGTCGCTGTTTGATGTTGCTGTCACAGGCGCATGCTCTTCTGACGGAACAATGTTTGCTGTAGCATGCATGTAAACGCAATGTTCCAGTAACCATGGATACATCCTTATGTGCAACATGCATTATTAATCGGTTTTCCATACCTTGTTTGTCCTTTCTTTCTCACGCACATGTACCATTCCGATTCAGTTTGACTGAGCTCAGGGAGGATAGTGGATGCTTGTTTAGACTACCAAACATCTCTAGCATTCAAAACAAGCTTCTTTTTGTATTATTATTTGGTGGGTTCCCTGCAGCAGTGCTAGTATGTATATGTTGCTTAAATGACCATAATTGGTTTCTGGATGACTACTTATTTTTAAGAACAAGCATCCCCGTATTTCTTTAGGCTTACTTAAAGCAGCAGTAGGTAGAATTACAGCAAATATGATTTTAAAAAAAAGTGATTTTTATAAAACAGTCACCATATCCTGACAGTAGTGCATGAGACAGGTAATCTGAAAAAATCATGTGCCTCTGTGTCCGCCGGTGCTCCTGATGGCATCTGCAAGATTTCACAGACCGGAAGAAAACAACCAATCAGAGCCGAGCTGGAGCCTTGCCGTCTCTGAGCAGCTGTCAATCACTCGCGGACTCCGATCAAACGGTCAAACTAGGCATCGCTGATCAAATATGAATCAATTTTCTGTTGCCTCGAATGTTTTTAGAAACATCTTGTAGTGTGCTGTTTAGCTGTAAAATGAGAAGTTTGTGACCCGGCAGCCATGTTGAGATCAATTCAGGAAATACCAAGCATCGTCCACCAGCCGGAGCAAACTTTGTAATTTTACAGCTAAACAGTACACTACAAGATGTTTCTGAAAACAAAATAGGCATTACAGTAACAGAATATTAATTCATATTTGATCAGCGCTGCCTAGTTTGAACGTTTCATCAGAGTTCACTAGTGATTGAGAGCTGCTTCCGTTGAATGAACAGCCAATAGGAACGCTCTCTCTCTGAAATGACCTGTGATTGACCAAAGTCTCCCGTCACTGGCTAGACTTTTTAAAGCCTGAAAACCGAGCCATGAGGAGGTGCAGAAGTCTAGTTTTCTCTCAGAACACTTGAATTACAATATGTTGAGAGGTTATTATGGATTTCTTTGCCCAATGATGCCAAAAACATTCTGCCTACTGATGCTTTAACTTGGCATGTTGACCGTTAAACCAGCCATTCTTAGTGTAATGCCATTGTGCAGTGTGAATGTGTGTGTTTGTCTGATACAGTATCAGAGCTTACTGGTTCATATCAGTGTTAAGTAGCCAGAGAGGTAACTGGAGTGGGGGATGTATCCACTTCAGTGGGTTCAATCTGTCCTCATTGGGCACACGCAGAACACGCGCCATACTCCAACACACAGTCACACACACGCAAACAGAGTATCAGGTAACAGCCCCTCAATTATTTAGCAGATGAAGAGCGCTGTGAAGCAGCAACCAGATTCCTCCACATCTTTGCAGCACATCAGAATATTAATGAGCCAGGAACAATGAAAGAAGAGTGCAGAGACAAGAGGGCTTATGAGGGAGAAGACACCTGTCAGAGATTTGGGGGAGAGACTGTTTTTAAGTTTATAAACTAGCGTTGCAGTAGTATAACAAATCATTTAGCAAGCACAACTGACACCCTCACAGTGGGGAGAATTGGCTTTGTGAAAAGCTAAATACATAACAAAAAGGTCAAGTAAAAGATGGAGCTTCAAGCTTGGTAGGTTGGTTCATAAATATAAAAAAAATTTTATTGTGTCAAAATTGTTTCCAAGTTTAGGCCACTGCCATGATTTCACTGTAGCCATTTTGGTCCTTATCCATACTACAAAACACTGCACATTGTAACTTGAGAAGAGTCATCAGTTTACCAAACAAATAGTTGTGGTATAGCAGTAACAAAATAAGAGTACAATCTAGAAAAATGGCTGCAGTTGAATATTAGCCTGCAGGCTATAATACTGACACATTTGCAGAAATGTTGATTAATGTGTGTAGTCCTGTTCAATAAATACATGAAATAAAATTACATTTCACCTGATTTCACGATGTGTTGATGTGAAATGAACCATACATTTTGTCTTAAAACATGGCTGCAGTGACGTTACTTTAAAGTTTATAGGGAAGTCTTGCAGGTCTTATTTATAACATTTTTATGTACACAAGTATTTAAAAAAGAATAATACATCTACAGAGCCTTCAGAAAGGTGCAGAATAAAAGTATGGCTTTTCCTGAAAAAAAAATTATGATTGTGAATTAATCATTTTAAAAATGTTGGCGAGTCCAAAATGAATGTTTTGTTTATCTCCGTGGAAGATATCTGACGTTTGGTTCAAACTTCTAACAAGGCTTGTGAGACAATTGTAAAACAACGTTGGTATCACGTGGTATCTCTGGGTCATCAGTTAGTGTGGAAAAAAACGCTAAATGGCTGAGATTGACGTTAGGTGCCTGGCAATGACTTGTTGTGAAGTAAATACAATGGAACGGGGGAGGGAGAATGCGACATCTATTGGCTGAATGTTATCAATAGCACATTTAAAGCCCAGGGCTGCCTTTAGCGCGAGCAACTATTAGGTCACTTTTCTGTAGGCAGAAAATCCATATTTGGCTAAAGTGGAGATATCACAGCCGAGCATGATAGGTTGAGAGACAACACAAATAAACATGTCAAAACATGCCCCTATTTTCACATTAATGAAGTCTTAATTGAGCAAAAATTTGCCACGAAGACACATAACACGTTAAGGTAGAATTGAGACTTGTTTTTACTTTGACTTTTAATGTTAGTACAAAAATGTGAAAACAAATAGAAACATACGTCTGTGTGCATTCTGCACTTCACATTGTGATGGGTGGAGATAAACATGAAATTCCAGAGGGAAATGGTTAACAGTAGCTTAGACCAAATCTTTGCTACCAAAGGCAAAATTAAAATTGATGAGCTTAGAGTTGACTTAACTTTTGGCACTGCAGCATATAAACGATGCATACTGTATGTTGTTTGTTTGGGAAGGAGTCCTGTTAATGGAACAGTGGAGAATAATAGCTTTAGCATTTTTTTTGCAGCTGCTCCTCAAAATGTCTATGCACAGTTCTCAACTGCTGCCCTCAGTATGTCATACCTTCCACCCCTTATCTTTCTTCTCTTTCACTCACCTTTATGTTGCCCCTATTTCAACACAGGACAGTATTTCTTATTTGCTTATAAGCTTTCTAAATATGTCACTAACCTCAGTACTATCTTCTCTTCTCGTTGCACCTTTTTCAGGCCACTATCACTGCCTTTCTAGCATGTCATCCCATCTATGTATCAGTAGTCCATGCTGTGTAGCTGGTTCTTCCTATCTGACTTCCCCTGCAGGGCTGCAGGAAGCAGCGGCAGATTCAGGTCCCCCACCCGACGCTGGAGAGATGAACGTAACTGAACTGAGTTCCTCTTTGCTCCACTCAGCCCTCCTCCTGCCGTCCCTCTCTCTCCTCCTCCTCCTCCTCCTCCTCCTCCTCCTCCTCCTGCTGTAGACAGATCCTTTCTCTTGCCCCTCTCCTGTCTGAGGCTCTTAATGACCAGAGTGTGTTGTCTCTGTGAGGGGAAGGTGGGAGGTTTAGAGCCGTTCACCAGGAGTCCCGGAGGCCCAGGTCGGGTCAACCCTACCCACGTCATCTTCCTGCCTCGTCCGTCTTTTAGCCCCACGTTGCGCAGACGGGGCAGCGGGGCAGAGGGCGACGTCTGTGTCATCTCCATGGTACCCAGGTGGTCTCTGTCTGAGGTGTCGGCCTCCAGGAGCATCCTGGGAGAGATGCCGTTCTTCTCCGAGGAATAAAATGTCTGCAGCTTCTCCAGGCGCTCGTTGATGCTCAGGTGATGAGAGCGGTCGTCCTGGTGGCGGTTGTCATGGAAGCAGTCTGACCCGAGGTCTGCCGCCCCGTCCGATTGAGTTGTCCTGAGCAGGTGTGTGTGTCGTATCGGCCTCGACGTGCCACTGTCTCTGATTGGCTCGGCGGGTAAGGGGACTTGGCAAGGGGCGGAGTCACAGAGTTGAGACGCAGAGCTTTTAGGAGGAGAAAGATGGACCAGTTCCCTGTCTCCGAACACAGACACTGGAACACACAAACATACAGAGACAGTCTAGTAAGTCACACGCTGTACTGTGGATGTTTATTTTGTTTTGTGCTATAATCATTACCTTCAGGAAACAGCGTCTCTCTGGTGTCCAAGGTGATGGCGGTCTCCTCATCAGTGGTTCCATCGTCTGCCGACAGAGGAGCGGGAGAGGGGGAGGGAAGGCGAGGAGGTATTGAGGGGGAGGCAGAGTGAGGAAGCTGGGGTAGAGATGGAGAGGGTGGACGGTTCTCTGCGTCCTCTCGTCGGTCCTTTCTGCACAGGTCCTCGGGCCTC
Source organism: Sebastes fasciatus (assembly GCF_043250625.1). Taxonomy (NCBI): domain Eukaryota; kingdom Metazoa; phylum Chordata; class Actinopteri; order Perciformes; family Sebastidae; genus Sebastes; species Sebastes fasciatus. The sequence continues at coordinate 9,372,596 of NC_133812.1, forward strand.
TTCCTGTTGCTCTGACATTCAGCTGTCTGTTGGGCTCTCAGCGGCCTGCTGGACTGCTTTGAGCTTTTTTCATTGGTCGGTTCATTCTAAAAACAAGCGGTGATTAGTTATCAGGAGGCCCAAGAATGTTTTCCACACAAAGACATCTCATAGTCATCTCGTATCACCTCAAATACGACATAGTCACAACGCTTCATCTGCTCCAAGATCCAGAGTTCAGACAGTTTAACTTCAATTGGGTATTTGTTGCTTTTAATGATATCATTTTATCTGGATATTCTGTTAATTAAAGGACCAATAATAGTAATAGTAACCAAGTAATATATTTACTGCAACAAATCTTAAAATGGCCATGATATGTCATCAGAGATTAAGTAAACATGCTAAATTGAAATACTGGCTTCTCTGACACCAATGTTACAGCCAGTATGTTCTCCTTTGAAATTTCCATTTCGGTCCAGAACGTCTGTTTTTGTTTTGGCGGGTGTGATACCGTCCACTGCTCATTCCAACACCACATTGCCACATATGAAACCAATTGGCATACAAACACAGCCTTCTGCAGCCGTGGAAGCAAGCTAACGAACTGGATCAACAGAAATAACGTTTACATAATGATTCAACCCGACCTGAAAAGCCTCAGCACATCTCTCTGTGGTCCGTGTGCTGCTGGGTTATCGAGGCAGCGAGTATTTGAGACACACAGCCGGTGAAGTGATTCTGACTACTGACTTGTGCACCAAATGTGTATTAATTCGCAGCTGAAAACAGTACCCAACAAACACCATTTCCTCTTGTTTGAGTAACATTTGCTAAAGTCTACAGTGCCCAGCTGTTTTAGGAAATCACTGAGCCTTTTTTAAATAAGATTTGTGACTCCTTTTTAAAATAAAAAAAGATTTATGTCTTCATGGGAACAAATGGGCGTGGGGTGAGTTCCACAGACAGAGTAGGGGAAGCCAGAAAGTATTGACAGATGGACTAATGACATTTATTATATTTCTATATTAATACAGACAAACACTAAATGCCATTATTTAATCATATCATCAGTCTAGTGTACACTGTTAACATAGACTTGCTGACTCTACTGCCTGCTGCTATTGATCATTACTGTTACTTTAACTATACCACTATCATTTTACCTCGCAATTTTTGTCTCCATACGCTCTTGTATAGTTTTCTTTTTTTTATTATATTCTTATTCTAGTTTAGTTTTTTTTATATAACCCTTATTATTTACTTCTTTTACTATATTTATCTGTACTATTGCTGTCTTTGTGCTGCTGCAACAACCACATTTCCCCTCTGAGGATCAATACAGGTTTATCTTATCTTAAATCATTGGTTTTAGTCTACTTTGGGATTTATTGACAATAAAAATCCTTATCCTTTAATAGAATATTATTACTTTACCATATCTAAATGATCACTGTATTTGTATTTATGGTATTATTGACAAAATTACCTGTTGCTGAGTCTTTGATTCAGTGTTATGCCTCTCTCTCCATGTATTCTTGCTTGGAAGACTCCAGTCATTGCTCTCCAGTTTCTGCCAAATTAATCATTTTAGCTGTTAAAATTTCACAGAAGATCATGAGAATGGTTGTATTTCTTAATTTTTTAAGGTACCGTTATACCGGCCCATTTGTGTCTGAGGTGTGAACCTTGGTGCCCTTGGCTCCCTTCTGGCTCCTGACAAGCTTGTTGAGCAGCAGGTGATAGGAGGCCATGATGGCGGAGGGTCGGTTGATGGTGAGTGTGTGTATGATTTCAGAGAGGGAGTAGCCCAGCGTCTCGGTCATGTATGCCAGCACAGACGAGTTGAGATCCTCTGCACACAACCTGGGAAATAACGCGAGAGGGGGGGATGGAAAAACAGTTCCAAAGATAAAGTGTGAAGGGTGAAGCAGAGAGAAATGTTAGGGGTCAATAAGGGTTTGTTGGTTAGGAATAGTAGGAGCAGTAAGTGAAGGATTTCAGTTTGATGATTTTCAACTGTGAGCAGAGCGGAGCTGGAACAGTTCTCGCTTCATTCATGTGGATTTCAGAAAATGTATTATTGCCAAGAGGAGCCATACATGATTGCATTTCCACACTGCGTAAAGTGATAAAAGCCTTTTAGTCATGCTATAATATACAAAGCTGTTACCCTACTGACCACAAAAAATTTCATTTTGTTAGAAAACTTGCAGTGATTTCCCTCTTGGTTCTTTTCCCCACATTGTAATGTTTACTGCAGAACTTTCCCTGAGGAGTCTTTGTGTCTCGCTTTGCTCTCACGGCACAAACATACTTACTTAGCTTACAAATATAGTGTGATAAGTAAATCAAATCAATCAGCAAAAAAACATCTATTTTTCTTATGTTTAGATATATTTAGAAAATAAATTATATAACTTTCTACAATATATAAAAATGGTAAAATCTGCTAAATATATATTTTTTTATAAGTTTGTCAATTTATTACATCTGCATACCAGCAAAATATGTTTGTGTTGTCTTATGGTGTGTTTGTAGTCAAAGTGTAGACACACAGTAGATCCCTACCTGTTTTTATGAGAGAGTGTGTGCAGTGGTTTCTTGGCATATCCCTCATTGATCCATCTCTCCTCCATCGCAGCTCTGATACTGGGTCTCTTAACCGGGTCAGGCTCCAGGAGAGACAACACAAACGCCACCGCACCTGAAGCAGAAGACACATGGATGAAGCCGTGTCACTTTTTTAATTTTAAATTCAGTTATTTCCCAGCTAAACTGAATCAATTGTGTGATGTGAAAAGCAGTGGTGGGAGAAGTATTCAAATCATTTACATAAGTAAAAGTAGCATTACCACATGATGAAAAATACTCCATTAAAAGTAAAAGTCCTGCATTCAAAAGTGCACTTAAGTAAAAGTACAAGTATTAGTAACAAAATGTACTTAAAGTATCAAAAATAAAAATAATATATATATATATATATTTATTTTGATATAAGTATGTAATAATAAAGTATAAATCCCAAAATAGCCCATGAAATAAGGAATAATCCAACAACATTATTCATATTCAACATTAATTATTATTAGTTATTCTCAAATGGATATGGCTGTGCACTAAACAGTTGAGGAGACCAAAAACACCAAAAACGGAGCTTAAACCGTCACTAAAACCGTTTTATTGAAGGTTTAAATGCTATAATCATAATAAATTGGACTTATATAGCGCCTTTCAGAAACCCAAGGACGCTTCTTAGTGCTAGCTTGGATAAATCATCACATACATAAAACACTGACATGTGAGCATAGTTTGCTAGAATACATCATGGGTTGTCTACATGAACATCAGCCAGGACCACACAGTAACAGTTGGTTTTCTAAGCTTAAGCAACTGATGGTCAACAACTGCTTGGAAGTAGTTACGCTAAATGGACCGTACTTATGTATAAAATAATAAAGTGCGTCACCAAGCCTCATATTGAGCCCCACACTGATGCCATGCAAGGCTCTGGCCTGCTCACCGGGAGCAGTTTTGGGTCAATGAGAGAGAAAGAGCAGATTGGTGGGAGTTTAAGATCAGACCACCAACCATGCATGTAGGATGTTTTGATGCACAACTTTGAACTATTTCTTGCCCGGCCAAAAGGGATCAAACTAAAAGAGCCAAAGTTGCACAGCTACTCCAGACTGCCAGAGTGATGTCACTCACTGTGACCTCACTGAAACTGTATCAGAGACGACAGCATGGGGAGAGGCAGGATTTCCCTTCAGGAGAACCAACCAATTCAACATGTCAGCCTGTGACATGGAGCTGTCCTGTGACAGCCAAGCGGGGTTGATAGTTTGACTCTAGATGGGGATTCCTGAGAAGCTCCACAGTCTTGAGGAGCAGGTGGATTCGAACAGGAAGGCTGCCACATTCACAGATATATAAGCCAAGACTGTTCCGTTCAATTTGCTACAATCAATTGTCTCAGTCAGGGTCAACACAGTTTGTTTGTAACTGATAGAATCAAATGCACTATTTGTTGATTTTTAACAACAACATTTTTTTTTTTTCTGAAGACAGTTTGTTTGCAGTGATAAAAGTCTAAAAAAGAGTGTTGAACATAACATTAAAACTAGTAGAAAAAACACCAAAACATGGCAAAACAACGAGAAAGACAAAAAAGTGGGAACAATGCAAGAAAACAAATGAATGAGCAACAGAATAAATGGGCCAGTCTGACAAGAAAAAAAAAAGAAAAAAAGATGGGGTCGGCAAAAGTGAAGCAGAGTTTGAAAGAAAAAAAACAACCCCATTTGGAGGCATGATCAAGTCTGAAGTCAATGTCGATGTCTAAGATGCCTGCCTGTGGCAGCGATACAGCCGCTAATCCGACCTCGTCACAGTTTCAGAGCCTTAGAGCCGTGCTGCTTTTCCCCACAGTAACAGGAGCTATGTTTGTTTGTGGTGACATGGCGCCATGACAGAGTGTAATGGGGTGACTATGTGTTAGAGAGAGACCAAAATAAAGCAGAGAGAAACAGAAACACTGAGGCCACTGTGTACTTGGTACAGAACAAGTGGAAGAAGTAAGAAATAAGTGAAACATTTTTTCCTTCAGTTCTCTGTCTCGTTACAGGTCTGTGGTCTGTAGAGAGAAGACTGAAGGCCAGTCTGTGTTTGCAAAGTCATGATTAACATTAATGCATGTTTAGGAGATCACATCCAATTTTGATCTAACCTGTGTATAGCTCAGAGTACTCAAGTGCTGTCTGTGTAACTAAGGGAAACTTTTTCAAATGGAATGGTGAAGATCATCTTTCACTTGGTCATAGATGTTTGGTAAATATGTTTTGTAAGTATTTAGTCTTTTAAAGGTTCTCTATATGATATCCAGAGTGTTAATATAGCAGCAAACAAATATGTAAAGATATATGTAGTAATGTTTACCTGAGCAGAGAATGAAGTCACTCTCCCTCTGTGTGTGTTGTAATCTGAGTTTTTCTCTGCTTTGTTTACATAGCCTGTCCGGCTGCGCATGCATGTTGGTGCACGTCAGTCCCAGTGTGTGTGCCCCAATGGCTAACTAATCGCCACCGCTCTGCATTGCGCTCGTGCGACGGCGTTGTTGCGGAAGTGTAACGCCCAGCCTCCGGTTCCCCCCACTGTTAGCACTGTAAGCTGCTAGCCGCCGGCTCAGTCATCAACATGTTGAAAGCCCTGTAGAGGAAACCCCTCAATCTGAATTCCGCTGCATTCCATGTAAAGCTCCTTTATATGTCGCCGAAGTAAATTCACTCTTAAACCATAAACTGTCTTATTTGTGTAAAACAAAAAGACTCAGTGTTAATGTTGCATTCCATTTCAACTGTGAAGTCGGAACGTCTGAGTTCCCAGTTGGAAATTTCAACTGGAATGCACCCTGAAGTCGGATTTCCAACTCGGAAAGTCGGGCGAACCTCACCAACCCTAACCTCAACATCCAACATGGCTCTTCCTGCATCAACAGTAAAAAAGCTGTAGTAATATGCTGTTTTTATTAGCACCTTTGTCTTGTTTGTGTCTCATTAAATCAATCACACACAAACAGTACTGTCCAACTTCTCTCTATGTTGCTACGGTGTTTGTATGTGCAAAATGCCGGTGCAAAGCATTATTATCAACTGCTATTGTTAACAATGGCTATCCTGGCTGGAGCAAACCCCATTAAATATTCCTACTTGGAATATTTGGATGTGACGTCATTCCCAGCTCCAATTTGTGAGGTAAATGGAATGCAGCGTTATGCAGTCTTTTTGTATCAGTGAAGAAGCCGCTCAGGTGAAATGTGGAGTTACCTTTGCTGACGTCACTGGGGATGCTGCTGATCTCCCCGTTGACCATCTTCTGGTGCAGCTGCTTGATGTTGAAAGGCTCAACGGTGAAGGGTAGAGTCCCTGTCAGCATGGCAAACATACTCACACCTCTGCACACACACAAACACACAAGCAAAAATGTGAAGAAATATAAACACATTTACAAGATGCAAACACAGAAATACAGTCAAATAACGCCACGGAAAAATGGTCTTCTCAAAAAAAACAGACTTAGCAATGATGGCCAGACAGCAGGAAACTTTATCACTTACACGGACCAGACGTCCACTTTGGGTCCATATTTCCTGTGAGCCAGCAGCTCAGGGGCGGCGTAGGCAGGACTTCCACATTGGGTGTTGAGAAGCTCCAGAGACAAAGATTCAGCCTTCAGAGTGTTACTCAGGCCAAAGTCTGTGTGAAACATCATCATTTTAAAAGAGGAGCACATACACAGATGCACTAGATAGCTAAGACAGGTTCTGTCCACAGCTTTGCATCAATGTCAGTCAGATGTCATTGGAGAAAGCCGGAATGTCAACATACCCACAATCTTTATGTTGTTATGTTCATCCAGCAGGAAGTTCTCAATTTTTAAATCCCTGCAGAGGAAAAGAAGAGAGACTGTGGTTCATTGTAGTATTTTCATGAGCTCCATCCTTAATCCGAGAGGAATTTCTAAAGGGATTTTTTCCCGTGCAGATTACTATTTTGGAGCACTTAAATCGACAGACACCATGGTGGTTATTCAAATTTAAGAACTCCTGCTGTGTGTGCTTGGCCTTACTAAGCTTTTTCTGTGTATTTATGGACAACCAGATGCGATGGGACCAGACCGGACCCACAGAACAGAGGAAAACCCAAGCTAAATTTGGATTTGGGTAGAGCTCAGCATGAACAGCTAGTGGTAATTTGGGGAATTAGTTTGTCTTGGACTCTTTAAAACCTGCACCCATTATGATCTTCAAGTCATGCCAAATTGAAATTTTCAGGCTGAATTGTGAAGCTCTCCTTCACTCGCTTTTCTCTGCCTCAGTAATATGTCTGTATTCACCTGGGAAAGTTGCCTCACTCCCCTAAAAGCACCCCAGACTCACCACCAACCACACCGCCTGCTCTAAAACTACCGAGCTAAATGAAAATCTGCGGTCAGGAGAGAGAGATCCCCTATAAACTATAGCCTGGGAATCAGCCATGTTCCTTTCATCTGCCTTCATCTAACCAACAGACACTCCGGGCCCCAAAAAATCCAGAGAACACGGCTCACACAAGCCGAATAAAGTTCAAAGACAGACGGGGGAAGAAAGAGGGAAAACGGGCAATAGAGAGCGAGAGCAGACATTGTCATAAAGGAGAAAATGTATGCGGTAAACCTTCTAAATGTGGGTGGTAGGAGGTGCATTTAAGTGCAAATTTTCCATTTATTTCCAGTTTTAATCATCTCTGTGTGGGACTGTGGTGGAGTGTGAGTGCATGCATGTGTGTGTGTGACAGAGAGAGGTGCTATTGATGGGTTGAGAGCGCCATCGTTGAGGGACTTCATTAGAGAGGAAGTCCATGATGTTGTGATGATGTGTGAATCATGGCGCCGGCGCAGGATGATGAGGTCATTGCCTGGTAATCACATTCCCACCTTCAGAGGAGCCAAGGTCTTAAACCAAAGCTCAGCGCTATGCATATTGTGTGTGGCTGCAGTGTAACTGTGTGTGTGTGTGAGGATTGGGTCTCTAACACCTACACATACTAAAATGCCACTAAAATAACACTCTCAGCTCCCACACTGAACTGTGCCATGTATTGCCTTTCTTGCAGCGCGTTTCCTCCTCTGTCGGCTGTTAATGCCCTGCAAACTACTCTGTGTGTGTGTGTGTGTGTGTGTTTTTGTGTGTGTGCGTGTATGTTTGTGCTCACACAAGAGTGTATATGCGGGCGTGACTCTACAAAGTCTGACCTTAACATCCACTATGCAACAAACAGCTCCTGTTTTGCAGGTAAGTTTGGATCTGGACAGATGAGATTTGAGCGTCTTTCTTATATTTACTTAATGTTGCCAAGTAGCTCAAGGTAAGACAAATGTTCTACATCACAGGCTCTTGATTGGATGACTGTTACCCTAGCTCAGTAAGCATGGTTTTGGTCATTTGCATGCCAAAAAATGTCTAGACGTTTAGGTTAAAACTGTGAAGAAGTGAGTTGTTTTTTCAGATATCTAGGTTATCATTTGTTTCAACAGCATAAGGACCTGCTCCACACTGAAATACAGCCATTTAAAGGTCCCATATTGTAAAAAATTAGATTTGCATGTCTTGTTTATTATAAAGCAGGTTTAGGTGCTATATAAATACTGTGAAAGTATCAAAACGCTCAATCCATGGAGAAATACACAGCTCGTAATTAGAAACTATGCCTTTGAAGCAAGCTGTCAGGATTTCTGTAATTTTGTGATGTCACAAATCTACAATATTTAGACCATTTCACAGTTGTAAACATAAACATTCTAAATGTGTCTGAGTTTATTTCCTGTTGCTGAATGACAGCTGACAGGAAGTAAACATGGACCCAAATTGTTGCAATTTCTTTGCAATTCCGTTGAAATGTGCTTAAATGGAGCGTACATGCATATTCAGGCAGACAGTATGAGGAAAATAAAGGGTTATTTGAATATTACAGCATGTAAACATGTTCCAGTAGAAATATATAATATAATTATGAACCTTAAAATGAGCATAATATGGCACCTTTAAGTGATGTTGGGACAATGATGCATGCTACATGCTAGATGTCTAAAATCTTTAGTCTTTCAACCAATTGTAGCCCAGGTTCAACTCTGGCGACCTGAAAATTACTTTATGAATAGTTCAATATTTTCAGGAATACACTTATTCGCTTTCTTGCCGCAAGTTAGACGAGAAGATCGATACTAATCTAATGTCTGTACAGTAAATATATAAACTAAAGGAGTGGGGGGACGAGCTTGGACAAGCGGAGCAACTTCCTGGAGTTTTGTCATCATTGTGACCAGCAGAGACTCCAGGAAACAACAGCGTATAGCTTATTTCATAAAATGTCTAACTGTTCTTTCAAATCAATGCTTACTGATGGAGACTTTTGCTTCAGTTTCTCCATAACAGGAAAATCATTATCATTTAGTCTATAAAATATCAAAAAGAATGACAATGCACATCACCAGGTGCCACAGCACAAAGTGTTGTCTTCAAATAGCTAATTAGTCCAACCAACACCGGAAAATACAACATATCTATTTACGATATTTAATAGAAAAACACAAGCAAACATTCAGTCACATTTGAGAAGTTGTAAATGGCAAATGGTTTGAAATGTATGCTGTAATGCACTTAAATGATTAATTAGTAATCAGAATTAACTTCCATTGTCTCTTGGTCAACCAGTTGATTAACTGATTAATCATTTCAGCACAACTACTCCACCGTCTGGATGAGAAACCAACAAAAAAAATATTCCCATGCCCCAACACGCAGCAGGTCATCCAAGGTCATGTCTAGAAGGTAACCCACCAGTTGGGAAACTCTCATGAGATGGTTAAGGTTAGGCATTAACCTTGAATAGCTAAGGTTAGGATAGGTCGTCGGGTAGCAAGTCTTGCGAGAGTTTTTGCAAGTTTTTGCCAGATTTTGCAATTTGCTTGTTACCTTCTAGACACGACTGTCATCGAAAGGCCAAAACTTGATCTGCACTTGTCTCCTTATTGACAGTTTGGTACAGTACTCGCTTCAAACATGGCACAGGACTGAAAATGGCTCGGATGATCTGTTTCAATTACAGTATTTATGAATTAATTTGTCTTTTTCTATCTTTTATAAGGTCTCAAGAACAAAAGAGTGCGGACTCTGTATACAATTTAGAAAATAATAAGGATTGAATAAATATCAATAACAAAGGAGACAAAATTAAAAAAGCAGCAGAGTTAGAGAACTCCTGAGACTAACTCAGTATGAGGCAGATGTCTCTAATACATGTAGAAGTACTGCACATTGTGTGTGTGTGTGTGTGTGTGTGTTGTGTCACCTGTGTACGACGCCGTGTTTGTGCAGGTGCTCCACTGCAGAGAGGATCTGACGAGTGTAGCGCCGCACCTCCCTCTCCTCCAGCCTCTTCCTCTCACAGATCCTGTCCATCAGGTCTCCTCCAGCGCAGAGCTCCATGGCCATGTAGTAGCTGTTCTCCGTCTCCAGAGTCTGACATACACACACACACACAGTTATTCATGTGCATATTAACTGGACCAAGCTTATTCAACAGATATATGATAACCTTTTAATTACAGTCTGCAATTAACATACTCCATTGTTAATGGGCCTACGTTTAAGCAGGTGTAATGTTGTAAGTCTCCCATTTTTACTTTATTTTAGACTGTATGTGCAATGAATGCATGAATATGAATGTGTGTTTTTATTTTCCACCTCCAGCAGGACTACGATGTGAGGATGACGGACCATCTGATGAATTCGAGGTTCTCTTTTCATGTTCTTCAGCACGTATGAGTCCTGCCGTGCTTTCTTCTTGTCGATCACCTTAATGGCCACCTAAATACACAGAGATGTGCACACACGCAAAAGTATAAGGGAAAGTTAAATGAGAACCCTTCTCTTCTTTTTATTAAAAGCCTGCTCCAGAATTCGGTAATCTACTTGTTCACATGTGGATAGGAACAGAACCACATACTAACTCTGGGAGATGATCAATATAACCACAGTCCTACTACTGGTACATGTTCCAGAAGTTGTGGCTTCAGAGCCTCGCTCAAGGGAACTGAAGGACGTAGTGTGTATTGCTCATCCACCTACATTTTCTCCACTCACTTTGCCATTTGAACCAATGGCAATTCAGTCATGAGCCCCTATTTAGCCTCTAAATGGAACTTTAGCCTACATCACTCCATACAACACTGAAACCTCAACCTTTATATTAATGGTAACAAGCAAAAGATAAGGAACTGGGGAGAAAAATAAGCTTATAACCAGTGGGCAACCTCCGGGTATGAAAAGAGAAGCCAGTGCGGAAGTGCCTTAAACTTGCATTCTTTCTAATAGCCAGCAGGGGGCGACTCCTCTGGTTGCAAAAAGAAGACTGATTGTATAAAATACATATGTATAAAAATGTCTTATTCAGCATTCAGATGTACTTAGCTCTAACCTCTCAGGTCACTTCTGGTTGCAAATAACCAAGATGGCGACGGCCAAAATGCCGAAATCAAGGCTTCAAAACGGCAGTCCACAAACCAATGGGTGACGTCACGGTTACAATGTTCACTTCTTATTTACAGTCTATGCTTATAACAATTAGTGCACAGAGAAAAAAATAATAATTTCTGAATCTCACTGCACTGTCACATAATAAGGAAGTCACCTTTTATTACATCAATTGCTATAAGTACAGGAGTTTTAAGTCTTTGGAAGATAACTTGGCAACTATTTGTGTTCTCAACCAGTTTCCCCTCAAGATAATGATGATGGCCTCAGCCTGGAAAAGTAATAAAATTCCTAAAAATTATATATATTGAAAATGATTCAGCTTGTTCGGATGTCTGTAGTTTGTAGATAACAAACCAGGTAAACACTTGGGTGTGAGTGTCAGTAAATTGTTGTTAAGATCATGAAGTTTATTTCTATTTTATATTCCATTAATATTGTGTGTAAAAAAGTGTAGACTAAATTTGTGGTGTCATTTATTTCAAAATTAATAATCCAATTTAAGAATGATTCTAATGTCTACTGTGTTTGCGTATTTGCAGTCTTCACCTCCACAGGTGTTGCACCTGCAGAGGGTAACAAAGGTTAAGAGGAGCAAACACCCCCGGAGATGAGTTTGGTCGTTACTATGGCAACCAGGTCAGGTACATATGAGCCGGGGTCAGGGACTCAGTGACTGGTGAAAGAAAGTTACACATACACACACACACACACACATGCCCTGCCTCCACTTGACAATAAGTGCACATCCATATAGTCCACGTTTAGAGCCACAGCATTAAAGATATACAAAATATAAAATAATTGCAACATTAGCATGGTTGTCTTTTAGCCTATTTGGAAGAATATTCCAACTGTTTTTAAACCAGGACGCGTTCAGGGTATGTATATTTTGTCTGAACATGGACTAACATAAATCATAACATGAATCATAACTGCAACCTTGTTATCATGTTTACATGGCATTTGCTTTTGCTGCACTTGCTTCATGAATTAGCTTTTTGTTTTTATAGAAGTCCAGATATTATTTAGCAGAAACCGATCCACTTCAGACCTCTTTAAATCTGTTGAGCAAAAGTTTTGTTCCTGTTGCATCCCTACAGGAGTCCTGCTTGTGAAATAAAGTAATTACAGATGGGTCTCACTGTGTTTTTGTACACATAACAAACATAATAATAAGGTCAGTGCCTTCTTCAAACACAAGTGAGTATAATAATCAGCTACAACTTGCAACCGTGTAATCACAATCTTGTATGTGTGTGATCATTTTCTCGCAACCCGTCCTGTGTCTGAGGCATGTCTCCTCATGTCTCCTCATGTCTCTAACTCAGGGAGAAAGCACCGACCTTTTCCCCCGTGCCGATGTGCAGCCCCTCCATCACTTTGGCAAAAGACCCCTTGTTGATCATCTTCCCCACCAGATAGGATCCCACCCGTTTGGAGTGGGGGAAGCTCCGCAGCAGCTCCCTGGGGACCGTCAGAGAGGGCAGAGGCGGTCTCTCCCGGCCCGGTGTCGAGGCTTCCCACTGGGACACACCACGCTCTCCTTCGCCCCCTCCCTCTGCCACCATGTCCTCCGGAGCGGGCTTCAATGCTGCAGCTGGCATCTCGGACAGGGCCAGGGCCCCATGTGGCCGCCTCTCACACGCACACAATCAGATCCAAAAACAGGACAGTCCACATACAACCCACATACTAACACACACAAACACACACACACACACACACACACACACACACACACACACTGGTTGATTGAGGAAGGAAGAATGCAGCTAAAAAAATCCTTCTTCAGGAGCAGGTGCGTGTTCTTGGATGAAGATTTGTTATCCTTCCGCTCTTCGGTAATTACATCCTTTAGTCCAGACTGTCTGTTGGAAGACTCCTCTTTTCTTCTTCTGTTATTTCAACAAATGCAGGTGTCTCGTAGTGTCTCTCTTTCAATCCAACTGTGCGGCACGAAACACTGGCTTCTCTCCCCTTCTCTCACTCTGTCTCTCTCTGCCGGTTAGTGGATGATTAACTGCTGTGTTCTTAGGTCAGCTCCAGTGATGAGGAGGACATTCTACACCGTAATTACCCCCCCTCCCTCCTTTGCACACACTAAGGTACACACTGATACTCACAGTTACACAGTAACTCTTCAAACTCTATTTACTTCACTTCCTTGGGTTCTCCTTGAAATTTAATTTCTAATTCTGTCCACTGTGAGGACAGATCAGGGCTGTTATGGAATAGGGAGAAGGATAAGTTTTCATCACCTGAAGACTTTGAAAGCCTAAAAATTTGGGCACAGGAATTTTTTTTTTTTCATGTGCTTGAGATCAAACGGTTTCAATCTTTCATTATTCATGTTGTGTATGGGCATTTCAGGAAATATACGTGATCCCTTTCTTGCCCAATGGGGTTAAATGAGAGGATTGACACCACTCTCGTATCTGTACACTAAGCTACAGCCAGCAGCCGTTAGCTTACCGCAAAGACTGGAAAGGGGGGGAAACAGCCAGCCTGGCTCTGTTTAAAGGTAACAAAACCTGCTGAAAACCACAACTTGTCATTTTTACGCATTGGGTTTTGTAGGTATTAAACAAACAAGATATATCATAATATCTTTAGAGGGGCTGGTAGATGGATTTGGTCCATTCTCACAAAGCTATGCAAGCTGTTTCCCCTTGTTATCAGTCTTCCTGCTAGTCTTAGATAGATACTGTCTGCTCCTTGTAACTTCATATTTACTGTACAGACATGAGAGTGCTATAAGTCTTTTCATAGCTCTCAGCGAGAAAAATGAATAAAAGCATAATATAGAACTATTCTTTTAAAGGTACAGTGTGTAGGATTTAGCGGCATCTAGTGGTGTGGTTGCAGATTGCAACCAACTGAGTACTCCTCCGCTCACTCACCCCTTTCCAAGACTGCGGTAATGTGAGCCGCTGAATGCAAAACCATGATAACGTCGTTCGCTTCGCTCAGAGGCCATCCTCACCATAATAACACTACTTTGGGAGTGTTTGGTTTGCTACTGTAGACATATGGCGGAGCAACATGGTGGACTCCCTGAAGAGGACCCGCTCCCTATGTAGTTATGAAGGGCTCATTCTAAGCTAACGAAAACACATTCTTAGTTTCAGGTGATTATTCACTAATGAAAACATAGATATGAATATGATATTCCATTTCTGATAATATAACCTCCAAAATGTTGCATGCTGTTCCTTTAAATCTGAAATTGCAACTTAGTAAAATGGCTTTGGCCTATAACCTCATACAATAGCTTATATGTTCATTACAAAATGAGTTTTGAATGGGTTTCGTTGGCTTATCAAGGAGCAAGCAAATTCCTAATGAAAAAAAAAAAATCTTTTGTTTGGCTCGGAGAGGTCAGAGGTCAGAGGTCAGGGTCAAGAATGGAACCCCTGCAGCTGGTGAGGATTCAGTGTCTTTCTAGCATCTCTTCCGCAGGGCAGATATCTGCTGACTTATTACCATGAAATCTGCTTTAAAGACATGAATGGTGAATTGACATGATCATATTAAGTAAAAACCAAACTGGAGTTTCCTAAACTGTGTCTTCAAGTGATATCGACGATATGATATAACAGCGCAGAGAGGGATCAGAGCCACAGAGGCATGTGTTATGACAGTGGTGATCGATGGAAAGCAGCAGTGAGGTTTTGTGCTGATGAGTGATGGCCGGCATTGAAGTATGTCTGCTTTTCTGCTACTGTGTGTATTAAAGTGTGTGTATGCGCGTGTTTGCACACGTCAGGGTCAGATTGCAGTGCGTTGCTGCTCGATTCTTCCTCACTCAGCTGATGAAAGGAGGGATAGAGCCTTATATCCGCCATGTAACCCAATATACTCACACACTCTCAAACACACACACACAAAACCTTACACAACCTTTAACGGAGCGACCGTAGTAGCCAAGTGAAGCTTCTAGAGTTACCTTATTTTGTTTTAAACATATTGATACTGTATAATTTGATTTGGCATTCAGAGCGCACACACACAGTAGCAGCAGCCATGACAGTTTTCTTCCCTTTTGTGCGCACTCAAGCGCCGATAAACTCGGTGTTATCACAATCAAAACACATTGTCGACCACTTTTTCTCCCTTTAGGTGACCAAGCCAATGCTTTAAAAACTCTTTATGAGACACAATCAGCAACATTGACCAACTCAGGTTCAAGCTGTCTACGCCATAACGAAAAAAAAACACACATGAATATAAAACACACCCACACTGGTATCAAAAGTTTTTCCAGAATATTCTGAAATGAGCCGCAAAACACAGGAGCAGCCCACCATTAGTGGTGGTTTCACATCAGTGGGATCCAAAACGCTGTGAAAACATTCAACCAAACCCCTTCAAGAAAATCTGTAATTTTCCTACACAAATCAAATCTCACTTCTTGATCTCTTTCTTCGTCTTCTTCTTTGTGTGTGTGTATGTGCGCTCTTACGCCAGGAGCCCTACACTTCATAAACGGGTCTTAAGGCCCTGGCGTGTGTGTGGGAGGAGGTGTTAACACACCCTCCCTAATGCCGGGGAAGGGTGTCAAGCTGTATCTGGCTCGGTATTGGACGGACACAGAGGAGGAAAGAAGGAAAGAAAGGAAGAACGTGTGACAGAGAAAGAGGAAGCGGTGTGCTGCGTTTAATGCCAGACAAAGTGGCGGATGAGGGACAGGAAGTGAGCGAACAACTATAGAGAGGCACAGGATGAGTGAGAAGGAGAGAAACCGAGCTTCACGACTGAAAAACAAATGTGAATTAATAAGACCTCAGGAGGCTTTTTATATAACCTCGGCACCGCCATGCTTTAATGTTTTGCAGAGGCTTTTCTGTGTGCGTTGTGTGTGTGTTTTCATGGTTCAGAAAAGGTCATTCTCACTGCCAGAGACCACAGTCTATATATGTGTGTGCATTTATGCATATACACATATTTGTGAGCTGTTTCTAAAAGCACTGTGATGTGTGATGTTTTTGAGATTATGCGTCTTTGAATCTACATAAGGCTCATTTACATGCGTTGCAGTATACAAAGTTGTGTGTGTGTATGTGTGTGTGTGTGTGTTGCGTTGGCGCGGAGGAATGCTGGCTTGCCTGGAAGACTTGGCGACCTTCTCGGCGGTCACATTAAATGAGAAGAGAAACCCCCTTCTGCTTCCTGCCTGTAATAAATGGATCCCCAGCAACCATTAAGGCATATTTTAACACCAAATAACTCCCCAAAACCACACTAGAACAGACACGGTCCACCCCCACCCTCTCGCCACCGCTCTCACTCTCTCTGTCTTCTACTCGGTTTCTTTCATTTCTCCAGCTACCCTTTTGCTTTTATACAAAAAAAAAAAAGAGCGAGAAGCTTAAATGTTAAAATAAGATCTTTTTGGTGCCACAGCATGGTGTACTTCACAGTCGGACTTTGTAGCCTGTGAGAGTGTTTAATGAGAGTTATAACTCTTCACAGTCTCAGTGAATGAGCAGCACCGACTCTCTAGAATTGGCCTTTTCTTTCTCCTTCTTCAAATGTTTTTGCACCGTGGACCACTGAACATTTTTTCTTTTTTCTTTCATTGTGGTTACTTACTGAATGAAAGAAAAATACAGATAGACCACTCAGTATCTTCACTCAGATTTCATGTACTGCTGAAAGCTGAAAGGTGATGATAACAGATTAGTTACCTCTATAGTACTGATGACCTGCTTCAGTTATAAATCAGCATGATATAATTGGGGACTTGACAGGGAGTAATGAGGAAAAATGCAGCCAATTCAAGGTGTAATTACTGCAAAAACAGCCTCGCATTATATCATTATTATATATAGTTTTCTTGGGGTTCAGTAGCAAATATTCCAGGGCCAAGGAGCGAACCACTATTTAGGGGCTCGCTGAATATCATTATGCGTGAAGACACGAAACTGACAAATAAACCCAGGTCCAGCTTAAAGCATAGGCCATACAGGTGGTCGCCTAGGGCACCACCTTCTGTGTCTAAAAAAATAATAAAAAATAAAATGCCAGTGGGCACCCTTCCTCATTTTCTACATTGAGGTAACAAAAGAACAAATAAAGAAATAAAGAAAAAAAGAAAAAAAAATGTCATCTGCCCGGCCGGCTTTCAGGGTTAGGGTTAGAGCTCCAGGGGGGTCGAACCCAACACTAACTCCAGAGCGGCGCCAGAGGGGGGCTCAAAATCCAAAATTGGCCTCTGGCACCAAAAGGGTTAGAGCCGGCACTGAATAAACCTGTTGCATTCTGTTTATAGGACAGCTTCCGCTGTACATGCCCATGTACCAGGACGTAAAGTAGCACTGTCCTTTAATGTATTAAAAGAAAAATTGCCTAACTGCAATTCTTACATGCTGCGATTAAGACAGTAAGAGAAAAAATAAAATCAATCAAAGGTAAAAGATTCTGGGCATTATGCAAACCCTGAACTAAAACATACAAGTGTAATTAAAGTGATATGTGTATATGTGGAAAGTATAATCTGTTGTTGTTTAATGCATTACTCATCATGTTATAGGAAGAGAGGGGGGTTACATACAATGATATTCATGACATTAACAATACATTTATAAAAATGACTACAAGCCATTTATTGCTGCACAAATGTCTTTGTTCAATGAGAAGCCATGAACACTAACGGGACAACTCATTAAAATGATTCTCACGTAGACCGGATTCTGAGTTATACTCTTTTGAGTCACAGTAGCTATGCATGTGTTGCAAAACATGATCCAAGAAGGACCACACTTCTTCTTCACTATCTTTTTGTAGCATACAGTTTATCTAACCATTGTCCAACATGAAAACGTATTTTGAATCTCATGCCATGTTTGCATAATACAGTATATCACAATATGACAATGTGCAGCAATATGCAGCCCAGACAGACATCAGTATCAGGGTTGCTCTCTCTGGTGCCCACCTCTGTGAGGGTATCAGAGCTGCTGTCCCTGTCTGCCCTCCAGTGGACGCAACAGACTGATGCAAGGACACTGCTCTTAAATCCAACGGCTCAATTTAAGGGAAGAATGTATCTGCAGTCTGTCTATTTCTCCCCTCTTCGCTCTCTCTTTCTTGCTGTGCGTCTTTGAAGAACACAAATGTCTCCAGTTCTACATCAAAAACACAAATGAACTCTGAAGCAACAGATTCAGGAAATGTTGGGTATCAGTCCCACATCATAAAGGCTTCTTTCTAGACTGCGCAACTTCAAGAAAATCACACAACAAACCAGAACACACTGCTTTGCAAACTGCCAGGCCTAGCTCTCCTGCTTTACACCCTCGCCACCTGCGTACGTACTGAAACCCACAGCCGGGTGAAACAAACACTCATTGTGTATAAGGGTTGTTGTTGTGTAAAGGGATTTGCGGAAATGTAGGAAATAATTAACTGAAGTCAACGATGCAGCTTGAGGGAAAGTGAGTCACTTCATCACAACATAACTCCTGCAGAGGAGTAAATAGCACGGATTGATGTTGTGTAACAGCGTGAGAGGATGCGTGGATGGGAAGACTGGTAGAAAGTGGGGGAAACAGCTGATAATGGGAAAGACAAAGGTCAAAATAGAGAAAAAAAAGTTCTCAGTTCACATGCTTCTAATTAACTGATTTTAAAAAAAGAATGTGGTTGAGTTTTCTTTCCAGGATTGGACGGTTGCTGTCTGCTCCTGCATCATCACTCATCTAGTTTTGTCATTAGGAAAAGGGGGTTAGCTGGCTGTCAATCCCTGATGACTTCATCCGTGGCCGCAGCCTCCTTGACGTGTCATCATATGTCAACGACACCCGCCATCCCTTCGCCGTGTCTTCATCAGTCAGTGCGGCGCAGTGTGCTTAGCGTGTCATCAGTCAGCGCCTGCATGTAGCTGTGGTTTAAACCTCTCGTGTTCTGCGGTCTCTGCCTCAGTGATGCTGATTGGAAATGGTCCTCCATGGTTTCTAAACAGACAAACAACGCGCTGCGCTCTAAGACCTTAAGCTGCGTGTCTTCCACATTGTAAACTGTGAGAGCAGAAAACCATTGCCGCCCGCAGAAACATTTCAATGAGATCAGGTTGCTCCGGCGCTGAATTCAAGCAGAAATGGTGCTCAATTACCTCTCTAAACAGTCAAGGGAAGTGTGTTTTGTGAAAACAGCATGTGCCAAGAAAAACTGGAATAAAGAAAGGGCAAAAAAAAATTAAATAACACTAGTAGCATGCTTTGATTTAAGGCTGTCTTGAATTCTTAAGTCACGTCTAGACACAGTGTGGAGACATTTAAGTGTTGACATATCAGTTGAACTTGTCTGCAGCATCACTTTCCCAACAGTTCAAATGCAAAAGAGCTGTTGAGGTGGCCTAGGTCTAGAAAAGTAGATCCAAACAACTGATAGGTTTGAAACAGCAGTAACACTGGATACTGTAATCAAGGCTGTAATCATTAGCCACCCAACTTGGCTAAGAAATGTGTGACGAAGGCAAAAAATCATATCATGAATATCATTTAACTGTTCTGTTTAGGGCTGTCAAAGTTAACGCGATAATAAAGCGTTAACGCAAATTTGTTTTAATGCCACTAATTTCTTTAACGCATTAACGTGATTTGCGATTTTTAGGTTGCAGCGGGCTCAGTTTTAAAGCTAGAGTGAAGATACTGATCATCCTATGACACTAGAAAACCTAAAGGATCCATTGGCACCAACCATGTCATACTAGCTTGTCGCGAAGGAGGCTGAATAACACTCCAAACGTATGCTAAATTTTGGCGAGGAAAAACTGGCATGGCCATTTTCAAAGGGGTCCCTTGACCTCTGACCTCAAGATATGTGAATGAAAATGGGTTCTATGGGTACCCACCAGTCTCCCCTTTACAGACATGCCCACTTTATGATAATCACATGCAGTTTTGAGCAAGTCATAGTCAAGTCAGCAGACTGACACACTGACAGCTGTTGTTGTCTGTTGGGCTGCAGTTTGCCATCTTATGATTTGAGCATATTTTTTATGCTAAATGCAGTACCTGTGAGGGTTTCAGGACAATAATTGTCATTGTTTTGTGTTGTTTATTAATTTCCAATAATAAATATATACATACATTTGCATAAAGCAAGCATATTTGCCCATACCCCTGTTGATAAGAGTATTAAATACTTGCAAAATCTCCCCTAAGGTACATTTTGAACAGATGATGTGTGATCAATTTGCGATTAATCACGATTAACTATGGACAATCATACAATTAAATATGGTAATCGATTGACATCCTTAGTTCTTTTATTATATTCTCTGTCATGAATGCATTTTTAATAGAATACTGAATCCCTTCATTTAATTTAAAAGAAATTTAAATGTAAAAAATTTAAATGTTTAAATAAAAGATATTGTCTTCTAAAGAAAATCTGAATCAGCCTTAAAATCTGTAAAATGCGTCATTTGTAAGTATAGTACATAATCTCCTTCTCAAATGGTTAAAATCTCCAGAGTCCCACAACAATAAAACTATAGTGAACCTAAATGTAATGGCTAAATCGGTCCATTTTATCTAACTCTGTCTGTTGGTGTTGAGTTCTTGACAAAAAGTGGACTTTTTGTTTTATATTTTCCTGGCTGTAAAGTGCTTTTGTCCTGCCTTAAAGTTCACTGTGGGCAGAGTATAGTAGATCAAACACACACACAATACATATCCATAAAAAATGTCTTTCCCAGAGCTTCAGTCCATCACACTCCGCTAATCCCACACAATCCTGACCAAGCCTGAAATGGGAGTTTGTGTCACGGGTGGTTTAGAGGTTTTCTACTGTCAACAAAACACTGGTGAGAGAGAAAGTCACAGAGAGAAAGAGAGAAAAACCCAGAAAGAAAGGGATGAAAAAGAGCCCACCCCTTTGAGCTGAAAGGCTGAAAACAGAGCGTTGTAACACCAAAAAGTGCACTCCCACTGCCGCTAATGTGGACCGTGTGTGTCTGTGCTTGAGCGCTTGTGTGCAGATGTGTGGTTGTGCATGCGCGTGTGTGTATGTGCAGATGTGTATGTGTGTGTGATTGTGTGTGTGTGTGTGTGTGTGTGTGCTGGAGCAGCCTGCTGCGCCGCTCCCAAATTGAAATGTGAAAGAAATGTGTTGGAAGGTGATGACAAGAGTGAAGTGAACCAGTCGTTTCCTGAAGGCCCAGGCCAGATGTGTCGCACACAGAGCCTCAGAAATCTGCAGCACATTTCTGTTTAATAACCAGGATATTTAACCAGGGGAGGTGGGGAGGAACTGAGGGTGTGTGGCTTTTTTTTTTGTGCATGTGTGCTTACCTGTGTGCACAAATGCGTGTGTTAGATGTTTGTATTTGCTGGGGAAATGTGTGTGTGTGTGTGTGTGTGTGTGTGTGTGTGTGTGTGTGTTTGGGGGCTGGATGGGATGTGTGGTTTATTACTTTAATTGGACTTTTTTAGACTGCTGCGCTGCAGAAAGCGAAGGGAGGAAGGAGAGGAGGAGCGAGACAGCAGAGAGAAAGAAGCCTGACAGACTGATGGCCACACCTCCGATCACCACTCAGGACACACACACACGCACACACACACACACACACACACACACACTGGGTCCATTCCATACTGTACTCAGCTACTGACCACAATGCCCGCCACTTCCTCCAGGAGCAAGCCCTGGCGCCTAGAATAACAAAGAAAATATTCAGCTCCATACTGTCTGATGTCTTAATATTTCCAACCCCTCTGTTCTCATATACGCATGATTCATGGATTATAACTTAGAAATACAATCAGATCCTTTTCCACTGATCCCTCTGCTAGTTAAATAAAGCTTTTTGAGAAGGAACTGGGGGTGTTGCAGATCCTGCTAAAGCCACTATACTGTGGGTACAGCATATTTACTGGGTAGACAGTAAATGACTGTATAGGGCCAATTTAAGTGGGATGAGGCTATATTGAAAATTGAATTTCAAGTCTTAAAAGCATAGAGAAACAATATCTATTTGTTGCTATAAACATTGTTATTGTTTTGTTTTCATTCCATCCTTTTATAACTGCATATACAAACAGCCACATGATGGAAAGCTGGTATTTGTGATTTAAACATTTTAACGACCTTCCACAGAGGGCAGGGATTATTCAAACAACATGTGTTGTTACAAGATCATCTTCATCTTTTGGCAGCATATAAGTGGGCAAATACAATCTTGACGACTGTTATTTAAAGGTGCTAAATACAGGATTGGGAATATTGTATTGCCTCTCAACAGCTCTCAACATGGCAACGGTGAGCCAGCGGATCACCGCTAACAGTGCATACAATGGCGAAAGGGGGGGTAACCGAAGGGTGGTTGCTACACTTCCGCGACGACGCCGTTGGTTGGGACAGCGTTATCAGCTGTAGCTGCCGTATGAGAGCAGTGCAGAGCGGCGGCCGTGAGCTAGTCAGTGGGGCACACTCACATGCACTAACATGAACTAAAAGCACTGTCGGCCCGGCCATGTCAACAAGGCACGGAAAAACTCGGATTACAACACACACAGAGGGAGAGCAACTTCATTCTCTGCTCAGGTAGACATTACTCTCGATATCAAATTTAGTACCTTTAACTAGCTGATAAATGGATGCTTATTTAATGTAACAGTTCTGTATTTTGGGAAATACGTTATTCACTTTGTAGATGATAGATGAGAAGCTCTATTCCGCTCCCATGACTGTGTGTCCATTACAGAGCTGGAGCCAGGAAGCGATTAGCTTAACTTAGCATAAAGACTGGAAGCATGGGGGAACTGCTAGCCTGGCTATGTCCAAATTTTTTAAAAGATGCACCTCTAAAGCTTGCAATTAACACATTGTATCACGGTTGTTTGTGTATGTGCGGTAACAATTTCTTGTAAAACAAAAGCTGGGAGCAGTGATTTACTGGAGTCTTGTCACCGTTAGGATGCAAGGCAACCTGGCTAAGTGCTAGGCGGACGATTAACTGTTGTTCGGGATTCATCATGTTAAGAAGTGTGTTTTTTTTTTTGATAGAGCCAGGCTAGCTGCTTCCCCCTGCTTCCAGCTGTTGTGCTAAACTAAACTAATCTCCTCCTGAATCCAACTCTGTATACTTAACACACAGACATGAGTGCAGTATCCATCTTCATGTCTAAGCAGGGATTTCAGACTAAAAATAGCGCAGCGTTGGTGGGGGCATATTGTTCAAGGTACTGGTGAGACGAGGAAATACAATCCAGGAGGTCAAGTTTGAGTAGATAAATGTGTTTAAAGGCTTATCAGATGCCAAAACACTGCACAGTGGTTTGTAATACTCAGACATGATTTTACAACTAAAATAATTATCACAGAGGCAACTACTTTATTTTTCCTTGCGGCGATTGTGAGGTAAACAGTAGTAATAGGCTACATTACAAAGTAATCTACCAGGAATGTGCGCTTGCATGTGTTTGACTGGCCAACGCAGCGACCAGTCAGCAAAAGTTGAAACAGCCTCAACTTTTGCTGCCGAACGACACTGAGTTGTTTTGCCGGAGCCCTCTGTGATGGCCTGATTCTCGGAAAGAAAGCAAATGACATACTGTATTTCCCAAAATGTTGAACCACTGTTTTAACACTAGAACCATCAGGGGTCGGTGTAAACCAAAAACTGCCAATGTGTAAAATGTACCCGCTATTAGAATGCATTGATTTTCAGGCTCTTCTCCACTCTATGCATTGAACAAATTGAATGCCTGATGTACATTCATGAATTTCTTCCTCTTGTCCATAGTGAAGGTTAACCTATAACTTATGACGCAACTCTATTACACACAGTAGTAGACAAAAGGTGTTGCCATAGCAACATAGAAAGTTTATCTAAACACGCAAAATGAATAGCACGAAAATGACTATTCTCTGTTGAGGTAAAATTTACCCGCTGATGCTTATAGGTATAATTTTTTTCAAATTTGGCTTCATCTTGAGAATTGTTAATAATAGGGTGTGCTACATAACACACTTTTAGGAAAAGTCCCAAACTCGGGGCCTTGGACATTTTATTGAAAAAAAACGAAAAACAGCTGCGGATAATTTTACTCGTTGGCGGTTCTAGTGTAAAATTATCTAAAATTTTAATTAATTACAGAATAAAATGCACACATAATTTCCCAGACGTCCAACATGTCTTGGCCAAAAATTGCCTAAATCTGTAGTTAAAGGAAAAAAGCACACTGGTCCAATTCCGGGTGCCGACACTGGCCCAAAGCTAGTTTGACTGCTGCTAAATGGAGCTACATTCTCAGCAGAAATTGGCAGCCTACAGTCCCAAATCCTAGCCGAATCTGGCAGCCATACATTGGCCACAACTAGCTCACATTTGGTCTCTAGGTGCCAGAACACCGCCACGTGTGCCGACACTCAACCACGACAGGACCTCGGGTCGGCCCGTGTCATCGGCTGCTGCATGTGAATGTAATATTTTCGAACCCAGAAATGGGTTCCACAATCAGCTGCAGCGGGACAGTGTGTGAATGGCCACATTGTGTGTGTTGGAGAAGACGAGGTGCAGTTTGTTTGGGCAAGAGGAAGCAGCTATTTACACAAAAGGTGTTGGACCAGCGCACATTTAATTGCTTTGGCTTGTGCGCGTCTGTGTGAGTGTGTAATGAGAGTGTTTAGCTGTGTAAGCCTGTGTGTGTGAACATAATCGCCCGTGATATACAACATTATGGCCGTTTTCTTAATAGCAGTGTTTTAAGAACGGCCATTAATGCAGCTTGTAAAATATTCCCAACACCACGCCAAACACTCACTTCAGCTTCACCTCCCCTTCGTCTCTCTCTCACTCCCTAGCTCTCTCCACCTCGCTCTGCCCCTCTCTTTCCCTCACCTCATTTGTGGGGGAATTTATTTAACTCGTTAAAAACAATTCTCTGAATATTCCCAGCTGAGTGACCAGGCTTCCGTTTTTTTTATCCTCCTCCCTCATTCTCTCTCCCTCTTTTTACTCTCTTCTCTTAAACTAACCTGTATAATGTTGTCAGAACTGCTTGAGAATGAAGTGCTAAGTGTTGCTTTTTATGGGGAGGAAACAGACTGGAACAGCGGGTGTGTGTTTTCTGATGCTTACTAGACACACACACACATATATATACAGTATATAATACATACGTATACACACACACAATCTCAGAAAACCCCAGAGTGAATATGTTATGAATTACAACCTGTTCACTGATGAGATAGCCCTGAAGCTTTAGGTTAGTAGATCATTAGTGTTTGCGAGTGTGTTGTATTTTGGCAAGTGTGTGTGAGCGTGTGTTTGTGTGTGTTTTTAGGGTTGACAATATCATTAAGGCACCTTGGTGAAAATCTGTTCTCAATTGTTGTGGTGATTTCTGCTGTTTTAATTTGGACAGTAAAGGCGCTGCCAGCTCTGCGCGCCGTGACCACTTAGCAATGTTAACTCCATTCCCATGCACACAAACACTGCACTCACACACACACACACACACACACACACACACACTTCGTTTTATGTATTGTGTCCATAAAAGCTCGGCACATAATTTGTTTTCCAAAATCGTGATGTGTCATGAGTGAGGAGTCTTTGTTTAAGGGGTGTGAATAATGTGCAGAAAATTACTCAAAGTGTCTTTCAAAAGCGTTGTAAAGCAGAACCCGGTGCCCTGCTTCGTCTCTGTTTCTGCATTATGGCTTTTTTTTTTAAAATGCAAGTACCAGGACAGCATACAGCGACAATAAAACAGCAAAATTGGAAGCACAGCAGAACTGGCCACAAACCTAAAAATGTGCAGCAATCTATAGAAAACTTCAGAATATTCTTTATTTAAATTCCCTATGATAATATAATAATGTGCAATAAAGTGCCATTTTTACATTTTCTTACCATATCAACATTAAGGTTAACATCGGGTTTAATTATGACAACACATAAAAATCTAAATCTCCAACGGATCTGTTATTTTATTCCATCCATGTAGGCAACGTGCATAGCAACATTCTTAAAAAAAATCTCCCATAATCAGGACATTGTAATTATATATGAGAGCACCATACAAGAAGGATATTCACATCTGAGTTTAAATCGTTAACCCTACCAACCCTCCACCAATCTTGTTCATTGACAATAAACTCAACAAGTTCCTGTGAAGAAGGCAACAAGTACTAGCCAAACACAGGCAGAGTAGGGCATCTTTGAATCCTCAAAAATCAATCAAACTACCCTAAATGACAGGTGGTGCAACTGCCAATGGCTGTGAAAGAGGTAATTTGGCATGCGGGTATAGACAATACAATACAAAAAAAAAAAAGACAGCGCACAGAGATTACTTAATGCAGAATTGCAAGTTCATAAAAATTAGCTTTTAGTAGAGATATAAAAGGATGTCAATAAGGTAGCAAAATTCATTTCAACTTGAAGGCTGGTCCAGAGTTTGGGGAACCTACCAGCAAATGTACAATCTTCAGACCAAGGAACCGATAGGAACCTTTTGTTGCAGGATCTGAAGTTGAGTGCAAAATAAGCTCCCAAAAGCCAGAACCAGACCATTGATGGGTTTCAAATTAATGAGTGAAATCTTAAAATCAATTCTAAAATCAACTATAGTACGGTCACAGAGTATATATGAAGTGGACGTAGTCACCGTGACGTCACCCGTTGGTTTGTGGACTGCCGTTTTGAAGCCTCATTTTGGAGCTAAGTACAGGCAAACAATGAATAAGATATTTTCAGGTGACCCAAAATGTTAACTAGCAATTAACTTTCATGAAAACACACTGTAAAAGGGTTTAAGTTCTAAGACCCTACTTTACAGTCTATTTTACTCTAAATGGGACCATAATTTACTAAATGAACAACATGCTGTATTGAAGACTTGAAACTAGCGATTGAGACCATAAACTCATGTTTTCAGTGTTTACTGAGGTAATAAATCAAGTGAGAAGTAGGCTCATTTTCTCATAGACTTCTATACAATCAGACTTCTTTTTGCAACCAGAGGAGTCGCCCCCTGCTGGCTGTTAGAAGGAATTCAAGTTTAAGGCATTTTCACATTGGCTTCACTTTTCCGACCTGGAGGTAGCCCACTGAGTACATTTCAAGGTGCCAGGTTATCAAATATATTGTCAAATTCTGATTACAGATCCTGAGTTTTCAACCTGAAAATTTGGTAACAAAATGGTCCTTTTATATTTGTGCATTCATGTGTTTTGGTCATTTGTGTATTATGTTCAAATGACCTCTATTCTGCGAGGGCTTGAATTCGATCAGAGCTTTTTTTGCTTCCCTCCCTCCAGGCCGTCTGCTGTCCCGGCTGACAGCTGGCGACGAGCACCTCTGACTCTGCCTGAGGATCCGATAAGCTAAACACGACTGGATGAAACTAAAACAATTCCTGAAAGGAAACTGTGCAGTTGCATCGGAAAAAGAAATTAATACAACTACATATTGCAATACAATTAGAATAGAAGACATGGAGATTAGTTAAATCCTACATTTATTAAAGATGAAGCAAGCTTCTAGTCATCAATGAAACTGCACACAGCGCACTGATGTTTGCCAGCCCTGGATTAAGGATGCAGGACGTTTCTTTTCCTTTTGCTTTACTTTTAAATTGATTCCCATGGTCTAAAAAAAGCTCCTCATACATCATGTTGGGACATTAGTGGGGTGTAATGCTAGTAATGGTGGTGCTGCTGGTGTAGCAGTGAGGGGTCCTGGGAATCAAACGGAAACCAGATGGATGCTCGGATGGCACCGAGTTCCTTCGCCTTAACCAACAGGAAATGGAATTACGGGCGATTATTCACGCTGCTCCCAGCTTCAAATCTCACCTTACATGTCTGTGATATCTTTGTTTTGACTTTGCTCGGGAAACCGCGCATGTGTTTCTGTGTGTCTGTGTGAACGTGATTAGGTATGCGGGGTGTTGGCCATTAGAGAGAGCTAATAAAGTCTGTTCCCTTTCATTAGTGTGTGTAAAAATGGCCAGGCGAAATTAGTTTGTGTTTGTGTGTGTTTAGGTGTAGCCGAGTTTGAGTGGGCTTTACTGGGTGATATTTTGTGTGTTGAGACAGCATGCAGTTTGCCTGCGTGTGTTTGTGTGTGAGTGTGTGTTCATTAAGCATGTGTTATGTTGTTAATAGCACACCTCGTTGGCCGGGCAAAATGAGGTCGTTAAACTGGTGTACAACTATGCTTGTGTACTCTGACTTAACAAAGACTGGTCTATATTTGTGAACTTTAGAGTAATGTGTGTGTGTGTGTGTGTGTGTTTGTGTGTGTGTTTCTGAGTGCGTATTGCTTCACCTTCACACAGCTGTGTTGCAGCATGTGAGATGCTAGCATGATGCACTGGCAACTCATTACCCCCTCTGTTCATTTTGTTCTCCTCTTTGATTCCAGCCCGTTTATTATAGTCAGTGGTGGAAGAAGTGCTCTGGGGCTGTATCCATAAAGCTTCCAAGTACAAAGAGTTCCTCCTATCAACTACATTTTAAGAAAATTGTTAGAATTATGACATTTTCTAAGAATTTCCCCTTACAGTTAAGACTAGATCCTGGTAAAGATAAAGGTTATTCATAAAGCATCTTAGCTCAGTGAAAAACTGTTAGAAGTAGGGAGGAGGATTTAAAGCAGCAGTGGGTAGAATTGGAGCAAATTAAAAAAAGTTATTTTTATAGAACAGTCACCATATCCTGACAGCAGTGCATGAGACAGGTAAACTGAAAAAAAATCATGTGCCTCTGTGTCCTCCAGTGCTCCTAATGGCATCTGCCAGATTTTACAGACCGGAGGGAAACAACCAATCAGAGCTGAGCTGTAGCCTGCCGTCTCTGAGCAGCTGTCAATCACTCGAAAACTCTGATCAAACGGTCAAACTAGGCAGCGCTGATCAAATATGAATCAATATTCTGTTACTGAAATGGCTATTTCTTGCCTCAAATGTTTTCAGAAACATCTTGTAGTGTGCTATTTAGCTGTGAAATTAGAAAGTTTGTGACCCGGCAGCCATGTTGAGATCAGTTGAGGAAATACCAAGCACCGCCCACCAGCCGGAGCCAACTTTCTCACAGCCAATAGGAACGCTCTCTCTCTGAAATGACCTGTGATTGACCAAAGTCTCCCGTCACAGGCTAGATTTTTTAAAAGCCTGAAAACAGAGCCATAAGGAGGAGCAGAAGTCTAGTTTTCTCTCAGAACTGTTGAATTACAATATGCTGAAAGGTTATTATGGGATGATGCCCAATGATGCCAAAAACATTCTGCCTACTGCAGGTTTAAGAGTTTCTTAAGCAGAGGAGAACATGGCGTTAAGACAAAAAGGTAGGAGAAATATTCTCCAAACACAAATACTAAATACTAAAATTACCAGCATGGTAAATAAATGTAACAACTAACTATCAGCATGTAAATAGGCCACTGCACAAATAGGCATGTGTTTTAAAACATTTTGTAGGCTACTTTTAAAGTATGGCTTACAATCTATTTAAATGTTAATTTCATAAAATACTTTTCACAATTACACCATGACTTAATAGAGACTAAATTCTATAGTTTTTCTTTTTGTTGTATGCTTTTATACATTGATTTATTCTTAAGATTTTTATCATTATTCAAGCCTGATGCGTCTCAGATACTAAAGGGTGCCTCGGTATCAGACGCAGAGTTGGGAGTGAGAAAGCTCTTTTGCCAAAAGATCTGAAAGATGCTAAAACACTCCATAGAGCTGAGGAGAACTGCAGAGACGGGTGATAATCTGTGGATTCATCACTACAAGCAGCCCCTTTCACACTACACACAGTCATCTGACCCATTGTGAATATAAAAATTGTGATTAGAGCAGCTTTAACTATATCTGACGTGTTCTAAACGTGTAGCCTGTAGTAGCAGGTATGTGGAGGGCGGGATTAGTTTTTGCGATCCTGCCTATCACCAGGAGCACAGATGATGATGTGTTCACACAGCTGCAATCTCAGATGTGGCCGTTTTAGCAGCTCCTAACTCTACACCTCACAACGGGATACACTTTATTACAACACACACACACACATGCATGTGCGAGCAGCACCCCTCCCAGCCATGCCTGGCAACTTTGTAGTTTCTCACAGCTCGGTTCCCTGGAATCATAAAAAAAGAGGCCAAAAAAAATCTAACCTGGATACCTGTGACATGCTTCAATCATTCTACCACCCTTTAAACAGAGAGGGAGGTGGGGAAAAAGAAAGTCTCCAAATACTTTTAGTTTAACCAACTCTAATCTGTGTGCTCTTTAGCAGCTCATTATGGAGGGCAGGCTAATTAAGACACGGAAAGAAAGTTAGAAAAGGGAAAAAAGAAGGATGCAGATAGTTTCTCCAGTATCCCTATGAATTACTCTGTTTGCATTTTGGACTAGTCTGAACCTTACTATTTACGCCCAATGCCAACATTCAGTGCCAATGCACGCAGTGCCCTTTACGCAAGCAGCACCCTCCAGTGCTAAGAAATTAAGCCAACATGGAAGTGCCAAAAACTACAATTCATCGAGTGGCCACTTGAGGCTGGCTCCAAACGTGAGTCAATCCCCATAGACCCCCATGATAAAATGCCCAACTTTACAGCAGAAATAAACATGTTTACAGCCTCATACAAAGAACAGTTTTGGTCTCTATAGCTAATTTCCCCTTTCATGACAACGGAATTTTTATACAACTCACCCATTTAATTTATATTAAGGCTTAAAGTTAGGCATAATGACGGCGTTGCCGCATTGAGTGACAGGTGGGTGCTGTACCAGGTCGCTAGCTGCTAGCTGTCTGCTCTGCTGCGTCACCCGGGCCCGCCTCAGCTTCACCCACGATCCATTGGATTAGTCGGGAGTTCGGCTGTGCTGTCACTGCCAAGATGGCGACGGCCGGAGCCACCCACTTTGAGCTTCACAACCGCTTTTCAGAAACCTATGGGTGACGTCATGGAGACTACGTAAGAAGGGGTGCAGAGGATTGGGGTGATGAACGGTATGTAGCATGTCAGTAGACCAGCGTTCATACCCTGTCACAGTCTAAGAGTGATCTAATGTTTAGTGTTGTTTTCACTTCTTTCCAAATCTTGACTTAGTATTTTAGTTGCCTAACCTTAACCATACTGTATTTGCCATAACCACAATATTTCCCTAACCTTTACTGTATATATAGTTGTCATGCACAGATATTATAGATAAGAAAGAATTTAAAAAAAGTTGACATTAGGGCTGTCAAAGTTAATGCGATAATAACGCTTTAACGCAAATTTGTTTTAACGCCACTAATTTCTTTAACGCAACTTGCAGTTTTTAATTAACCTAGCTTGTCACAAAGGAGGCTAAACATGACATGCCCACTTTACGATAATCACATACAGTTTCGGGCAAATCATAGTCAAGTCAGCACACTGACAGCTGTTGTTGCCTGTTGGGCTGCAGTTTGCCATATTATGATTTGAGCATATTTTTATGCTAAATGCAGTACCTGTGAGGGTTTCTGGACAATATTTGTCATTGTTTTGTGTTGTTAATTGATTTCCAATAATAAATATGTACATACATTTGCATAAAACAAGCATATTTGCCCACTACCATGTTGATAAGAGTATTAAATACTTGACAAATCTCCCTTTAAGGTACATTTGGAACAGATGTTCGATTAATTTGCTATTAATCGCGATTAACTACGGACAATCATGCGATTAACTGTGATTAAATATTCTAATCGATTGTCAGCCTTACATTTAACATAATCCAGGGTTGATTGTTTCAGGATGGAGGCAGAGTCTCACTGGTGGATATCACACCCCAAAAAAACCCTTTGCCAGGTCAAACCAGAATCCCTAATGCTTACCACTTATGCAAATTTGCTGCATGTCTGTATCTGCTGCAACAGTTGCCCAATGGAAGGATGGATTTTGCACAAAATCATTAGAGCAGGCTAAACTCATCTTACTTCATCAAAAACAAAAGCAACCTTTTTAAGATGTGTGCTGCATTAAGACGCATGTGTGCCAAGTTTAAATGCTGCAATCATGAGTCAAACTTTTACCATCTGTTAATGAAGGCGGATGGAGTTTGCCTTTAATTTAGTGCAACTTTTATGTCTGCTTTTAATGAGTCGTACACCATGTGCGCCAGTGTCATGTGTTTGCTTGGGTCTTTCCTGTGCTGCCTGCCTGCCCTTCTTCCAGTGCTAATGTGCTAATCTGCTGTTTAGTCCAACCAGATGGGCTTCTCCCCCCAAACTGGGGGGGAAGGGGGGTAGATGGGGGGAAAGGGGAGAAAGGGGGGAAGAGGAAGTTACCTGCAGAGATCTCCCCTCATTAAAAATCCCTCTGCCGAAATTACACACCCCACACTCCGCCCCTCCCTTCCCCGTCTCTCCTTCTTTCCCAGGGTAACCGAGCAAACTTTTATTAGGCAATGACAGGCTCAGACACCCAAAAAATCTCCTTCACTCTTCTGTCTCTGTCTCACTTTCACACTCTCTCTCTCTGTGCAGCTATTTACTTCCTTCCAATTACTCGCTCAAATCCATTGAGAGCTAACAGTCTGACAGTTAG
Organism: Sebastes fasciatus; assembly: GCF_043250625.1. Lineage (NCBI taxonomy): Eukaryota > Metazoa > Chordata > Actinopteri > Perciformes > Sebastidae > Sebastes > Sebastes fasciatus. The sequence continues at coordinate 9,405,199 of NC_133812.1, forward strand.
CCCGAATGGAGTCGTCATACTTTGGCATCCACATCACAGGCCTGTTGGCATGTGTGCTGACTGCACATAAAACTAACACATTCCTTGCCGTAAATGAGAATAAAATGAGAGCTAGAGATGAAAGCGAGCGAGATCTGAGAGCTAGGTTGATATATATGTGTAGAAACACAATATGTTCAAAAAAAGGAGATGGAAAGCACATATGAAACCCAATCAGAGAGACCACACATACTCCATCCATCATTCACACACATGCATGCGTGCACATGCTAACAGCTCTCTCGCCGATGCCCTCTGAACGTCTATCAAGTTCAGACCATCATGCATGAGCGCATTCAACAAGGAAAGGGAGGTGTAAGGCCAAGGGCAGGGGGAAAGAGGGATGGAGGGGTGCAAAGGGGCGTTAAAAAACCTTCCTTTGAGGGCAAAATAAGAGAGGACTGTTTAAAAGCCTGATTACAATTTGTGTGCTTTTTTACTCTGCTCTTTAAAGCTGCAGTGGCTAGAATTGGAGTAAATATGATTTTTTAAAAGTTATTTTCATAAAACGGTCACTAAATCCTGCATGAGACAGGTAATCTGGAAAAAAAATCATGTGCCTCTTTGTCCTCCGGTGCTCCTAATGGCATCTGCAAGATTTCACAGATCGGAGGAAAACAACCAATCAGAGCGGAGCTAGAGCCTTGCCGTCTCTGAGCAGCTGTCAATCACTCGCAAACTCCAATCAAACGGTCAAACTAAGCAGCGCTGCCTAGTTTGATCGTTTGGTCGGAGTTTGCGAGTGATTGACAGCTGACTCCGTTGAATGAACAGCCAATAAGAACGCTCTCTCTCTGAAATGACCTGTGATTGGCCAAAGTCGCTTGTCTCTAGATTTTTTAAAGGACACGAGGGACAAAAACAAGAGTGAAAGAAAGAGGAGGGAGGCCAGAGGAGTGCAACGCTCTGAGGCAGGGTTGATTCTGAATAGACTTTTTAACAACGGAAACGTTGCCACGAAGCTTGTCAAGAAATCCCCTCATATCATGAGAGAAAAGGACAAACGAAGGAGGAAGAAAGGAGCTGCTGAAAACCTTCACATCAAATTTTTAACTCATGGAGAAACGTCAAGAGAGGAGAGACGTTAACGGTGGCAATCTCTCTCTCTCACACACACACACACACACACACACACACACACACACACAGGCTCCATCTTTCATCACAAGACAATGATCTCTTTTCCTGGACTGTCTACACACTCAAAACCAAACCGCGGGACTGAAAACGGTCCTTGTCATAGTCTATTAGGAGTAAATTTGCTGTGTCCACAGAGTTGTTTCTCGCGTTCCCATTTCAGCCCCTTTCACCCTGTTTTGATTGCTCACTGGATTTGGTCCTCTCACCGCCTCATAGTGTTTAGGAAGATTTAGCTGCTGCCATCAGCCACACAACAGTTTGATCAACAGATAACACAACAACTGTTTTCCAAAGGAGCTAGTGAGTGTACTCCAACAATCCATCTTCTCCTGCCTGAAGAGATACGTACAACTACATTTTAAATGTCTTCTCCTCCTCCTCCTCCTCCTCCTTCTTCTTTGCATCTTACTTCTTCCTCTAAAACTATTGTCCCATAAATGTAAATTAAATGTGTGAAATTTTGCAAATAACTCCAATCTTATGCAAATGCCACATGAGTCTTCATCAAGATGGCACAAAGAAACTCATGAAGTGGAAAAAGAAATAGGAGAACAAAATATATTAGTTTCCAGTGTTTTCCAGTTTCAATGATGGGTAGAAACATGCAACCCTATCGCCAGACAGAATGTTGATTTTGGACAATTCTGCGAAAACTTGGATTACTTCGACTGAGAGCACATTTCGATGTCCAACGCCAACATTTTAAGGGAATTGTTGGGGAAATATTATTCTCTTATTCTCTTTCTTGCTGAAAGTCAGATGAGAGGCTCAATACCACTCTCATGTCTGTACAGTTAAAATAAAGCTACTGCCAGTAGCCAATTAGCTTAGCTTAGCACAAAGACTGGAAGCAGAGGGAGACAGCTGGCCTGAATGTCCAAAGGTCACAAAATAAATCCATCTTCTAGGAGTCTTGTCATCACTGTGAGGCTGCCAGGCCGCCAACGAAGGGTTTAGGTAGTTACTGTGCACAGTCCATGGATGTGTTAAAAACACTTGAATACCGCATTCAAAGATGGCGGCACATGCCAAAAAAGCCTTACTCACACTTTTGCGTTTTTTGGGGCCCACAGAGCGTGTGCACTAAAGTCCTTGTCTGGCCAAGCCGGCTGACTTCCTGTTGGCTTTCTCAAATGAATGGGATCAAATAATTTAATCTTACGGCTCTTTGAGACTTTCCAAACTGCAGCTTGTCCTTTGCCAATGATGATGTTTTTTAAAGATGCCAGTGTGCATCACATGATGAACGCAGAAATTGCAATACCCCGTCCAGCCGCTACGCCAAAATTGCTTCACATACCCAGCTCCATTCCTGGGGGCTCGGTGCAGCCAAGAAATAGTTTCAAGTCTTTGTGCTAAGCTAAACTAATCTAAGATAACCAGCTGCTTGCTGTAGCTTCATACCATATTTACAGACATTAGAGTAGTATCAATCATCTAATCTAACTCTAAGCAAGAAAGCAAATAAGAGTTTCCATCAAAATGCCAAACTATTCCTTTATAAAAAAAAAATCTTTCTGCATCTTGGGCAAAGTTAAGGAAAGGTTATGGTTACAAAAGGCTACATGCTACATAAATGTTTACTGCAACAGGAAATAAACTGGGACACATCTGGAATGTTTACGTTTACAATAGGGCTGTCAAAGTTAACACGTTAATGCAAATTTGTTTCAACGCCACTAATTTCTTTAATGCAATAACACAATCGATCTCTCGGAGGTTGTAGTGGGCTCAGTTTTAAAGCTACAGTGAACCTCTATCATATGCTGCTATCATATGAAACTAGAAAAAACGTAATGAATCCATTGGTACCAACCATGTCATACTAGCTTGTCGCGAAGGAGGCTAAATAACGCTCCAAACTTACGTAAAATATTTGGGTCCCTTGACCTTCGACCTCAAGATATGTGAATGAAAATGGGGTACCCACAAGTCTCCCCTTAACAGACATGCCCACTTTATGATAATCACATGCAGTTTGGGGCAAGTCATAGTCAAGTCACAGACTCTCCAACGCTATAACAACTACCACACAACATTTACCACTTGTTTCCAATGAAATCATTCAAAATGAGTTATAGATATTCCAACAAAACAAAAAAGATTGCTACTCTCACTCATCACCAGCTCATATAACAACAGTTGGGTAGCACACTGACTCACAGGGGGAAACATCGTGACTGGTTTCTGGTGCGAAGATGTGGAAGAGTGCTTCATAAAGTCAAGGTTTCCAAAACATTTTCAAATCAGGACCCATATAAAAAAGTTGAGTTTCATGCCGCTGGGCCAAGGCTGATGAAAACACATTAAAACTCAGCAGAAAAGGAGCAAGACTCATTTAAGGTTGTAAACTGCAGTTAAGAATCCAAGCTATAAATCGTAGGTCCAACTTCAAAAGATAGTTTGATATAATGTATTACATCAACACAGAAAAGCATATATTTGACCTCAATATCTGTCAGTCTATCTGGTCTCTTCAAACAGGCTTGTGTGCAACATTATCTTCTGACCCAAACGCATGTGGACAGCCACAGAAAACATGCCTACTCCTCCGCAGTATTTACAGGACTCCTCAACAGTCCTCTACGCTCTTGATTTATGAAATAATTACAGTATCTTGTTGCACCTCTGTCCACACAGTTTGAAATATGGCAGCACGCTGGCATAAATTAATGAAGCTGACCCTGAAGAAAGAAATGAGGATGTAAGAGAAAGAGAGATGGAGATAGACGGGAGAGGAAGACGGTATCAAAAGTGAGGAAAGAAAATCATTAGGGTGTTGGTAATTAAGCTTGGCGTGTTTGTCACTAATACCACAGATACTTTGGGGCTGAAACACTTATATTGTGCTTTTTCCCGGGCTGGTAAATACACATCGCTGGGCCCAAGAGACTGTCTGTTATAATTACCTGCTCTGCTCAGAGCCCATTATGAAAGGGAAACAAACTGTCACATACACCATTAACTGTTCCTACATCCCCCAGTAATACATGGGTGTTTTTAAAAAAAACTATAAATGTTGTTTACATAGCCATAGAGTCAAAGGACACGGACACTGATCCTCCCTGACAGTACAGCCTGCTGCTAATCTGTGTACGTTTAACCGAAAGGACTTTTTCTTGGCTCAGTAGCGCTAGGAACCTCTGAAACTGGGCTTTCATAGCACCACACAGTCAGGACAGATTTAGCCCAGAATGTCTGATTCTGAGCCTTAATGCTGTGGCTTTATGTAATGTTTCATTTGCAAAAGATGCGGTGTGTGTGTATGTGTGTGTGTGTGTGTTTGTGTGCACTTGTCACACAACCACTGTTTAACTTCCCTATTCCATCAATCTCTTGGTCTTTTACACCTCATTTTGATCCATGCGGCTATGAATGAATACAGCCGGGCTTCATCACTTCAAGAAAAATTGATTTGTGAACAATATACAGATGCTACAATGCATCCAGCATTATTAAGATGAATCTGTCATGGGCTGGAATTACATAGTATTGTGCATATAAGCTGATTTAATATACCGACACACTAATTTTTTAACGCATTAATGCAATCGATCTTCTGGAGGTTGTAGCGGGCTCAGTTTAGAGTGAAGATACTGATCATCATATGAAACTAGAAAACTTAAGGAATCCATCGGTACCAACCATGTCATACTAGCTTGTTGTGAAGGAGGCTAAATAACACTCCACACAGCAAAATTTTGATGACTAAAAACTGGCATGGCCATTTTCAAAGGGGTCCCTTGACCTCTGACCTTAAGATATGTGAATGAAAATGGGTTCTATGGGTACCCACAAGTCTCCCCTTTACAGACTTTATAATAATCACATGCAGTTTGGGGCAAGTCATAGTCAAGTCAGCACACTGACACACTGACAGCTGTTGTTGCCTGTTGGGCTGCAGTTTGCCATGTTATGATTTGAGCACATTTTTTATGTTAAATGCAGTACCTGTGAGGGTTTATGGACAATATGTATCATTGTTTTGTGTTGTTAAATGATTTCCAATAATAAATATATACATACATTTGCATAAAGCGAGCATATTTGCCCACTCCCATGTTGATAAGAGTATTAAATACTTCACAAATCTCCCTTTACATCCCTATCTTCCTTTAGGTACATTTTGAACAGATAGAAAATGTGCGATTAACTATGGACAATCATGCGATTAATCACCATTAAATGTTTTAATTGAGTGACAGCCTAATTTAAAGCTGTGTTTCCCACCCCCTGACAAATGACAGATATTGATTTTTTTAGGTGTGCCTTTCTTTTAGGTGGCTAAAATAAGTTTTTCTGCCGTCCCCGTCCACAGCACTGTATTGCTTTGCTCCGGTGCCGGTGCTCCTCTCTGTTTCTCCTGGGGGCAAACCAACCGTTATACACCTACTATGGATAAGTATCTCATACAACCTGACTTCAACACACCCAAACTATCCCTTTAGGAGGATATAAGGAGAGGTCTTCAGACTGGACATTCTCACTGTTAACTAGCCACTCTGGTTCCACGTGGTAAAAACCATCTTCCAAAAAAACTTCATTTTATCTCAACGCAACTAGACAGCATGCAAACAAACAAGCATCACCTTGGCGTGATGTCAGCAGGTGTGGTCAGTGCTGTCCAGCTGCATCCGCAGGGGTGTGAGCAACATCCTAACTGCCTCATTAACAAATCATAAAATCTTCCCATGTGTGTGGGTGTGAGACAACTTTCAGATGGTCAGTCCATGTGAAAGATGAAAGACTGGCAGCTGATGAGGAGCATAGTTGCACGCAACAACACACACAAACTAACAACTCAACTGTGTCAAAAATGTGTAGTTTTCTGGAGTAATTAGAGGGTTTGAGTGAAGGACTGCCAGTGTCTCAGCTGGTGTGCGGGCAAAATAAAGTCAGCAAGTCTTAATTTTCTAAAATGTATGAATGATGAATGCGCAGATGGGCCCATAAACAGAGTAATGTTGGAGGGATGGATTGATAAATGATGAAATAATGGATGAGAAGATTGGTTAAAAACAAGACACAAAAGCTAAAACAAAGCTCCGTCTTATTCTGCTCTACTTTATAATACTGTACTAGTACAGAATAGAGTAGGGATGTAAAAGAATATTCCACTCTATAAACATCAGTCCAAACCATACTCCTAGTAAATTCTTCAGCTTTAATATAATTTTTCTGTCGGTATATGTGAGCCATGTATTTGCCGCCTTCTCCCCTCCATATGTTAGAAGCAGTCAACATCTTTGGAGTTTATTTGGAGCCACAATGACACGTGGCAGTTTTGCGGGGATGAAAAATATCCCCCCAGCCCTTAATATATGGTGAAACCCTATAGTTGTGAATTCAGAAACTGTATAAAACACGCACGCTTACATGTGCGTGTGCGACTGGGCTATAATATGTTTGGACAGAGCAGGATGCCAGGCAGTGCCCGTTAAAGGCTCTAATGTGGCGGTGGTTTCATGGTGGTTGGCACAGATCAGCAGGAAGAGGGCAAAGAGAGGAATATAAAAAAAAGAGGGAGTGATGGGGGGGAGAGAGAGAGGGAGAGGAGGGGAAAGAGCAAGAGCAAGCTAAAGAAAGAGGGCTATAGTTACAGAGGCACACCACAGGCATCAAACAGTGGTGGATATATGAATTTTCTCTCTCTCTGTGTCCTCACTTCATCCCTCTCTTTCTCCATCTCCCTCTGGCCCATTCACAGTGTGGTCCTGGGGTGATCAGAGTGGACCCTGCCCTCTCTCGCTCCACTTTCTCCCCGTCTTTCATCCCCTCTTTTCTTTTCTTTTTATCGTGGAGAGAGGAGGGGGGAATCAAAACACTCATACTTCCCCTAAACTCATCTTTTATTAATCAAACCTCAGCGGCGTGTCAGGGGGGGGAAGAGTGACGCACGCTGGTTTGTGAGTGCAAAATGGGCCTATGGCGAACACACACACAAGTAAAGAGCAAGAACATGCAACTGACCGCTGACAAATGCCTCAGGGTGTTTCATATTTCCTTCGCTGCAAAACAGGCCATCGCGAAGAAACACCAGCTTGTGCCTGAGTATGTGTCAAAGAGAGAGACAGAAAGAGAGAGAAAAAAGGAATTAGCGAGACAGATGACTTGACTGCACCGCACGACCTCCTTCTCCCTGTCATTCATAAAGCCCCTCTCTTCTTTTTCCTATCTCCCTCACACACTTGCACACACACACCGGCTCACAGGCGGAGCGGAGCGGATATTCTGGGTGGTGTTATTCCAGGTGTGGAGTCGTTGAGGTCTCCATGCTGTGACCCTGTTATCCTGGGAAGAGGGAGAGTATTAGAGGCATGCCGGGAGAGGAAGAGACTCTATATCAAAAACACATTTTGCCCCGAGGCTGTATCACTTCAGCTATATGGCTACAAATAAAGAGATGTGCACATATAGAGTATACACACATATTTGTGCATACATGCAGGTGTGCATGGAATTGTGTGAATGTAAAAAAAACTATGATGGACATTATCAAGCATTAAAAGGAAAAGGTCAACCAGTACATGAAGAAGTAGGGCCACACTTTTTGTTGCAGAGTACTACGTCAGTTATTAAACTGCTTAAAGTTAAATTCTTGTGAAAGTGAAAAGAAGTAATCCTTCACTTCTACTCACAAAAAAAAAAAAAAAGCTATCATCTATATCTTTACAACTTAAAAACTCTTAAATTTAAGATGGTCTCTGGTTGGTTAAGAGATATCTGTCTGCAGTACACACAGACATGTTTGTGTGCTTATAAAAATGATCATTGCTCATCATACATTATCTGAAGCATTATTAAGAATATGGTGGTTTTAGTTTACTATTTGCATTTGACAGGACAACTTTTTTATTTCTTGTGTGATTTTCAGGGGTGCAAAACAACAAGAATAAAGCTGGCATTGATGTTTGCAATCAGCCATGTTGTCAACAGTTGTAGGAGCCAAAATGTACACTGTATTGATTATTATTATTTGTTTAGGCTGCGCACGTTGTTTTGATTAGTATCATTTCCAGTTATGGGCACAGGGGTTTCACTTTATTTACCTGTGCACCTGGACGGCAGGATTTAGACAAAGAGGATGAGTTGGGCTTGGGCATTTTCTGTTGATCATTACGTCACGTCGGGTCCTACTTTATTCATCTATAACAGTTGTTGCTTGTCATTCTTTTCATTTAACAAACAGTCAAACACATATGGATTTAAGTATGGATTTCTTTGAATGAATCACACAGTGAAGAGCCTAGTGCTTAGCCTCTTAGCGACTTTTTGCAGTCGCTACAATAGTATTCAGAGTGTTTTCTCTGATGTTCCTTGTCTACAGCAGATTTTTTGTCCTGATGGAGTTTTCTTTTTGTTTCCATTTCAATCAATTTCCTCTTACTTCATCCTTATGTTCTAAACCCAAATGTATCAATTAGGGCTGCAATTCAATTCAGTTCTATATAATGTATATAGTATATATATATATATATATAGTATAAAACTGAATTCAATTCTATGTATATATACTACATACATTATATACTGGAATTCGAATTCCTGTTTAAGTTTTGACCAATTTGTTGTCTGCATTAAAACGATTTCTACTTGAATTGTAATCCGTTAATTTTTTTTTTTTTACCAAATTAGTGGTGTACGATTTAATTTATTTTATTTTAATAATAAATAATTCAGTAAATTTATATCTATGTATGTATTTGTTACATGTTGTTTTAAAAAGTGAGAAAGCAATTTTTAATTCAAGCCTGATGTTTCCTTACACTTAAAAGAATGATCCCAGTCACTTTCACACAGTGAGGCATAGAGCTTGTTAATTAAACACTGGTATCGGAACTGGTACTCTACTAGCCAAGGTATCGCATGTGATTGCATGTGATTAATCATGTGATCATCACTTGAGAGCTCCTATTAAAGGTTACTCTTAGATATCACAATGAGAGCTGCTTGGCAAATGAATCCCATTGCAGCTAAATTAAGTGTAATTCTCAGAAGTTTGCTAAATATGCGGGCCCTGGTCAAACCTTTACAGTCATCCTGACAACTCAGTTGACTACTACATTAACTTCAATCATGTTAGGGTGTCTTTGCATCTGTGCATAATGGTGCATACAATGTGTGTGACAGTGTCAAGTGTGCCTATTCGACAGAAACACAGCTAACTCATGGAAATAATGAACAGTTACTAACGTACTGCTGACCACTGACAAATGGCTTGCGGTGTTTCAGTGTGCGTACATGCATATAAGAGACAGTGTTTTTGAGTGTGTGTGTGTGTGTGTGTGTGTGTAATTGTGAATCACTGTGTGTAATGCATCCTAAAAGCTTTGATGTCCTCAGTCTCATCCAGAGTTCATTCTTGCTCTCCGCAGTTAAAACTGTGTCATTACGACCAATTAGATCCTCCGAAAGGCTCTAAAATAGTTGCTGGCACTGGCGAGAAAACACTGAAAACCCTTTTTTTGTACCAAGGTAATAAAAATTTCGTATATACATATGCATGTTTTGTGCTCGCGTTAACGCAGACATTTCTTAAACGCAGTCATAAAACGGCATTCCTTAAAATCTGCGCTAAATGCTAGTTAGCTCTGGGCTGGACGTCGAATGCAGGCGGGGAGGAGAGGGCAGGCTTACCGGACGCCTTCCCCGCCAATTCTCAAATTTTAACGACTCCGTTCTTTGATTAAAAAACGCCTAAACGGTTCCAGTTGAGCCAGAGAAAGAGAAAAAGAAATAAAACTCCCAACATCTAAGAGATGAAAATAACTGTTGTTCTCCAGTTTTAAGAGGCACGTGTGCTGGGGTTGGCCTGAGACGTCAGTTACGAGCTGCAGATGTTTGTATGGTTTTTTATGATTGTTGTTATTTTCAAATTGCGGCGTTTCCGTGATGAGCTTTGCACTCATTAGCGTGTGTGTGTGTACGCAAACGCCGAATGAGAGAGGAACATCCAAAGAAAAAAAGTCTGGAGTAGTACTTTGAGCTTAATTAACCATAGTTTTAATCGGTTCGTTTTAGCAGCTCATTATGCAGCCTGATCACAGGAAACTATAGAGGTGATTACACACTATGATAGACTACCCACATATGCACACTCAGACACACACGCGCCTATGAATTAAAGAATTCCCTGGCAGTGAACAATAGGGGGTAATCAAAACCTCAGCATACACAATCCTTCCTTCTAATGACCTCATATACACACAGATCGTTCATATCCAATCTTCATGTGGTTTCACGGGTTTTGAGAAGAGAAAAGGTTTTCACCTCTTCTTCGCAACATTGAGAAAGTCATAAAAACAGCACCTGCTCGCTGGCTCTCTCCCCATCCTGATTGCCCCCTCCTCTCTGTCTGTCTTCGAGGCAGTGAGGTAATGATATGAAATGTTTTGTTGCTGTGTAACAGCATAAAACACATTACATTTCCATTGTAGCCCACTCTCATCCAAAGCATCTTGGGCAGCTAAGAGTTTGCTCGAGGACACAGGTTGGGGGTCAAACCTGCCAAGTTCAAGCAGCTTCCACCTATAGGCCACCGATCACGCAGCGCGTACAAATCATGCAGGTGGAGGATATGAGGTGATGGAATGAGCAGGTTACTTTGGCAGCAGATTGACAGCAGACAGTATTCTGGCCTGTTTTACAGCGTGTTCAATGCCAGCACATAAAGAAGTGTACTTCCGCAAATTATGACTCAGCTTTGTAATTAATAGACCTTAGATCAGCCAGAGAAATATGTAGAACTGTGTTGGGGTAAATATGACTGGAGCCAGTCCTGCAGAGCCATTGACTCATTTGACCCTGATTTAAAGCGAGTGTTGGCCGTCACCAGTTTGTTTTTTTGCAACCAAGTGACAGTGAGAGGGTGGAGCTAAGTACAACCGAATGCTGAATAAGACGTTTTGAAGGTGACTAAAAAGGTTAGAATTCATTTTCATGAACTGAAAACACACTGTAAAAGGGGTTAAAGTTGTAAGACAAAAACAACTCCCAGACCGGACAATGCCGTGGTAGCGAACTGTCAATCACAAGGTAGCCACGCCCTAAAGCACATGTTGCTTTATGGTCTATTTGACTCTAAATGGGACCATAATTTACTAAGTGAACATCATGCTGTATTGAAGAAGACTTGAAACTAGAGATTGAGACCATAAACTGAGGTTTACAATGTTTACTGAGGTAATAAACCAAGTGAGAAGTAGGCTCATTTTCTCATAGACTTCTATACAATCTGACTTATTTTTACAACCAGAGGAGTCGCACCCTGCTGGCTATTAGAAAGAATGCAAGTTTATGGCACTCCCTTATTGGCTTCACTTATCAGACCCAGAGGTTGCCCACTGAGTGGTACGCACATTTTTGAAAGCATCCTTGGATAGTGTAGTTGTTTTCCATTCAAAAATCTTGCAGTATGCTAGTCCTTTTGGCAACCCAACCCCACTTTGGCACCAACATTAGTTTGCCTGAAATCCATGTAAATGTGCTTAATTTGGGAAAATTACCTACAGAAGCACCTTTATCTTTTTATTGAGAAAGTGATTCCTGTTACAGCCAGAGGCCACAGGTTTTAGTAACTATTTTTTATAACCAAAATACCAAACTAATCGATTCATAACAACACCCAAGCAACCTCTTCTGTAGCTACCTCTTCATTTCTTAGCCCTGCCCTGAAAGAAATCTTGTCTGGTTTCTCACTCTGTCTTAATAACTTTACAGCTAATCTGCATGACAGTGTTTTGGATTACCAGAAATTGCAAAATGTGGAACATTTAAACCAGCACCAGACTTTATGTATGATGAGCCAGCAAATAAGCTAATCAGTTGGATCTCATGATAAGCCTCTACCCATAACTCTCCGTCTGCAAAGAAAAACAGTGTTCATAACAGTTAAAAATTACAATGAATACCAGAATAATTTCTGAATTGCTGAGATGAACAATTATGTTTAATTATCTTTAAATATTTAATGTTTCTCCTAAAATGACAAAACAATACTGTACTAATATGGGACGGACTGTATATGCTGGTTCACTGTCTTTTAAAATAACTGAGATGTTTTCAATCAGTTATCAGTTATCAGTTTAGTCAAGTCAATTTTATTTGTACAACCCAATATCACAAATCATAAATTTGCCTCAGGGGGCTTTATGTACAGGATCCAACATCCTCTGTCCTTTACAGTACGACCCTCTCATCGGATGAGGAAAAACTTAACCCAAAAAAAACTTTCAACAGTTACAAAAAAATGGAAGAAACTCCAGGAAGAGCAACAGAGGAGGGATCCCTTTTCCAGAACGGATAGACGTGCAATAGATGTCATGTGTAAAGAGTAACAACATAATGAAAATACAACATAGACAATCCATAGTATCTGTAGCTTTAACTGCTATATGTATAAAGAGATCACATAAACACGTGTGCTTTAAAGGAAAGCTAATTTTTGGTGTAAATACCTTCAAATGTAATGGATTCAAATTTATTAAATATGTGCTGCATACACACAAATTACAGTTTTGTTTCAGTTTCTCCTTTTCTTTACTTCCCACAATAGGTCCAGTTTTGAATTACTGCTCCCTCTCCTATCTTCAGGTTCTAAACATTGATTTTTGCTTAATGGATATCAGATATTCTGTTAAACCTTGACTTTTGGCATTGATAAAACATATTTATGGACAGTGAAAGAATCGTCCAAATGCATTTCAGTTTGATCTCGTTCAAATTATGATGTGATAGGCTGCGTAGTGACAGACCTGGCTTAACTCAGCAATGCATTTTTTGATCTGCGAATGAATCCGACGCGAGTCCAGCAGCTTCAGGCTGTAACTCAGAGCTGCAGAGAGTTTGAGTCATCTGTGTCCCTCCCTTTCTTTCTATATCTCTCTGTGTGTGCTAGAGTGTGTGTGTGTGTGTGTGTGTGTGTGTGTGTGTGTGTGTGTGTGTGTGTGTGTGTGTGCATGTGTGTATATGAGACAAGTATTTGCAGCCAGAGCAGGAGTTCAACTTGAATAACATCCGAGGCGCACAGAGGCCTGAGTAAACGGCGTCACGACCAGAACCGGCTCGTAAAAAATATTCAATAAATGTCATAGATCCATCAATTCCTATCAAGCGCGTCAGTAAATACCACGTTTTCAATGGAAGGTTAACTTTATGAAAGAGAGCAGGGGTCACTTCACTTGGATGACGAGCGACTCTGGGCCAGCATAAGCAGGATATGCTCACAGGGGCCCTGGCGGCCGTTTGCTTTGCAGTGTTGGCACAACTGCAGATAGACATGGAGTCCAAGTTATGACTTTCCCCAGTGGAGCCATACGGGGGGATCCGGCAGTTCTTGTCTGGGATTGGGCCCCCCAGGACGGGCCGCGAGGGTGACGGGGGACCCCTGAGGAGGCAGATGGCTGAAGCTGGATGCTGCATTTCTCCCTGTATATATCACTATGTCCGTCTGCTGTTTGACTACACTCCCCATGATCAATAGGCTCTTTTCACAGCAGCCATTTTGACATATCATTGCAGGGTGTACTTAATAATATGAATTATGGCCCTGGTATCAAAGAACGTATATTGCCAAGAAGTGAAAGGCAATTGTACGTTCCATTGCAACATCAGCGCCCAGCAGCATTTTGGACTGAAAACGACTACCGGACGCCAGTAAAACGTCCGCCTAAAAAGTGCCGTACAAAAGTAAAGCAAAAACATTTCTATTCTGTTATCATATTCTACCCAAATGGCCTGTGTTGAACAATAAAATATTATAAATATAATAAACGTCTTCAGTCCAAAATGGTGGCAGCGGCTGTTGTCAAAAAAACACAAGAGTTTCATCTCTTTGCTGGTATTGTGCATGCTGGCTCCCTGGAATGGCTGTGACACACTAAATAGAATGTGACCATAATTCATTTTATCAATTACATCTGTGTGTACCTGTTATAAAATGTCGAAATGGCTGTTGTGAAAAGGGCCTATTGTAGCATCAAAATGACACATTTAGGGCTGCAATTAATGATTATTTTCGATTAATCTGTTGATTATTTTCTTGATTAATCAGTTAGATATTTGGACTATAAAAAAAGAAAAGAAAATTATCACATTTAAGAAGCTGGAATCTTGAAATTTTGACCTTTTTTTCTTTAAAAAAAAAATACTCAAACCGATTAATCTATTATCAAAATAGATGGCGATTCATTCAATAGTCGGAAACTAATCGAATAATAATTGCAGACACTAGGGGTGTAAGAAAATATTGGAAAAATCGAATATCGCGATATTATGTTTTGTGATACTGTATCCATTCTCATAAACACAGCATTGATTTTTATTTAATAGTTTACATGCAGAGATGAACTCAATACTTTATTTCATTGGCAAAGAGATGTGCCCTCTCAGTGTGTGTGTGTGCTCTCACAAAGTAGTGCTACATGTTGATGTTACAGCGACTGTGATAGATGCAAATGCAAATCCCACTGTTCTGATTTGCATAAAAAGTACACTTTTTTTACTCAGATTTCATGCTTATGGTGGTGTGTTCTTTATACTATGACTGTTTTCCTTAAATTAGTTTAAAATGATCGCAATATATCGCCTTAGTTACTATATCGCAATATATCACAATATATTGAATCTTAACCCCTGTATCATGATACTTATCATATCACCAGATTCTTCCCACAAGACAGGCCTACTGACACATTACAAAACTATGAAGACGTAGGCTATCACTTCTTCTTCCTTTCAAAGCAGGGTCGTATGGACCAAGTAAGGATTGTGGACTGGTAGCTAGAGAGGTGCCAATTCGCCACCTGGGCACTGCCGAGGTGCCCTTGAGTAAGGCACCGACCCCCTAAAACTGCTCCCCGGGTGCTGTATAGGAACTGCCTACTGGTTTAATGGGTTAAAGGCAGTAGCAAGATTTCACTGTGTGCTGTGCTATATACAACGTGTGACAATAAAAATTGGATTTACATTTAGCTGCATTTTTTTTTTAAAGTTCTCTCTCTCTCTCTCTCTCTCTCTCTCTCTCTCTCTCTCTCTCTCTCTCACGCACGCACGCACGCACACACACACAGAAACCCACACACCTTCCCTCCGCTCATGCCACTTCCGCCATAAAAGCCCTGGCAGTGATCCACGTGCCCATTAGCACGCGCTAAATAACTGTTAACAATGTATTACCCAGACTCCCCTGCTACAGCACTCCTACCTTCTACCCAGCCCGGTACACCCTTCAAAGCTCACAGGTAATTATGTCAAAGGTTTTTAATAAACAGCCTATTGAGCGCGCAGTGGGTTACGCCTATACCTTCACTGCACTGACTAAATGTATATGTTTAAAACGACACGTGAAGAAATAAGTGGGGCTGGGCTCCGATTGGCTGAGTTAAAAACCCACCAGGTACACATGCGCACCTGCACGTGATGGTATCATTAAGGCTAATACGCAACACCGTTTAAAAGTGTGCAGCTAGGATAACTAAATTATAAAACAATGCAACTAAGTGTATTATTTTTGGACTCACGAATATTACCTATTATTCAACTACTGAAATGTTATCGGTTAAAAGTATATTCGTTATTAATTAATTCAATTAAATTCATGAGTTCAATTTGGCACAGAATGGCGGTAAGTCTACGCAGTAATAAATCAGAACAACAGGCCGAGGAGCCAGTTGCAGCAGCAGCACACTCAGTTTTGTGAATGGAGGGAGAAAGTCTGTCGTGGGCAACCTGTGATTTACACGTGTTAACAAAAACAGTACTATTTTTAAATAGTGTATCCAATCAGGTTCAGGTGCTGACAAATTGAGACACTCTACAGGACTATAGCCCAGCAGTAGGCCTATAAGAGCGTCTTACACATAGCCTAAATAAATAATAATAATAATAATAATAATAATAATAAAAGAAATAAAATCTATAAAGGCCCAATAATAAATAATAATAATAATAATAAAAGAAATAAAATCTATAAAGGCCCAATAATAAATAATAAAAAATAATAATAATAATAAAATAAATAAAATCTATAAATGCCCACCCAATAATAAATCATAATAAATCATAATAATAAAATAAATAAAATCTATAAAGGCCCTATAATAAATAATAATAAAAGAAATAAAATCTATAAAAGCCGGATATTATTTCCCAGTTACTAATGTGCAGCTACTTTCATCACAAAGGATGCACAGAGCTGCCAGGCTGGCTTGGATACAATAGAAAGGCGGCAGAGGGCTTCCCACTATTTTTTTATTATTTTTTTTAAAGCCAATGCATTTACAGAGGAACACTGTGAATCATCGCCTGCGGCCACACTGAAATAAAATGAGTTTATATATTTTTATAAGCTTATTCCACAATCCCATTGCCTTTAATCGCTTTCCGGTCATCTTGGCCATAGATAGACCCAGAAGTTACTTTGTTCTTGGATGTTAGAAAACCTATATGGGGTGTCCAAACTTGCTTTATAAACGTTTTAGTGAGTCAATGATTTTCGTTATTCCTGGACAGTTGTGGTAAGGATTCGGCAATAAAGTATGACTTTTTTATAATATTTTAAGGTATCAAACAATCATAAACCAACGGGCAAATGAGCATAGTGATCTCTATTATGAAAGGACCACTGCACCTGCTTACGAAAAATAAAGAAATAATAAAAAATATATATATTTACTTACAAAAACGATGTGATTTTATTACAAAAACGCGTACATCTATACAGACGAAAATGTGTTTCTTGGTGAAGACTGATTGAAGCCAACAACTGTTCATATTATTATAACGAAACCGCGCCAATTAACAGTAATGCGTTTAAAGTGGTCGGCCTAATGGGACCCAGAGTCCTGCTGAACCAACCAGTCATCCAAACTGTTAACGACCACGAGCGCTTCATGTTGAAGAAATATGATCGAATTATTGTATCTCATTAAATACGCCTATCAATAATACATTGTGAAATATGCGTAGAATTATTGTTTTTGTTATTATTAGTTTTTATAATTTCCAGAATGGCAACACTTATCAGATAAGACTTCTTTTGGCCTTTTTTTTTTTTTTTACATTTTCAAAGTGCCACCAGGTTTAAATTTTTCCACATAAAATTTTAACGTAACAAATGTCCTTAAAATATATCTTTACTTTGTTTATTTTGGTCAATAGGTTACATTAATTGCCCGTTTTTTAAACTCTAATATTTAATATAACGTCAATTAAAAATCCTTATTACATCTCAACTTTTGTCATATTTGATTATAAGTAAAAAGAAATACAAGTTATTTTGAAAAAATAAATAGTATTGAAAGTTTATGGTTTATATAGGCTAATTGTAAAACAGAATTTGCTTAAATGTAATTAAGAGGAACAAATAATATGAATTAAAGCCATTTAAGGCTTACTAAAATTCATCCTCTTGATTATTGTTTGAGTGACTGTATAAAAGCAAACATTTTATTTCTAAAAGTTTAGAGGCTATTTATGCCAATGGCAAGATATAAGTCATGTTGGATCGAAACTATTTCACACAGAGCGTTTAACCTATTTAACTCTGACGGAGTCATTAATAAATATGACATTCTTGTTTCTCCCACGGGAAGTGAAACACGAGGCTTTTTGATCTGATAACGCGGGATATGTGCACGGACCTTCCCCTTGACGTCCAATCATTTACACTGAATTTATGCCAATAAACGATCGCGACGTGTTGTTTATTTAACCAACAAGCCACGAGAGGCCTCGAGCAGCTCTGCAGTGATTTTAGCGGAGGAAACATCACTGAAAGCAAATAGGAAACTTTAAAAAAAATAATAATAATAATGAAATCCTGATGTCACTAATGGCGTTTCACGTAATCAAATGAAATTATTCCGTCTACTGATGAGGAGCTAAAAAAAAGACGTTGCTAAGTAACAAATTAGCAGTTTAATTAAGGCATCGGTGGGTCCATCAGTGAATGGAATGGAATGTGTATACGGGTTCTTAACAGGGCCATCAAGAAATGAGATTTACGCGCGCACACGCACGGCCTCAGTGTTTATTTATAGCCATATATCCTTATGTTATAGCCTCTACACGCATCAGCACCAACACGCATTCCCCGCGTCACCACACGCTCATTTACGCGGCCTTGAAAGATTACATGGAAAGAATCCAACTCATCTCTCACTTCAGCTGGTTGTATATTAAATCTTCTATGATCCTGTAACTGTCATATCTTCATCATGACTATGGCCTTTAATCCATTCACTTCATTTACTGTCTCAATATTTTATTAACCTTCCATTTTCAAACCAAAATAAAAAACAGCAATCACTGTATAAGCCTTATAATGGTAATGAATTATCATTAAATTGACATGACCTATAAGTGGTTGTGATTATGCAGTTCTATTTTAGTGCAGTTATAGTTTCTCATGCGATGGTCTTTTATATTTTTTCCTGCAGAACATTTGTGTTGTTGCAGTGAAACTGGAATTTGTTTGCACGTTGAAGTCAAGGATATTGTTATCAAGTGTAGGCCATATGTTGTCACTACATATGGCCTACACTTGTGCCAAGTTGCATAATGTTTTTTTATTAATAGGCTACAGCTTGTTAAGGGTAATCATTTCATGTAGCAAAGCTTTTTGTGTTTCTGTTGTTTGAAACAGCTTTCTCAATGACATGGGACATGTTGGATGACATCGTTTGGAGACTCAAATTTCATAGAGCTATTTCAGATTCTAAATGTGTTTTTTTTAAATTGGGCACAAACAAAAAAAATAAACAAAAATTGAAAATATATTTATTGTTATATGGGCCAGTAACCATATAGGGTACCAGCAGCATAAGAGTGATTCTATAATTAGGGGTACATGTCATGTCCATGGGCTGTATTTATCAATTTTACTAAATATTCACTTCAAGCAATGGTCAATTTTATATCAGGGCACATTTATCTTTCATTTAATACAAAAAGGTCCACAGGTCCCATCAATTTTCCCGTGCAAAAAATGCATAAATTAGGTTGTAACCTAATTTATTTTGGCCGCTCAATAGGTGTAATGATTATCACATTTCACAAACTGTTCCTATAGGTGAAACACTACATGCTGTATAAGAAATGCTTATTCCCAGGATGGGCTCCACAAAGTGGGCCACCGTGCAGGAGGTACTAATGTCCAGATATGTAAAGCATGTCGGGCCGGTGTGTGAAAATGCGCGCAATGCCCCCAGAGAGAGAGAGAGACGCTCCTCGAGCTCCTCCGCCTGCAGACATGATTCATTCACCAGCTCGACTTTTACCACATAAGGCGGCACGAGCGAACCGAACCCCCTGAGCGGGCGGGACCAAGGAGAAAAGTTCCGGGGGGCTGTGATTACTCCTGATTGGTTCCTCTGTGCTGTGATTGACAGGTCCCCTTTTCTCCGGCTCTCCTCTAAGCTCCGGTTGTTGACACTCTCCAAAAGTCCGCACGGCTCTCACGGATAACGGAGACGTTATTATAGTAAGCTGTCCGGCTCGAGGACGGACAGACCGTCGCGCGTAAAGCACCTGGACTTGTCATCGTGGATTCTCTGTTTTTGCAACTGCTCTGTGTTGTGAACTTTTCTTGCTCCCTGCAAGCTCGTGACCGTCTCCTTCCTCCTCTTGTCCCGAGACACCGAGAGACCGAGAAACATGGCAGAGAAGCGGCGGTCCCCGTGCGCACTAAGCGTGAAGGCGCACGCGTTCTCGGTGGAGGCACTGATCGGAGCGGAGAAGAGACGCAGGACGACCGGAGACGATGCTGCTGCTGTGTCTCCAGGCTACGAGGACGGAACCGACGTCTCTGATCTCACCGGGAGCCCGGGGCCGCGAGCCGACAGAGCGTGCACCAGCGAGGCGGAATGTGCCAGTGACGGATCCCGTGAGTAAATATAACAAACAAATAGAGCCTCTCATAATAATAATAATAATGACTTCAATAAACAAATAATAAAGAACAATGAGTGCGTAAATAAGGCTTGTTGAAATGGCAACATTACCAAAAGTAGCCTATCATATTCAATACCAATACGGTAACTTTAAGCAAATATGATTGTAAAAGGTGTATCTTTGTCAAAAGTCTTGAAAAAAATCAAGATTGTGGTATAGGATTTAAAAATTACAATTGGCCGATATATTGTCATTTGATTATTTTTAAAGTAGTTTTTATCAGTAGGGCCACAGTAGTAGGAAGTTTATATTGTGAAATGTATATTCAAATGATCTTTTTCCTCCCAGAACAGCTCTGCCTTTAAATATAAAAACACCAACCAACTGATGTTATATGTTTGTGGTATATGGTTTTCAAACCTTTAGAGCACAAGACAGTGAAACATGACTGAAAACACAGAGGTTACCACAGAAATATGAGAGCAGATATTCTTTCATCTCACACAGAAAAATCAGGGGTAAAGGCACGAACATTATGCAGATTGTCCTGTTGTTTTGGGGGCTATCTTGTTTTCCAAGATACAATCACTCTCCATAAATGTAAAATAATGCCCCATGTTCCATTAAACCATACAGTTTCTCATTATAAGTTGGAATTGTTTTCATTTTTTTTATTGCCATATAATTTCATAGGCCATGCGCATTTGATACCCTAAGGGAATTACTTATTTGCTTATTTGCTTATTTTAATATAATGACATTTATTTTGAATAAGAAGATTTTTTTCCCATCAGGATCATGCATGCTGTCTTCAGCTTATTGCTGAGGAAAATTCTGTTATAAATCCACATTATAAAGCTAAATAATGCCAGGCTTTGGTCAGACCCTCGCAGTGGAAATGTGAAATCATATCGCAGCTCCGGTCTAGTAAATATGAGCGGTGTGAGTGTGACTAATGTGAGACGCTTTATGAGTTGTGTTGCAATCATAAACACGCCAATTAGCAGCGCGTAAAGGCAGGAGGACTGCCACGGTAAAGGACGCTGAGAGGTCTGCAGAAAACATAAACCCGACCGGCCCTGACAAATTACCATTTCAATCTGCTGCGCGTTTTAAAAACGTTAAACTTGGCTGAGGATTTGTCTTTGTGTTAGTTTGGCTCGTTAGGCCCACGTCTAGTGTCCATAAATATCCACCTGGCGAGGCCTGTGTTGAATAGCGCAAATAACAACAGCGGTGAGACACATAAACACCACTGTTAGGGTGTCCTCTACACATATCCTCAATATTAAAACAGATGGAAGTGCTCCATCATGAAAATCATTATGGGACTTAAATTGGAGTTCAGTAAAGTGAGTGTATAAACTTGCCTTTTTTTTACTTTGTCACAATATATTCAGTAATGAGTGTAGGGTGACCTTAATTTAAAGACACATATAAAACTACAATATTCTTACAAATGCAGAGCTTTTCATTGTATTCATAAGGCTTAAAAGCATTTTTGTATCTCCTTGCAATAAATAACTTGTAGTATGTAGTAAAATTTGGGACTTTTTCGTGGGCTGCTGAAAGTTTTTTTTCATCAGTGCTACAGTCAATGTAATGGGACAATTTAAATGATGTATATATGTGACATAATAATATAATAATTTAGTCATATATGTCAAACGTGCATTATGCCAACTTGATGATCATGTAATCACAGTTCGTCCTGCTGTAATGTTTATGTGCTTATAAAATTTAGAATTTAGAATCTATGAGTCACAGGACTAAATATCCTTGCAAGAGAATAATGCTTTGGCTTGTTACTAATAAAACGTGTTAATCTCTCGCCTCTTTTTTTCCTGCAGCAGAGAGCGAGGACGCGCTGCTGGAGAGCCCGCAACCTGCAGCTCCGTGCACGGCGCCGGTAACCGGCAGCGGAGAGGAGACCCGCGTGGACCTGCAAGGATCAGACCTGTGGAAACGGTTCCACGAGATTGGCACGGAAATGATCATCACCAAGGCTGGACGGTATGTTCGGGAGGAAATAAATGAAAAACAAAATAATAAATTAAAGGCTACAATAACCTATCGGGGAAAGGACGATATATCTATAACATGCATACAAATAATTCATATAAAATATTAAAAAAATTAAACAAATTAGCTATTAAAACGAGGCTTTGAACCACATTATTATAGACATAATCAGCTGACTTTGCAGAATTGATAATAAAGTAGGCTAATATAACATGAATACAAATAATTCATATAAAGTATTTAAAAATTAGACAAATTAGCTATTAAAACGAGGCTTTGAACCAGATTTTGCAGAATTATAGGATAACCTCTTAAAGATCTAAAACATTTTTCTGTTGTGTTATTCTTTCTATTAAGCTATTATTATTATTATTATTATTATTATTATTATTATTATTATTATTATTATTATTATTATTGTTGTTGTTAAGTAATAATGACTATGTGTTGTAAATCCATGTATCCTGTCGCTGATGTGAAATCTCCAATGCAGATGATTTATTTGGTTTTCCTGTCAGGCGGATGTTCCCCGCTATGCGTGTGAAGATTACAGGCTTGGACCCACATCAGCAGTATTACATCGCCATGGATATAATCCCCGTGGACAACAAGCGATATAGGTAAAACGCACAACGTTTGCGCACACGCACACATACACACACTCCACAATGCATACCAGTGGTAGAAGAGGCTATTTCATCCTTTAGGCCTAAACATTTTAAAATGACATTTGGGCAAAAGTCAAAATAAAATCAAAAATCGTGATAGTGTAAGATTAGATTTATTTTTGTAAAGACTTATTTTATACAGTATATGGTATTCTGCTCCTTAAATTAGATCTGGAACTATATAATTTGGCGCACCTTACGTGCTTGTAAAGAGAGTAATGATTAAGATTGGCGGAGTGATATGAAGTAAGTGATGTGCCACTTTTTGGTTATTCGGTGTTCAATTGTCCTACACTGGAGTTGAGTCATTAAAGTGGATCCTGTTGCACAGACGAAGCTCTTGCTTTACCCACAGCAGCCCTACAGTAGTTTAATTTGAGTAACAAGTAAGTTTATAGTTAAGGCAGCGAGAAGCTTGCCTTACACTAGGAATATCAAAGTGATACAGAGACTGTAAGGTCACACGCATGTCCTATAGAAGCGGAATATTACAGTCATTTTCGTTATAGCATGAAGTCTTAATTTAGACTCCACATACTGTTGTTCCTGGTCCAGCCCATGCAGGATTTTTCAATTGTGCAACCCCAGCTCTGTCTCCACAAATGGCGCTTGGCACCGCTTTGCTGTCACGGCGGTTTTGCCGTCCCTTTTGGAAAAAAAGGCCTTTTGGATGCCTATAACCTCTCCACCCTGGAAGGTCAAACCAGCAAATGTCGTTATGATGCAGAAAAAAACAGCGTGGCCAAGTCTTTGCATGCTATATACACACTGCAAGTCTATCATTTCAAAAACTTGCAAGAGCCGTTTGTTTATATGTGAACTCATTTTTTTAGGAGTGATGAGTGACATCCTATAGAGGACATCGTTATTCGGCTATAGGCCATAGTGCAGTTGGTTATACCTAAAAGTGGAGCTCACATACGCAGTAAAGAGCTGCAGGCGACAATAACGCGCCATGGAGGAAGGAGCGTGTGCAGCTTTTTATTCCAACCAAACGCGTAACAGCAGGTGATGAACACACCTTCAACCAGATGACGAACTAATTAGTTGAGTTTCTATAGCTGAAGGCCATTATAGCATATTATGATATGCTTTTACGTAAGCTCTTTTAAGCTTAGAACACATTTAATTGCCTATATACCTAAAATAGTACAAAGTAGCTTTAGGCCTTAGGATATTTGACTTGGCACGCTTTTTGTTTAACATCTCCATAAATGCCAAAATGTAGCTACCCGAGAAAATATGTTTGATCCGTGGTGTTTTTTTTTATAATTTTTTTTTTTCTTTTAGAATATAAGTAGCTCAAATATGAAATTTAAAATCTTACAATTTAGATGGAATTATGTTACATTCTCGTTCTTCATTCTACATCTTCTAGGTGTCCATATCAAATACTGCTCTTTTTTGTTTTTTGTTTTTTTTCGTTTTTTCATGTGAAATAGGGTGCATGAAAAATGCAAACTTGGGACATTGTTTTCATTTACCTCCCTGTGTGTGTGTGTGAAGGTACGTGTACCACAGCTCCAAGTGGATGGTAGCGGGCAATGCAGACTCGCCTGTGCCGCCCAGAGTGTACATCCACCCGGACTCACCGGCCTCCGGAGAGACCTGGATGCGTCAGGTGGTCAGCTTCGACAAGCTTAAACTGACCAACAACGAGCTGGACGACCAGGGACATGTAAGTGCCACCACGAAGCCTGTAAGTCTGTAAAATATTATTATGATTCTATTATTATATGTCTGTGATAGTCATGGGTATACTTTAATTGTATTTTATGATAGGATTACACAATTTAGCATTTTTATTTTTTGTGATATTCTACTACTCTCTTCTCATATCCCTTAAAACTGTAATTGTTATTAAAAAGTCAAATTTTACAAAAAAATTAAAATAGGTATTTTTTAACAAGTTGGTGGTGCACAATTTATTATTTTAATACATATACTTAATCAATATCTATGTATTAATGTTACATTTTGTTTTACAAAGTTAGTAAAGCAGTATTTAAGCCTGATTTTGCCTTACACATAAAAGAATGATCCCAGTCACTTCCACACAGTGAGGCATACACAACTTATTAATTGAACACTGGTATGGGATCGGTACTCTGTATAGGCCAATACCCAAAGCCCAGGTATCAATATCAGGACTGAAAAAGTGTGATCGGTGCATCCCTAAATAAAAGCCTGCAGCTGAAATTTTCTACTGCATTTACAAAAAATATATGACTACACTTTTTAAAATAAAAAACACAATACTGACATTATTGCAAGCTCCATAATTCCCTCTTTAAGTTAAAGGGTTTCCGGTATGACATATTGTGGCTGTTTCTGTGTGTATGCAGGTGCATAATATGCATCTCTGTGCCCAGGTGTGCACCTTCATTACCCAACAATAATGTTTTATAGCTGTGAATAACATGAAATTGCTGTAATTTAAGCCTAAAAGAATTATTTTTTTCACCCTCCCTGTTCAGATCATTCTGCACTCCATGCACAAGTACCAGCCGCGGGTCCATGTGATCCGTAAGGAGTGTGGAGAGGAGTTATCCCCAGTGAAAGCCGTCCCTGCCGGGGAAGGCACCCGCACCCTCGCCTTCCCCGAGACCGTGTTCACCACCGTCACAGCATATCAGAACCAACAGGTAGCACAGCTGCCCTCCACACAACCACATTATTTCCTCTTAAAACAAAACCCGCTGAAATAGCCAACGGGGCCAAGGAACCCAGGTTTCCAGTATGCAAGTGCTACACTGACTGCCCTGTTGCCAATAGATATTATCATTTGTTTTATAGTTTTGTACTATAGCGATGACCTCTGCAGGTCACACTGGAGAAGATCATCTTCAGCTATGAGTTTCAGACAGAATATAAGATGCCAAAGAGTTAAATAAGAAACAATTTTCTGTTATAACTTCTGTATCATAACAATTTTTATGTTTTGCACCTGGTCTGCATTTTAAAGGCAGATTTTTCTGCAAGTGTGGGTGCACATGTATGCGTGGGTGTGTGTTTTGCAAAATAGGGAGAAAGAGAAAGGTCCTGCAGGTTTCCTTGGAAGTGTTTTGGCCAGATCTACCAATGAAACACTTATTAGATTGATTGTTAAAAAATGACAAAGCTACTCACTTAAGTTGATTTTTTTAAAGTACTTTTCTACATTGCTTGAGCATCTCATGTTTTCTGAATTTTGCCTACCAAATTTCAATGAGGAAAAGCTACTGTTTTTTCTACATGTTTTGCACTGGACCAGTCAACGTGAGCTTTGATGTTAGCTGGGGTTGACTGGCCCATAGAGCATGATGGCTTAAGTCAGAACATGGTGGCGATGCCTATAAAAATCGCTCTGGATGCGGGTCACAGAGCTGGGCATTAAACACCACCCACAGCCCCATGGTAGCCCCACAGACATTAACTAACACGCACACGCACTCACATACATGTGCAAAGAAACAAACAAGCATTCCCACAACGCATACAAACAGCACAGTTGGCAGCAAACTATGCACATTAATGTATTTATTTATAGATCTGATGAAAATGATTGTGGCTGGAAAACAATCTTCCATTACACACTGTATGTTATCATGGACTTTGCAATAACTACTTTTCTGGATATAATTAGAGTCTTATTTTACTTTTCAGATTACAAGGCTGAAAATTGACAGAAACCCATTTGCCAAAGGCTTCAGAGACTCTGGCAGAAACCGGTGAGTTGAATTCAACCACAGAGATTTTCACATTATCTAGTGCATTAGGGGTAATGTGGGATGCATGACTGCATTATATTCTGGCTTGCTTGTGGTTTTTGTCACAGTTATTTCAGTCTGATTTTATGGGGAGCAAAGCTTTGTATTTATTTATTTTCTTCTAATGGAAAATGTGCAACAGCCTCCCATTAAATCTGTCCTAAATGGCCAAAAAGAAATTGACTAAACCGAACAGACGTGGCACATATTATTATGATTTCACCATATTAAAACGGTGATGCATTTTCATTTAAATGTGCTAACTTTAAAGGCACATTAATCCCCCCCAACTGCACAGTTACAGGCGCATGCTTGGAGAGGGAAAAATCTAACCTCGGCTGCAAACCTAAATGGAGCGTCAGATTCCAGTCGGCCTCGAGAACATAAACATCAACAGCAAAATAATAAAAGTCAAGAGTGTCCTGAAGAAAATCTGTATAAACACATTTCTAAACATATATAAACACAGCATTAAAACAACACGGCAGTAAAACTCCAACAGTCTCCAAACAGCCACTCCCCTGAGGCCTCACAGAAATCATTAGAGAGGAGGGGAGAGAGAGGGGGAGAGCAGGAGAAAGAGGAACGTGTGAGACAGAAAATTTGAGAGGGAGGAAGGTAGAGAACAGCAAACTGGATAACCCTGACAGCTGACCCTATAAAAGTTAAACTCAGGAAGGCTGAAAAAAAAACTCCCCTTAAATATTACAGGAAGAGTTAAGCAGTTTGCTAAATAAACTTCTGCTCTGATAGGCTGCTTTGGAGCACACAGAACCGCTCCGGGCAGCTTGTCTAAATTATCACCGTGGCTACAACCCCGCGGGGGGGAGGACTTTTATCCTCACGCTAACGAGGGGTAACAGAGCACTCGCATTACCCCGCCACAGCAACCCCTCTGCCCCACCTAGAGGAGGAGGGAGACGCAGATTGGGGGGGGGGGGGTAGGAAGGGGAGTCCCACCTCATAAATCCTTGCTGCGGCTTCCTGCTCCTTCGTCCTGATTCGCCCGTAAAAGCCGTGTGAAAGCAATTACCTCCGAGCACCCGGCTGGCAGCAGCCAATCGCAACGTGGTGTTTATGCCCCTCATTACCTGCGGTCTCCATGGAGATGGCAAGAGAGAGGCCCCATGGGCGACTAAGATGGCCGCCAGGTGGTTGGCGTAATGTGAGGCATGCTGGGAGAGAGCGGCTGCAGCTGCATCAGTGCGGGGTACACACCACACGAGAAGCAAGCCGATTTGGGGCCCGATTCCCCCTCTCCGACAATGATCAGCAAAGCACAGATTTTTTTTGATGGTTCTAAACAGAGGTGTAGTGGCTAAAAGAAAGTGCAAGACAAGGAAGTTCTGCTCTGAGTGATCAATCAGTAATGCTGATGTACTGTATGTGTGTTAATGTGTGCATTTTTGTGTATTTTACAGGATGGGTCTGGAGGCTTTGGTCGAGTCTTACGCATTCTGGCGTCCATCTCTGCGAACACTCACATTTGAAGACATCCCTGGCATGACCAAGCAAGGTAGAGTAAACTAACGGGAGATTTTGTGGATGCTGAGAATAGGTCAAGTCATCCGGATTAAATGGCACGGTCTTTGAACGTCCAACCTCCCACTCTGACCTTCTACCAAAGAGGTTTTGCTTAAACGTTCCTTTTATGCTTCTGACAGAAACACATTGACATTATTCGCCATGGCCACAACAGGTCCTTCTCTGGTAAACATAATCATTGGTAATTTTCTGAGATGTCCCAATCCAACATTGCAAACTTTTGCAACCTGTGTACCTCACCGTGTAGAACTCATTGGAATCATTTTGCGTGAGGTAACATTAAACCAGGGATTCCTGTGGCCCTAAAGATCTTTGCATACTAAGTCTGTTTTTTTCATATATGTTTTTTTAATCTGTCATCCGATAAAAAACATCACGCACAGAAACCTTGCAGAAACCTTAACCTGTTCTGAAAACTTTAATGACTGACGAAAGTTTCGGAGTTGGTGTGTTAACATGATTGGCACAACGTGAGGTCGTATTTATTTTGTGACAAATTTCGGACGAAAAATCCGGACTTGGTGTGCAAAGGCCTTAAGAGCTCAGTAGGCGGCCCACTATGACTGAACAAATGTAACTGAGACATTGAATTTCATTATGACATTGACCAATAAACATTTTTCAATCTGGATCAGTCATGTCAGGGCCGATACTCGTTTCGCCCAATAGGGACAGTACCGATCCGGCCTATTGGATCGGTTCATCCCTAGCTGAATTTAAACCAACATACAATGCTATCATTTAAATGGATTTAGGTTTAACTTTTCTGTTTCTCTGGCTCTGTTTCTCCAGGGATCCCAGGGATTCATGGTGGGATCGGACCATCAGGTCACCTGCTCTCCACGTCCCCGTGCTCCTCACCTTTCCAGGTTTGCCCTCTAAGCCCGCCTGACTACACTTGCGGCCGACCCACGCACCCTCTCCATCGTTATAGCAACCCCCCGGATCCCTTCCCCCCTCCCAGAGGTCCGTCGGCATATGACGGCGAAGGATTCTGCTCTCTGCCTCTCCCTGCTTCTCAACTCGGCTATCTATCCAATCCGAACCCGCAGGGTTACGCTGGGCTTCGCCTCCACACGCCACCCTACAGCCTGTACGGTTACACATTCCCTCCCTCGCCACGCCTCGCAGCCAGCCCTGATAAAATGGCCGCCGCTGCCACTGCCAATCACCAGAGTGCCTTCCTTGGCTCGTCTCCCAGTGGGACTCTAACGGACAGTCTGGGCATGCTCAGTGGAGGACAGCAGGGCTTCTTGTTTGACTCCCGGACTTTAGGGCTGGCAGGTAGCCAGCCGGGAGTTGGCGGCTCACAGGTCACTGCCCACATGGGCTGAATTTGACTCCGGACATCTAGGGTTGTCACGAAACACAAAATGACACCCTGGAATGGGTGTAAGTTGCTTTTGGTGCAGAACGTTCTACGAATTAATCCACCGTGTGCTGAACAAGCATCAGGCTGAATTGAGAGAGGAGTGACAGATGAAGCCTTTGCCTCTGTGAGCATGAAGAGCTTGTCAAAACTCCTTGAAACTGAAGGGAATATATTTTATCAAGTTCTTATCTTTCAAGTATGTGCTCTAGGACATGCATGTGCAGCTGCAGTGGTCACTTCCTGCAGCTTTGGATGAGGAGTCCAAACGATGTAACCCAGTGGCTGAACTGGAACTGAATGGATTGGGAAGAAACTGGGCTGGCCCAGGCACCCAAAGCAAGCACTTCAACGCCTGGCAGGAGGCCCTGAAGCAGTAACTATTAGACTCACAAAGCATTGCCTCCCTGACCTTCTTTGGATGGAGTTACCGAACACAACTTTTGAACTTCTTTTTACGGGATTCATTGACTAAATTCCTTTTGTCGATTAAATTCATTGTCATTACATGCCTGGTGGTGTTCTCAATCAAGTCTTTGGAATAACAAAAGTGTAGTCGATCTAGTAATATGCACCACAGACAGGGCCTTTTCACCACTCAGACAAAAAAACTTTTACACGCAACACCAGGAGCCTGTCACATATTAACATGATGCCATCATGGCCACAAGAGACCATGAGAGATATCCCAGTGACAGTTATGGACTGACGAGGTTAAAGCTGTGGGAGAACGACGGACTAATCTACATATTCTACGTCTGGTTTGACAAACATTTTCTTGGTGCACCTGTTCGGACGTCCGGCTGAAGTTCCTTTGTGCGACACAGACGTAACTGCACGTGATGACTCTGTATATAGCGAGGGGGAAGGCGGGCGGGAGGAGAGATGTGTACATAAAGGGCCGTGTGACCCTTCGCACTTAAAAATCCCAATGCACCTGCTTCTGTTCTTTTGACTCGGGTCAACAGCCAACCCTGAACTTGACCGAAAAAGCTTTTCTTTGCAAACACGCGCTATATCAGCACGCCCTTTGGCCGAGGACATTAACACGTTCTTTGACCTTTTTGAGCCAAATAAAATATATCTATTCATGTCACAATGTTAATATGTAATCAATATCTTACTAATTTAACTGATTTCATATTGTTTATTAAGGCAATTGTGAACATACGTGTGTGTGTGAGCGTTTTCTTTCCACTTTTTTTAAAAGCAAAGCAAATACAATATAATATTCCTTGTGAAAACAAAGAACCGAGGACTGTATGCGTATGTGTTCTCCCTCATGTATGTGCTAGTGGGATTGTGAACGTGTGATAAAGCAACCAAAGACTGGGGTTGTACAGGCCTTGGATTCCAGAGAAATGAAAAATACCACAGGAGACAAGGAGAAAGAACAACTCTCAGCACCGCACACACGCACACGCACACACACACACACACACACACACACACACACACTAATACCTACAACCCTGCTGAACTGACTGGTCACAAGAGGCAGGGTGTGCGGTGAATGTGGATGTGGGTGTGATGGTGCGGACATGTGTGAGCGTGCACATTTGTGTGTGGCAACAGGTGGCTGAGCTGACAGCGAGTGTGTGACCTCCATGAATTGACAGCCACCCACCCCCCCCCACCCCCTCCTCCAAAGTCATACTACTATACTACATAGTCATACTACATACTATAGAAAGCTGTTTGCTGTGATTTTAACTTATTTTAACACCTGAACAAGCAACTAAAGACTCCCAAAGAACCCAAGACAAAACACAGAGATATTTCCTCTGCACCTCAAACCCAAAATAAACTTTGAAAAAGAAAACAAGACAAGCGCTACACTTCATCTCTTGTAATAGTTTGCACTAAAGAGCCTTTGTTAGAAAGGATACCAAAAGAAATTTGATTGAAAACAGAACATAAACTTTATCAACTACCCAAAACCATAGTGTGTTATCTTGATATTATGACAATGCAATAGAAAGATTATGAAAAACTACAACTGGAATTGCGGATAGATCTAAGAATGAACTCCTGAAAACACTCATTGTCTGCACAAACTGAGCTCTCTATGGAGCCATTTTGAACTGACACTGCACTGTGGTTAGGGGACTCTACCTAGAATTATGTGTGTGAGCTAGCCCTAAAAATTATGTTCCCATAAAACTAAACTGCATTCTCAATAACCTTTGGAAGGAAACATATTTTGTTGCAGATTATGTTTATCTTTAACGTAACACAAATACGTTTGTAAGTCCGCGGACGGCTACAGCGAGTGACGCAGTACAAGTGGCGCGCAGAGAAGGTGACGTTGTATATGGAGCGACCGTTAATGACTTTTTGCGATTTTTTTAATCTAATTTCAGGAAAACTGTGATAGAATAAAGAACAAATCACCATATACATAAAATCTAAGGGAAAAAAGTTTATTTTTTTATGCAAACAGAACAGTGAGATCTCTTTTGCATTTACCACAGTCCCTGTAACATCAACATCATAGCACCACTTTGAGAGGGCACATACACTGAGTGGGCGCATGTCTTTGCAAATTAAATAAAGTATTGACTGAGTTCATCTTAATATGTTTATTAATTAAAAATCTTTAGTGTTTTTGAGAATCGATACAGTATCACAAAACATAATATTGCAATATTCAATATTTTTTATATTTTCTTACGCCCCTAGTTATTGGTATAATAACGAGTATAACCCACTACTTGTGGGTGGGTCAAACAAACACCAGACTTTCCTCCAGAGAGACCGCTGTTCGTGTCCCGTGTGAAACAGTCATTTTAAGCCAAACCATGATGTTTACTAAACCTAACCCAGTAGTTTTTGTGCCTGAACCTAACTAAGTAGGGTTGTTGTGTTTTTACGGTTTAAAACTGTGACCGGATTTCAGATGAAAATACCTTTCCCTTATAATGTAATTGAGAATGTAGTTTAGTTGTATGGGAACGTAATTTTGTTGGACACAGGGTTGGTGTGAGCCTACAAATCCCATCATCTCAATACAACTGAGCTCAAAACAATGAAATAAGATAAGCGATCTTGGAGCCAACTGGTTACAGTAGACTAGATTCTACTCTAATGATTCCTTTATATGGGACCATCCAAGTGTGTCCCTATATACTTTGTGTTTCTGAGATGCAGGTGATTTTTGAAGTGGGGAATCTGAAATAGAAATTGTCTGATAGGTCACAACTGTACGATATACATCTTGATGTGCAGTGATACATTGTAGAGCTGTTAAATCTCCCCTCCAGGTATGATTCTGTCGATCAGTTGATTTCATTTTGTAGCTCTGAACTGATTGATTCAACCTGATTTTTCACCTTTTCCCAAGTGTTCATCCCAAAAAGTTGCTGACTCTCTCCTGCTGTCACCCGTTTCCTCCTCCGCTCCCCTGTCCCCCCCTCAGTTGTCTCCTGTCACTCTGAAGGTGAGAGGTGCTGACGAGAGGAGCACATGTGAGGGGGGAGAGAGGACGGAAGGGGGGAGGAGAGCTTATTTTAGAACCCAGGAATGATTGGCTTGTTGTTTCTGAGTGACAGGGGACGGGCCCCCTGCCTGGTGCATCCGTACCACACATACGGAAACACGCACGGCAAAACACAGACAGAAATGTGCACAATTATACACAGTGCTGGCTAAATCTCCTCCACCCTGTCAATCACTTTGAAAACGTAGCTTTTCTATTAGTTCTGATTTGGGGAGGATAGATGAAATTAGTTTAACATCTCGGGCACACACACACTCATATATTCACATAGACACACTTCTGCATGGTGTCAGTGGTCCAGTGATTCTCGGCTGAGGTGGGGACATTAACACTTGTGTTCGACCAGGTGCCGACGTGACAGATCTGTCACGCTATCTGCCTGGAGGAGGACAGGAGGGGAGGTCAGAGGAGGGAGGAGGGAGGGGAGGCAGCAGAGAGCAGGAGCAATGCAATGTGTGTGTGTGTGTGTGTGTTCAAGATTTGGATGAAGTTAAATCCAGCCTCTTTCCCATGGAGACCTCAATCACACGGGTCCCGCAAAATAAAACCGCTACAATAGCTTTGGAAATAGCAATGTGGGGCACTGAATTTGCTGAATTTACTGTTTATCAGACCGCAAAATTTGACACAAGAATTAGCGCTAGGGTGAGACTCAGCCCTCGCTGGCTGCCTTGTACACATAGCTGGCCAGAGACTCAATCTGAGCCCGATAAGTAGCCAGGACCCCCGCTTTCTTTGCAACTGACGCCCGCAATGTCCACTCATCCAAAGCGAGCTGCCTACCATTAAAATGTCGAAACCCGCCCCAGTGCACACATGAACTAGAATTACCGCCTTGCGGTTGTTTGCCTCCACCAACCAGGAAAAGTTTCAGTTTACATCAGTGTCTGTCCAAAATCAGTTCATCCTTGAGTCCAAGTGGATGTCTGTGCCAAATTTGAAGAAATTCCTTCAAGGCGTTCCTGAGATATCGCGCTCATGAGAATGGTTCGGACAGACAGTCATATGGACGGACAAACAACCCGAAAAAAATAATGCCTCCGGCCACTGCTGTCGCCGGCGCAGAGGCATAAAAATGTATCTTCTCCGTTATGACCAAAAGAGAAACGTTTTACAGGTTAATTGTCCAACGGGTTGCTCGCTCAGCTGACATAGTCGGCATCCTGAGACAGAAACCCAGAAGATGGACACTCAGTATCGGACAATTAACCTGAAAAACCCCACCAGTCGGGATCTGTAACATTTCTCTTGTAGCCATAACAGAGAAGATACATCGGCTACGTGTAAGCTGCTCATCTCATTTTCAGGTTTAGAACATTAATTAGGCTGCCACTAAAACTGTAGTTTTTCTGCCTCCTTAGACAACAAAAGGTGAATAAGCCTTTAGTTACTTACAAATGCTGAAAGGAAAACCTAAGATTAGACAAGGGATTCCAAAGGATTCTGATTAAATTAGTGGATTCGATTCCAACCTTATGGTCCTACCCTTTCTTCCCCGACCTGCTAAATTATGCACTTTACAATATGAAAACAATTCATAAAATATACGAAATTAATACTTGAAAATAATGAGTAAAGGACACTTTACCTATACTGGTTGGTAGAGAAGAAAGCTGGATTTGGCGTGTATTATTTATTTGGTATTTTAATGTGTCATCAGAGCAAATTTCAGAGCAATACAAATCACTATGTTGAATGTATCATCTTTACTTGTAATATCTATTATTATCTAAGTAGACAACTCTGATTTACTGTTAACATCGGCCGTACATAAATACACACTTTGCAGTGCTGCCAAAGCATCTCATCATGACACTGAATATCCCCAAAGCTCCGAGGCATCATATCAAAGCTGAGAGACATCAGTCTTCATTTTAGAGTGTGTTTGCATGTGTGGGTGTATATTCACGCCAGCTCAGGCATACTAATATAGACATACACTATAAAAGTGAAGGATGAATGAGAGGGATCAAAAAAAGAGAATATTCTTCTAGTTTCCACTTGTTGCTGAATACTACAAGCAACTACAAGCACTTCTGACCTTTCCAGTCACAGTGTTTATACAAACAGTTTCAGTTTGGCTCAACTAACCGACAGCAACTCAAGTGCAGCCCCTTTTAAAATAATCATACTGTACATAGGAGACTTTTTGAGTAAATGGGGATGGAATATAGTGTTTTCATCTGAGACATATTTTAACAAATTGGAATAAATTAGTGTGGATTACATTAAAGTCGGAAACTGTGAGCAAATATTATAAAAACGACATTTTTATAAAACTGTCACTATATCCTGACAGCAAGAGACAGATAATCTGCGAAAAAAAACGAGTTCCTCTGCCTCCTCCTCGTGCCCCTAATGGCATTTGCAAGTTTCCATCGCGCTCGAACCAAAACAACCAATCAGAGCCAAGGAGTCTTGACAGAAGCTGTCAATCACCGCTTGAGAAGCTCGCGAACTCCGATTCAAACTGTCAAAACAAGGCAGTGCTGATGCCTATTTCAAACCTCAAATGTTTTCAGAAACATATTTTAGTCTACTGTTTAGCTGTAAAATGAGAACGTTTGTTACCCGGCCGCCATGTTGAAAACAGTCGAGCCAAAACCAAACACCGCCCACCAGCCGGAGCGAACTTTCTCAGCTAAACAGTACACTAAAATATGTTTCTGAAAACATTTGAGGGAAGAAACAGGCATTACAGCAACAGAATCTTGATTCATATTTAATCAGCAATGCTTAGTTTGATCGGAGTTCACCAGTGATTGACAGCTGCTGTAGAGACTGCTCTGCTCTGATTGGTTGTTTTCCTTCGGTGCTGTGAAATCTTGCAGATGCCATTAGGAGCACCAGGAGGACACAGAGGCACAGGATTTTTTTTCGCAGATTATCTGTCTCTTGCTGTCAGGATACAGGTATGAGAACTGCCCGGTCTCATGCACTACTGTCAAGATATAGTGACCGTTTTATAAAAATATCTTTTTCAGTTGTCGACTTCAGCTTTAAATATGAGTAATAAGCAATGAAAGCATAAGAAAAAAGAGGCTGCTGTTGGGGAAACTGTTGGGAAAACAGTTCATTGGCATTGCCTTAAAATGTTTCCCATGTTCAGAATGATGAACTCTGGCATCCTCAAACAGTGAGTCTTGGCGAACGTGGAATAAACCTATTTACCATATCTTTCCTCTACACCCGCTGCCTTTCTTCCCCTCGGGGAATTGGCTACCGTGAGCACTCAACACACAAGTTAGCATTTGCATAGAGGCCAGTTATGTGGTTTTAGCGTCCTGTGTGATTGAAGTGAACATTAACATACGGGCCGACGAGGTGACCACGTGGTCGAGCGTGCTCAAGAGGGGAGTTGTGGCCTGCTGTACGTGACCAAGCATATGAACTGGGGAGTCCACAGGTGAGGTCATCTTGGGCAGCGACAAGAAAGTTCCCCGGAGCACAGAATACGGTTTGGCACAGAAACTTGCAACCGTCAGACGCAAAAAAAAAGAGGTCTGTTTGCATCCGATGAGCAGCATATTAGAATCACAAATGGCGGTTTAGACGAACTTATCTTGAAATACAGGAAAAGTTTCTTGAAGACAAAAGGACTCTGAAA
This sequence comes from Sebastes fasciatus, assembly GCF_043250625.1. Classification (NCBI taxonomy): domain Eukaryota; kingdom Metazoa; phylum Chordata; class Actinopteri; order Perciformes; family Sebastidae; genus Sebastes; species Sebastes fasciatus. The sequence goes on from NC_133812.1 coordinate 9,441,728, forward strand.
GGTTTCCCAAACAGGGATTTTGTAATGATCTTTAAATATGTCTCAACGCTATGAGTCAGTTGGATTTCAGTAAAAGATGTCCATTGAGAATTCAGGATTAACCCTCTGAGACCCACAATAGACCCGTTTTTGTCTTTAGTACAGGGGGTCTTTAGGGGGAGATAGCAGGTTAATGTCACATAGAAGTGGTGTACATCATCTAAAAGCTTGAGGTCAGAGGTCAAGGGACACCTCCCCAAAATTTAGACTAACTTCGGAGCGTTATTTAGCCGTTTCTTGCCAACAAGCTTGACATGGTTGTTTGAATGGAATGGTTTTCTAGTTTTGTATGATACATCTAACGTCCCTTTAGTTCTGAAACTGAACTTGCTACAGCCTCTGAAAGGCCGTACAGTCGTCTCAGGGGGGTAATATCAGGCTTGCGTGTTGCAGTCTTTCTCAATTTAAGGAGCCAAAGATTTATGGAGGAGAGGAGACTCGACTGAATATTGGAGCAAAGAGGCTCTGCTGCCTCTGCTGCTCTTCCAGGAAGTGCACCTGTGCTCTGGGTGTTGGGGTGGGGGGGCTTCAGCTGGTGACAAGAGGGTGGTGGAGGGTGTGCTGATGATGTTGCAGGCTCAGCTCAGCTACTCCTGCGTGACCTGTTAATGGCCTAGCGGGTATTTGATGACAGTTGCAAGAATCTGAGGCTCAGGGTGTCCTTTACAGCCGTTAAATCTTTGTCATCAAATCTCCCCTCGCCAAGCTGATTTATGGTCAGCTCCGCAGGGCATGTTTCTCAGTACCCCCCCTGTTAGACACCCCCATGAACTCTGATCTATGAGAGAGGTGTTGAGAAATAATTATGACACAATATTTTCCTGTAATCTTTCCATGTCAACAAAAAGGACATGAGCCCTTCCAACGGCTCTCTCTACAGTTCTACATTGATCTACAGTACAGACACACACACACACATAGTTAGTGTATAATACTGCACGTCTATGTGAGACACTGAGAAGGTCCAATAGACTGAGTGTCGAGCCAAAATGAAAGGACAGGCTCTGCAATGTCTTGTAAATGTCTATCAGTTCTTTAACCATGTGATCTGTGGCCGTGTCCCCTACGAGCCCTCTGGCCAACAGCAGTTATTCACAGCTGCCTTAGGCGGACGGTTTTAAGGGGCTGAGGACTTTTGGGGAACTTAAATTAACACTTGATCTGAGCAGTTGCTAAACCGTGGCACTGAAGAAAAGATTGAAAACACCCAAACTAGATTGTATGAATTGTATATTAACACTAAACAGTTCTATACAGTTTTTCAAAGTGTTAAATCGAGCCAGAGTGAAATTAAACTGAAAGATTATGTCATTAAAAGGCAAATCCTGGAGCTGCTAAATAGACCATGAATATGCCAGATTCTGTTCTAAACGTAAATTAACTTAATTGAAAATCATAGTGACATTGGTAATGAAGTCCCTGGAACACAAGCTTGTTCAACAGTACAGTTCAATGTTTTTTTTCTACACAGGGATAGTACATTAAAAACGAACAATGTAATATCGTTATATATTTAAAGGTAGGGTGGGTAATCTTGAGAAATTAGCAAGAGTATGCTAGTTTTTAAAAAGTATCCAACCGAAAAAACCCAGCCCAGTGTTGCCAACTCTTTTCCAATGAAAGTAGCTAGCAGCACTAGCTCCAAAAGTCCCTAAATCTAGCGAGAAAGTTGCCAAGTTGGCAACACTGACAGTCCGTCCCTTCAGGCCTCCCTCCAAAGCCACTCATCCAAAATGTTTCACTATGAATGTAAACAACAAACATGGCTATTGTTAGTACTCACAGCTGTCAAGCTTGCAGCATGAGGAAGACTCTGGTGACAATGAGTGCACGGGCAGAGTGCGAATCAGGCAGGTAGGTAGCCCGTCAAATCGTTACATTCGAGCTGAATGAAATGATTGGACGGGCTTATTACAGTTGCTGTCGGGATGTAATGAGAATTTCAACAAATATAACAAAAATGTTTTTGAAAAAGATGACCAACTTTAGCTTTAATATGTCTGTTTATAGCGGCCCTTAAACTATTTCCCCAACAGTACCTCAGCCCAGAATACCTTGGAAATAAATCTGTCATCATGAAAATTCATAAACAGAGAAACCTTGCACATTGAGTCTGATGCGTTTTATTATTCAATGCATTACGAAAATTCGTAATACGAGACAAAACTGACTTCATTACGTGGGTGCAATAGATAGCGCTAGTCTAAAATAGGACTAATGAATAAAGGATTGATGAAGCTTTCGTTAAGCTGCCTAAAGCACAGTCACTACTGTCTAATCTTTCCTACATGCTTTATGTTGCAACCATTCCTGATTCGCTGAGCTGAAGAAGCTGTTCTGCAATCACCTAATCTATCCTTAAATTCTGCATCTCTGTATGTCTTTATTGTGAAGTGTTTTGTACTGAGAGTGTTGTTGTTTATCAGATGCTATTCTGGATAATGACGTTTGAACAGACGGTGGCTCTGAGTGGTCAACAACCCTCTTTTGCCTTTTGCCGGACAAACCTTTTTACGAAAACTTTAGTGACGGACGACAGTTTCAGGGTCAGTGTGTAAACGTGGTTGACACAACGAGAGGTTGTATTTATTTTTAAATGTGCTGAAATTTCGGACGAAAAATACAGACTTGGTTTGCAAAGGCCTTTACGCCCAATGCCAACATTTGGTGCCAAATCAGGAAGTAGTGTACCCTATATGTACAGTAGCAGAGCAGAAGCTAAGTGGTGGACGGGCCCAGACCAGAGTTTGTGTCCTGCTACAGACCTGCAATTAATGTTCATCTTTTTATTACCTGCAACCATGATCTTTACCCTAACTTAAACTAGTGTTTTAGTTTCCTCACCCTAACAGCAATATAACAACAATCTTTCCTTAAACTTACCCATACCACAGTTGCCATATTGTAGAAAGCAATAATAATAAAAAAGATAATAATAACATTGACATCTGGCAAAATTCAGATGAGCGGCTTGCCACTAAAACAAGAATAGCTGATCCACCTTAAAAGTCAGCCCACCTTAAGCGAGCCTGAGGCGACGTTTAGGGGTTCACTTTAATCAGCAGGTGGCAAGCAAGACATGGGAACTTGTCTTGAGGCGTTGTAGCATTTATTCACTGCACAAATAAACTGCACACACACTGCACTGCTACATCCACAGTTATAACCATCTAACTGAGACATTAGAACTACTGGTCAGCAGCATGCTGCTTACTGATCCACAGCAGACGCTGCTGGAGGTGACTGACAGGGTCGTGGCTGCGTGTGTGGGTGTGTTTGTATGTGTATATCTTCTGTGTGTGTATATGCTTCCATGTAACAAAAATAGTGCCCCTTCCTGGGCCTCAGCTCTGACATTCTGCTGCTAATAGGGAAGGTGCGTGTGAGTGTCCATATGTACGTAGCCCCGATGTAGCCCTTGCCTGACCGTGGCCCTGTCCAAGTCTTAGCATGCTCATTTATAGCCAGGCAGCCCATCAATCTTAATAGAGGAGAGAAGTGCAAAGAGCCGATGAAATGCCAGACATGATCACTATTCACTCGATGGGGGCGAGGAGAGAGGGAGAGGAGCAGGAGGAAAGATGAGAGGAGGGGAGATGGAGGAGGAAGGGTGAGGGAGCACAGAGGGAGTGAAAGTGAGGAGGGAGGGAGCGGGGGAAGAAGGATGGGGTGAGAAAGAGAGAGGTCGCAAGTTGTTTATCCCTGTAGGTGATAATAATGATCTGATCCTCTCTCTCTTCTGTGCTGTGTCTGGCTGTTTGAGTAATGGCCACATGAAAACTGCTGACTGGGCCAAGGTAAGAGCCACATATGATGTCTATACTGTCTATTTCTGCACACACTTTCATACACACTGGCTTCTTTTTGTTTAAGTGTTCTTGTAATGAAGGTCCTAAAAGGAACAATTTGGCAGAACGCTTTTTTTTGACGAGCACATGCTGTATCAGCATCGGTGTTGGACGGGTCACATGCCGGGCGTTAGATCACACTGTGCTCTGTGTACGTGATGTGGCCATACTGAGACCTGGCCTGGAATGGGCTGATGTGTGTGTCAGCGGGGGTAGGAGGTCTGCTGAGAGGTGGGGAATGGCCAGAGGATATTTGGCAATGTGCTGCGAGACCGTGCTGACACAGGACACTGCGTCTTCATACAACAACAGCGCCGCCGATTCTCCCGGGCACGAGGTGCGAGAGTGATTCAGTGAGTCAATATTTACGGATCGACACCGGCTGTGTTTACCTGCTAACATCATAATATGATTAAGGATATGATGCAAGTAAGGCAGAGCTCATACTTTTGAGTATGAGTCAAAGTTAGGATAAATACAGCCACAGTATGTGTAGGTATCATTTCCATTAATAGACTCCACGCACCTGCAGCCGTTTTCACACTTGGAGGATCATTGCTGGCTCTAAATGTCTGTATAAGGCAGTGGTTTGAGACAGTCATGCCCATATCTCCCATATGTAACATTCATGTTTACACATGACTGTTCTGTAGAGAGCACTTTTCTTCTCCTTACTAAAGATACTCAATCAGACATTAGTAACCCTACTAGCAGTTGTCTAAGCATTGGTAGGACCCCAAAGTATTTCTCTCATAAGTTTCATCATTTGTTACATCCAAAAAATTTACATATTTTTGTATCTTTTGCAGAAGAAATGATACTTAAAAGGATAGGTTCACAGTTTTCCAAGTCTGTCTTTATTCACATGCATACATTAAAACTATAATCACTATAATCATTCCTCCTCAGGGCTCAACAGTAAGGATTGCCCGCTGGCCTAGGGCAAGTAAAATGCCACGTCAGGATAGTAAATCTAGCAACTCACTTGCCCGATCAGCAAGTGGTAAAAAAGAAATAAACACTGTTTTTTTTTCCTCTGCTGATAATGGAAGCAGCTAAGGAGTGAGCCGTCTCGCTTCCTTTGAGTTGCACAGTACCGATCGGGCACTCGCAAGAAAATGGTAAAGACAAAGTTTATTAGCTGAAGCGCAAACAAGCATTTCTATTATCCTGGAAACAGCAGTTTAGTTGGGTGCCATTAGAGGATGTGGGCGACACTCCACCTGTGTATTGTGCAGTTTGCCGCAAGTTTGAGAGCAAGGTGGATAAAACGGGGTAGTTTTTCAAAGCACGTGAAGTTTCCGAAAAACGTTGCTGGAGTGCCATACTGTAACTAGAGCCGACAGCATCTCGCTTGCATGCTTTGTACGAAACAAGAACACTGAGGCAAGTCAGGTAAAACTTAAGTCTTTGCTGTTATTTGATAACAGCTAATAAATAAAACAATTTGTATAGGGGCAAGTAAAAACTAACTTGGAAAAGTAGATTTCTGACCATTAACATTGAACCCTGCTCCTGTTCATACTGGCTGTGAAAAGATCCTTTTTCTAACACAATTCCAATGTAAGAGATGGACTAAATTCACAGTCCTTGTTTTAAGGAATAATGTGTTCTAAACTTTAGCCAAAGCTAACATGAGGCTGCAGATGTCTGACTTAGAAAAATCAACTATCTTCCAAAGTTAGTTTTTTTAGTACAACTTTCCCTCTTTGTGTTTTTCACAAAGAGAGTTTCCCTTGCTGAGCTACAGTGGAGGGATAGTAACACAAAGAGGGATATTTGTTCTAACTTTGGAAGACACCAACTTTATTTGTCTAACTCGGACTGCTGAAGCCTCATATTAGCTTTAACTGAACTCAAAAATGCATTTTGGCACAGAACGAGGACTTTGGATTTTGAAATCACTTTAGGAAGGGATCTCTTCCTGGTCAGTAGGACAGGAGGAGCAACGACAGCAAACAGAAACTGTTTAACTGGGCATGTGAGTATTGTTTTAAGACAGACTTGGGAAAATGTGAACCTATCTTTAAATGTAAAAATTATTACACTGCTGCCTGCCGTTTCTCACCAGTGCAATGCGAAAATGCAGTGCGGGTCTGGTGCAAATTATCCGTGTAGCCGTGTTCTATTTTTGTCAATGAGGCCAAATGAGTTTCCTCTGAAGTAGTGCCGTGTCCACTCCACAACAAAAACCTATCCAGACTAGGAATGTCTAAGGGGCTTACGTTAACCACAAAATAGATAAACTAATCGGACCCCAAATTTGATGCTAACGCTAGCTGTTGTTGCTAGCCCCATTCAGTGACCAACATATAATATTAGCAAGTGCATATCAGCTCCATTACCATCTTCACCGTATCGTAGCTGCTGGGCAATCTCAAGCCATAAATTGTACTTTATTTGGTTGTTGAGGTAGTAGTGTTTGTCGTACTTTATTTGGTGTTGGAAGGGGGCGGCCCATTGTTATTCCGAAACACCAATAGTCTGAAAAATGTCCCATTGGACCGAATAAAGCCCATTTGTCTGACAGTCCGTTACCACAAAACCAAACACCTATTGTTCCAAGGTGCCAAAAATAAACACTCTCTGTGCAACAAACAGAAGCACATGGCTAGTTATTATGCAGAATGATGGAGATCAGTTGGAGCAAAGGATTTCATTGGTCAAACATATATTTCCGCAAGCGGGAAACCGTTGATTTCGAGGTCTATTCACATATTTTTTGTGTTTAAATGTTCCGCAGAGGTGTGCAAGCAATCATCAGAATCCACAAATTACATTTTTATAAATTTCCGTGCAAATTTTTCGGACCAAAAGCCGTGCTTGTTGTTAAAAGGCTTTATGAAGGTGACACATGACACGCATTTATATAAATTATATATACATCAATTTCAGATTTGAGCTGTATCTAAAGAAGCACAATCTACTTTTTGTAACTAAAACCAGAAACTCTTCCAACAGTTCTTAGTGGACAAATTAATTAAAAAAGTATTTGACACTACACCTTTAATTTAGAATTATATAAACACAGATGAAGCAACAATTACATGTTTTGATTGCTCCAAAAAAAGAGGACTTGATTTATCTTATTATTGCATGAGATGTGTTCACTTGTTGGTCTATTCAGCGAGATAAATCAAGCACACATCAAAGCAGTTCAAATATTTAAAAGCCTATTCATGTTTTGTATATTTTGCCTGCAGGTCTGAAAGCCAGCACCACAGAGGGCAGTGCGGTGAGGTGAACCTGGGAAAGCCTGCAACAGCTGTGAGGAACCATCAGATCTGCCATTCCTCACACTTCAACAGCCAACAAGAAAGCGATTTACGACGGCCGGAGAGGGAGAGAAAGAGACGGAGAAAAAGAAGGACGGAGAAAAAAGGACAGACAGGGGGAGAAGGAGACATAAACAGAGAGAAAGAGGGAGAAGAATGAAATAAACAAAGAGAGGAGTGAAGACAGAGGAGCTGAAAGGAGATGTGATAAAGCAAGCGAAATGAAAGAGGAAAGAAAGATAAATAGACAGAAAGAGAGTGAACATAAAAGGGAGAGAACAAGATGGCTGGCTGGGATAAAGTAAAGGAGAGAGGTGGTGGTGTTGACAACAAACTCACAGATCAAACCATTTGAATATGATAAGACATCTACTATTATACATGATACATGATCCTGTTTTCTGATTCGCACCGGTGGTCCACCAAACACACAGAGGGATAGAATGCTTGCCCTGTCCAACGTATCCTCATACAACGAAAAGTTATTCCTCATTTTTCCTGCATTTTCCTACGATTGTCCAGCAACACGTGACGCACGTGTCAACTTCAGCTCAAGTCTTTTCAAAACAAACTTCCGTCTTCACAGGAAACAACTTGGTTAGGTTTAGGCATCAAACCGACTTAGTTAGGTTAAGGAAAAGATTGTGTTTTGGTAAAACATTTGGTAAAATACGGCGCTCGTCACGGCCAATTTTTTACCCAGCCATCCAATCAAAATGCAGCAAGGGCGGGACAAATACCACAAAGACCAACCATCACATCCTACATGTATGCTACAACTGCTGAACAACAATAACAATGGAAGAGAAATTAATATAAACAGACCGGCGGTTACATCCTCTCTCCCTACGTGCTATAACCTTCCCTTCATCCAGAGCAAGCAACCAGACGCAGCCAAAGCGTCTCAGCTGGAAAAAAAACACAGCGCCTCATTGCCCTTCTGTGCTCTGCATTTAACAATGAACAAGTATTTAATTAGTCAATTAATTAATTCATAATACCGCATATCATGCTGTTGAGCCAATCATTGTCACCGCAGACAAATACAGTAAATCTACGTTGACTTCTGGTTTCACATGGGGTACGAACACCGGTCTCCTGGGTGAAAGTTCGGTGTTTTTTGACCCACTCGTCCACCCCGACGTCCTCCTTACGCAGCGTTTGTCGCTGCTTCCTGGTTCACGATTACGTGGATTGCATACAAATTGATTTTGTGGAATATATACAAATAACAGTGCATTACCTTTTGTAGGTATAGCTATGAATGGTGTATGAGAACAGCCTGCACTGTCGCATACATGATGGACAAACAAACTCAAGACTCTAAAACACACATCAGCTCTAAGGTCATGTCTTTTACAGGGACAGCTGAGCGAATAGTGACACAGTGTTACAGCCAAGCATGGCAGGCAGCCGAATGACTTGGATATCACAGCATCTTTCTTTATGCTTTGACTAAACAGAATATTGTGCTAAACTACTGTCCCTGTCGCAAGGTCAAAAGGTCAGGTAAACTACAGAATGATGCTCCGAGGATTCACCAGTGCAGGTGTGGTTGACCTTGTGTCCTCCAGGTAAGGAACAGTCTCCCTACACACTGATTCAACCTGCTGATAAAATATATTTCCTCCTACACGTCCACACAGACTCACATTTCCTCCCGTCGCGTTCTCCATTTTCTGTCTGCTTGTCTTGTCTGCGGTGGGTTGGTGGTGTGGAAAGCTTCGTTTATTTGGTCTTTTAATACAAGCTGACCCCTGTGCCCCGGTGTGTGTGCGTGTGCACATGTGTATGTGTGTGTGTGCACAGGTCCAGAGAGCACTCTCCCATGACAACTACGTCAACGACCCGGAGACAGTGTCGACAGAAGACCACACCACACGGGGAGAACACACACATTAACTCAACACACATGCACACAAATACACTTTAACACATATACACTCATATATCCAGCAAAACATATAGCACATAGGAGAATATGTGTGTGTGTGTGTGTGTGTGTGTGTGTGTATGTGTGTGTGTGTGTGTGTGTGTGTGTTTATGTGTGTTCTGGTCTTGAGGAAATCTTCAGCATGTGTTAGATGAATCCCCGGGGCTCTCACTCAACTCTGATTGGCCGGCAGGCTTGCTGTGTTTGTTTCCACAGCGACAGAGCTGTCACTGCCTCCTACCACCCAGGTAGAGCTGTCAATCACACTGGCTCCCAGCCAACCACACGCAGGCTTCGCCGCAACCAATCACAACGCAGATCCCGTCGGCGATGTATAGCTTCTAACAAACGTCTGATAACAATAATCGTGATATTGAGAAATTATAAATGACTTTTCAAAACAGAGAAATAAAACGTTTAAAGAGCTTCTGCTTCATGTTGGAAACAACACTGGTTTCTAATCAGATTTAGGGAAAATCATAAAGGTTGATTTTAAAGGGTGAAATATTTCAGTACTAAAAACTCAAAACAGCCGTTGTTTAATCATAACTTGGCCATATGCTTAAAAAGATATGCCAAATCCATCCACTTTAATCACAACCTTCCATTTGATGCTGTTGAATCTGTATTTCGTCATACCTTAAATCACTTCATCATTATTATTATTATTATTGCCCCTCTTATTTATGGCATGAATACTCCAGAGCGCGTGTTTCCAAACAATCATAATCCATCATTGAAAGATGACTTCACTCCTTGCCTTAAAATGAAGAATCTCGAACCAAAGAACAGTCAGGTTAGTAAATATGGTTGTTGATGTGTGGATTTTAAATAACATTATGGATGTAGGCTATAGTATAAGGGGTGGAACTCACAAAAAGATATAAGAGAAATGAATTGGTTTAATGTGTAATTTATTAAAGAATGGTTTCAATAAAGTTTGATATGATAAACATCTATCAATCTTTCACAAGTCTCTATAAGTTTACAGTGTTCACACTGTTGTGAGCGTTTATGTTTAACACGTACACTGGCTGATGTGTCAGTCTTAGGCCACATGTAAGGGATAATGTACAGCGAGCCGGTTATTGTTGCAAAATAAACCCAGACAGGACGATGCAGTGATAGTTATTTCACAACAATGACCCGCTTGCTATACATTATCCCGCTTATTACACAGCTACTTTACTTAATAAATCAATAATTTGACAGAAAAACGATCCTCCTCCGGTCTGCTATAAAGAAATAATAAACTCTAGAATGCCATAGTTGACCAATCAGAATAGAGTATTCAACAAAGTTGTGTAATAACTAGGGCTGTCAAAGTTAACGCTATAACAATACGTTAACGCAAATTCATCAACGCCACGAATTTCTTAAACGCATAAACGCAACTTGCGATTTTTAATTAACCTCTTAAAATCTGCCGGCAACCGTCAATCTTTTAGAGGTTGTAGCGGGCTCAGTTTTAAAACTAGAGTGAAGACACTGGCATCATATGAAATTAGAAAACCTAAGGAATCCATTGGTACAAACCATGCCATACTTGTCAGGAAAATAACACTACAAACTTATGCTAAATTTTGGCAAGTGAAAACTGGCATGGCCATTTTCAAATCACATGCAGTTTGGGGCAAGTCATAGTTAAGTCAGCACACTGACACACTGACAGCTGTTGTTGCCTGTTGGGCTGCAGTTTGCCATGTTATGATTTGAGCATATGTTTTTATGCTAAATGCAGTACCTGTGAGGGTTTCTGGACAATATTTGTCATTGTTAATTCATTTCCAATAATAAATATATATGTATGTTTGCATAAAGCATATTAGCCCACTACCATGTTGATAAGAGTATTAGATACTTGACAAATCTCCCTTTAAGGTACATGTTGAACATATAAAAAAAATGTGTGATTGCGATTAATCGCGATTAACTATAGACAATCATGTGGTTATTTGCATTTAAATATTTTAATTGATTGACAGCCTTAGTAATAACACATTTGATCAACCTTTTAAAACACTCCTCTGTGTGACAATGAAGAGCATCATTATCAGGAGGCCGATAGACAACCGAGCAAGTTTCTACAAAAGCAAAGTTTCCAAAGAATAAACTTCTTTATTAACTTGGGAAACACAGGTGTAAACCATAACATTAATGACCACATTCCCCTGAGATACAACAGTGCCAGGTCTCATGTTGAGTGGATTGTGCTTGCTTGCTTATTGGCACGGTTTACTGGGACACCTGAACCAAGCAGAGCCATCATGTTAATGTTAGTAATTACACCTGCGCTGTTTTCACATTTGCCACAGTGACAAAGGTCTATAAGCCAGTTTTAGCGCAACAGATACTGTATGCTAATTGAACTAGACGACTACAATGTGTGCCATTGTGTGGGGAAATTAAGATTGATTTTTTTAGCCTTTCATTCCCTTGACATGGGGCAGAATGACAAAGGCAAGTGACACAAATAATGAGAAGGGTCATAAAAACTAAAAATACAGCCTTTTCTATTTTGGAGGTGAGACATATCTGAAGGTGACGTAAAGCAGATGTAACACAGTATAGGACTCAGTGTCTTGCAGAGCAAGGTCACAGAACCAGGACTCACATGTTCATAAAAACATACAGAACGTTCGGAGAAGGAAGCAGAGAGAGAGACAGACAGGCAGACAAATGGCACTATTACAAAAGATTTACATGTCTTTCCAGGTATACTGAGTAGGATTTGGCTGCATTTAGCAGTGAGATTGCAGATTCACTCTGGGTTACTGTAGAAACATGGCAGCCGACTCTGAAGAGAGCCCGCTTCGTATGTAGATACAAACAGCTCATTCTTATTTTCAGGTGATTATACACTAATGAACATACTTATTATATTACATTCCATTTCTGCCAATAGATTCCCTTAAATGCTACGCACACGTCCTTTAAGAGGGGCATTTGTATTCAGTTTTTAATTATTGATATATGTGCATGTGTGTGTGTGTGTGTGTGTGTTAACACGTGTTTTGTGTTAATCCTTGTCCTTGCTCGGCAGTCACACACACCGCTGTACACACACAGAGCAGTTTGTCCCCTGTGGGCTACAGTAGCTCAGCTGAATACAGTAAAGCCTTTTCACTGTAATCACTGATCAATAATAGTGATCAGAGGCTAATCATCAATACTGCTCCATCTGTTACCATTCGGTTTCGGCAAATAAACACACACGCGTCAGCTGGGGACACACGACATGACTGAGAAGCCTCTAAAAAGGCTTGACAGCAGACACTTAAAACTGCTCTGTGGACTATTTTCAGGATATTAACAGAATTATTCTAAACATAAAATTATCAAAACACACTCACATATGCTAAGACATAGCAGACACAATCCCCCTCCCTGCAGGTCTACAGTATGAAGCCATCATTAATGCGTTGAGCCGGATGTTGCTGTGACCTTTCTCTTTTTAGGCCTGACCCCAGCAGATGACCCTGGAGAGGGATTAGTCTCTGATACGCCTAATTAACCCCACAGCACACTGCTCGGACCGGAGCAGCAGCTACTCACACACACACTACAACACCCTGTCCCTGCTATATTTATACTTTCCTTCCCGCTTTCCTTTGTTTGGTTGGGGTTCAGTAGGAGCCTGCTTTAGTCTTCGCAAATAGAAAATGGCTAAGAAAGAGAAAACATTTTTCCAAGGTACAAGGTTTTTATCCAACACCTGCAAAATTCATCTTCATACCTGAAACCACCTCACCTTAAAATCTACCTAAAATCTGCTTTTTGACCTTTTTCCCAAAACTTTTCCAGACACCCCATCCACCTTGACCCATCCACTAATACTCCTCTGGCCCGAGTTAACCCCTGTGTAATCCCTGTGAAGCCTAAACAAGTGTATTTTGACTGTGAGGTTTGTGGAAAGGAAGCAGATTGGATTTCCGCAGGAGTTTAAAACAGACAAAAACATCCACATCGAAACCTGCGGAAATAGGTCTGTTAACATAACATGCATGCAGACTCACGTTGAGGTTAAAAAAAATGGGTGACTAATCAGCGTCCACTGCATACCCACGGGTAGAAAAATATCCAATAATTTACTTCTCAGAATTAATCAAATAATATGTAAATTAAAGATTAATTGAAAATTTTTAAGTAGATGAATAATTAAAAAAAATAATACAATAATACCACAGAGCTTTTAGAAAACTGCCGAATAAAAGTATGGCTTTTCCTAAAAAAAAATTGATTGTGAACTAATTGTTTTAACATTTTGACAGGTCCAAAATGACTGTTTTGTTTATCTCTGAGATATCCGACATTTGGTTCCCACTTCTAACAAGGCTTGTGAGCCAATAGTATAACAACGTTAGTATGATGTGGTATCTCTAGGTCATCAGCAATCAAGTTGCCAGTTAGTTAGTTAGTGGAAATACGGATAAATGGCTGAGATTGATGGTTTGACAGCTAACGTTAGCGCAAATTAGCTTTCCTTAATCGTCTGAACAATAATAACTAACAAAATTAAAATTCGGCATATTTAAACAAAACCAACAACTACCAACAGATCTAATCCGTACAACCTTAACTAATGGATTGTCAGCAGTTAGATTGTCAAAATGAGAAAAATAACAGCTTAAATCCCTGAGGAGTTATGTTAGCATTTTAGCATTAGTGACGGTTGTGTCTAGACACCTAAACTTCCCTTAATCAATGCATAACGAAGATGCGCATCAGAGGGGATTTAGAAGTGGCCGGCTGACCAAACCAGAGTTGGTGATTGTTGGAAAGACTAACCAAAATGGTTTTGGGGAGTTTTATTTTGTTTCTGTCGAGTTTGAATAAAGTGTGTTTTACGATGCTCTGCTCTGATTAGTCATTTTATAAGGAGTATAATCCAAGGCCCAAGGTAGGCCGATATTAAATTTGCAAAGTCAAGCCAGTTCCTGTAAGTGTTTATGAATATCTGTGCAAGTGTAAATGTGTTGTACAAGCAAAGTTTGGTTAGCATTAGGACAGCTGCTATCATAGCATGAATTAAATAGGAGGATCAGTCCAGTTAACAACCAAGAGCAACACTTAAAGACTTGGTACACCTGCAATATTTTGCTGAAGAGATCTAGAAGATTCCATGGGAAATGTCCATTAGATGCTGTCCAACATTCACGCCCACTTCACGCAGCGATTGGTCAGGTGTGCGAATGTAAGAATGTAGGCCGGTTTTCTCAAGCGCACTTTTTTCATTCTTCACACCATTACTTCTGTGACCTTTCATGAGAATAAACGAGTGCAAAACTAACAAAGGCCGGCCTTGGAAGAAAAGTTGTCTGAAAGTATTATACCCATTTAAATAGTTATCATGTCCCTCCCCTCTCTATGACGGCTGGTCAGAACAGCCTTAAGCTCTGACAATGACAATGATGGCTTATACAACATAGAATAAATTAGAAATGAATCTGGCTATATATAGCTGATAATTATCCATTATAATACACTTGATTTGCCCCAAACACAGGCCCTATACTTACATCTCCCATGCCTAACTTCACCTCAGACACCTCAGACCTCACACACACACATATGTAAAGATACACACAGCTGTGTTCATAATCAGAGCTGCACGCACACAGACACAGTACAGTATGTAAAGTATCCTGGGTTGGGTTGGGACGACGCAACTCGACACCCGACCACAAAGCAGTTGCACAGAACCGGACACTCTATTTAGAAAGTTGCCAAGCAACACCTTTCCATGCTTTGATTTTTAATTGGCTGTAGTAAATAGCACCAATACTCAGACCTTTTATTTAGTTGGATTAAGTTACTACGTTTATCTATAGGTTTATGTGACATATGCTAACTCCCATCTCGTTCCCACCTCCTTTTCTCCTGAATGTGACAGACATGTTTTTGGGTGGAGGGCGGTTGAATCAGGTATAGAGAGGTGAGGTCCCGCCCCTTCCAGTGGAACACCATGGGACAGATGTACAGTAGTCAGTGACATGAAACAAATTATTTTTTGATCCCATTTGAATTGCGCCATGAATCACACATATGTTTGTCAATTTGAATAATTGACAACAAAATTCAAATTTTGCAAGTCAAGAAAGTCGCAGTTTGTCGTAAAACAGTTGAAGTATCAGACTGAAAATACGTAATTAGAAAGACTACACACCCAAAAGTCGTGTAAGTGACGTCTCTCTCTCTGAAGCTACGATGCCTGTGTGTTTCCTACTGGGATGTACTCACACAAGCAACAGGTCTGGTTGTTCTTTCTCTTCCCGATTGATAAAAAGACCAGGAGTTGCTGGATAAAACACATCAGGTAAGAAAGATAACGTTACATTTGTGCGTGGTCATAGCTAAGTTAGCTAGATTGCTAGTGTTGGTGACGTATATTGTGCGAGACAAGAGATGTTATGCTGTCCTCACTAAAGGTTGTTGTAGGCAATGTACTTTTCAGCAATACAGCTAGCTCAACATTATATTCTCCAGCATTGCATTCTCCAAGGAATAGACAGGTTGTTGTGTTTGGCAGGATTTAGTGGAGGAAAATAGGTAATTTGTAAAACTGAAAAAGAGCACAAAAATACAAACCAGTATGTTCGTAAGTACAAAATAATATATCTAGTACATCAGTAGAGAAAATATTACTGGCATAACCAACAGGTGCATAAAGGTATGTTAATGTATGTAATAAAAGATGAAAATACAACAGTAAATACCATTTACACAAGCACTAATGCTTTAACCACCAAAATACTTATACTAATACTTATACTGTAGTTCACTGAGCGGTTTCACACAAAACTAAAAGATAATACGACAAATCTACGACAAACTGAGACTTTCTTGACTTGCAAAAGGATCTTTTAAATTGACAAACATCATATGTGTGATTCATGGCGCAAATAAAACGGGATTAAAAAATAATTTGTCTCTCTTTGTTGACTACCGTACATATTTTTTTCAAAATAAAGTCCCATTGGGTCCACTGGAAGGGGCGGGACTTCAACTCTCTATACTGTTCAATATAATGTAACCTAAAAACACCAGTTAACCATCAACAAACGCAGATACACACATACATAACGTTTCAAAGGGAACAAGCCTCCATAGCAACACACAGGAAACCAACCATGTCCATCAGCCTCAGTGTGTGTCTGTGTGTGTGTGTGTGTGTGTGTGTGTGTGTGTGTGTGTGCGTGCGTGTGCGTGTGTGTGTGTGTGTGTGTATGGTCTTTATCTCTTCACTTATGACTTATGGGTACCTCCCTACAGCTGCAACTTTTCCCGGCTGTGACATTGTGATAACTCAGTGTGGTTGTGAGTGGACGTCTTTGTCTCCGTCACTGTATAGAAAGCATACACTATATTTGTGTGAACTATCTACCAAGGCCAGTGTCTGCCAAGCAGGTGTGAAGGTGTGAAGGAAATGAAATAAACCGCCTCCAAGGGCTTAAGCATACGTGTGTGTGTGTGTGTGACCTTGTGTGCCTGTGAAGAAATTGTACTATGTGTGAGTGACTGTCTGATTGATATTTGACATCTCACACTATCATATTACATCTGATTTTAGTCCCACTGTTCTAGTTTGTGTGTGAATGTTCGCTTGATTTTTAATTTCTGCAACATCTGTGGTTCATCTTTTTTTGAGTGGTGGTGACTCATGTGAGGACAGGGGAGAGGGTCCGAGGTGGGGGGAGGGCAGAGAGGACTATGGGGGGGTTACTGGTTATTACAGGCATCCAGAGAGCAGGACAGATGGTTAGACACTGGTCAGAGTTACACAGCAAAAGGCTGTAAAAGAGCATATGGGAAAACCATGTGTGTGTCACTGAGGAACACATACTGTACACACTCTCACACAGATGCACACGTGTACACCCTTACACCCGTGCAATCACGTGCACATTTGCCAAGGGTGATGGGAGGAAAGGGTTTGAAGCAAAAGGAGAAACAGACATCCGGAAAAAGAAAAAGGTATAATTTGGGATCGTTCACATAAGCCTGCATGCATAGAAGCTTATCTCACAACTACATATTACATGTCAGTCCGTTTTCTTTACCACGATGTCCCTTAAAGGAAAACTACAGTTTATTACAACCTGTAGCTTTTTGTAGCTTTTCATCAGTGTGGTTATAAATTATGATAAAAATGGACTCTCAGACCTAAACAACATTACTAAAAATGTATCCAATGGGGCAAAAAGCGTGAGCAGTCAGACAATCAGACAGGTTGCAAACAAATCCACCAGGTTAGTCTATCTTTTTTGGAGGAGGAACAAAGACGAAGAGTAAAATTATGACTGTGGCTGTTAAAGTTAACGCGTTAACGGGAATTTGTTTTAACGCCACTAATTTCTTTAATGCATTAACGCAACTTGCGATTTTTAGGTTGTAACCCATTTATAATCACAATAAGCTCATATTGTGACTTAAGTATCGTGCTCTGTAAATGTGAATGATGATTGTCTACAACATGTTGGTAATGCTGCTTGTACCAAAAGGCCGCATGGAGTGGGAAGGCCCAGTCTAAGTCTACAGCGGAACAAAAAGCAGACAAAAAGGTGACATAATGTGAAAAAAAAAGAAATTAGATAGGCAGTGTCTTTCAACTGGAAGCTTAAAACCAAATTCCAAATGAAAAACCAGCTAGTTAAAAAAGTGACACTTTTATTTCTTCTTCCTCTATCTATTCCTGTACGGACGAAACACAGACAAAACTTCCCCAGATCATAAAAAAGCAAAATAACTCCAAGTAGCGTCAACAACCTCTTTTACCCAGCTCTGCTGTCAGCACCCTCAGGATCCGGGTGACACATCAGTTCACTGGAACCACAGACAGGCGCCAAGGGCGAGCCTAATCTGCTCACACATCTCTCTCTCTCTCTCTCTTTCTCTGTGTCTTCCTCTCTGGAGTCTCTCCACTCACACCCGCTTACACTTACACCTGCAGTGAGGCGAGACTATCCGACCCGGGATCTTTACGGAGGAGGCAGGAGGATAGATGAGACCGACTCGGAGAAAAAAGCTCTGTCTGTTTCACCTGTAACCAGTTGCTGATGGTCACTGTTGATTTGTGGTTCTGCTCTGTTTAGACACGCATGTGTGTGTTTGTTTACTGTTGTGTTTGCATCAGGGCATACTAAACTGCACTGCATAGCTAACAACAACTTACCTCTCTGACATTATACGGGTTGTATCTATAATCTGAGCAGCTGAGGTTACTCTTAGGTCAAGATTTGATCAATTATACTGAGTGAAACTTATACTTGTCGTTATTTCCTTTCAAATGGCAAAGAAGAGGACGGTATGAGAGAGAACAAAAGGAGAGCAAAGAAATGAATCAGATGCCGATGTATTAAGTGTTCTATCTCCATGCGTTTCAGACACAGACGCCCCATCGTGTGAGCTGCGCTCTCTTTTCCCACGACCAACCCGCTGCAGGAGACGCTGCTGGGGAAGGACACGGCATTCAGACGCCAATGTAGCATGAGCTCCTACCCCTGTATGACCATGCTACTGACGCTCGCACATGCATATGTGTGTATGTTCAGGATATCGTCTCCCTATGCTGCTGTTACCCACACCTTTCCATCCGGTTTAGATCCATGACCAAATAAACACCATTCACACTCCATCTCAGTCAACACACACACACACACACACACACACACACACACACACACACACACACACACACACACACATGTAAAGATAGAAGGCCTTGTGTGTGTAATTGAAATAAAACGGCAGTGTGAGCAGAGGTTATGACCTGGTGTTTCTGGCGATGCGCTATTAACCAGCAGAGTTACGGTCTCGCTCATTCTCACTCTTTCTCTCACATTCCCACCATCTTTCCACATGATTTCACATCTCGGACTTGTCATCCATCTATATTTAGCATCTAATGAAAATATGTCTCTTTCTGTGTGTGGATTGTAGCTGGATATCTTATGAACCCTAAAATTCACCCTTTTTCACTTGCAGTGTTGCACTGCAGGGCGGCGCAGTATGATATCAGCGTGTAGGGTTCAAAATAATAAAAACACTAAGGGAAAGGCTTTCATTTCTCTGGCTGCTGTACAGAGGAGATGTTATTGTTATGGTTTTAGTTCACAAATGTGCAATGTGAACACTTATCATGCTAGTCCTTTCATAACGCAATAACCAAGAAAGGCTATACTTCTATAGAGGTATCCAGAGATGTAGTTGAAAGCTAAAATCTCAAAGTTTGGGGCAAGATTTCAAGTAATTTTTCTCCACTACCATACAAAAAGACTGAATAAAAATTTAAAGGGGACATATCATGAAAATATTCTCGCAAGCCAATCAGAGCAGGCTGGGCTTTTATATTCAGACAGACAGTATGAGAAAAATTATGTGTTTTTTGAACACTAAAGCATGTAAACATGTTCTAGTAGAAACCCAAAATACAAGTATGAACCTGGAAATGAGCACGATATGTCCCCTTTAAACATTGATAACTGCAAGGCTTACACGTGCAAAACAGTTCAGCAAGAATAAGAAAACAGGAGGGCATGCATCAGTTTCAGCCATAGACTATAAGAAGTGGACGTAGTCACCGTGACGTCACCCACTGGTTTGTGGACTGCCGTTTTTGAAGCCTTGAGTTCTGCATTTTGGCCATCGCCATCTTGTTTTTTTTTGCAACCATAAGTGACACGAGAGGGTGGAGCTAAGTACAAACGAACGCTGAATAAGACATTTGTAGGTGACCAAAAAGGTTATAATTAACTTTCATGAACTGAAAACACACTGTGTCATTTTCTCAGACTTCTATACAATTATACGACTTCTTTTTGCAACCAGAGGAGTCGCCCCCTGCTGGCTCTTAGAAAGAATGCAAGTTTAAGGCACTTCCTCATTGGCTTCACTTTTCAGACCCAGGAGTTGCCCACTGTTTTCAGCACAGTTAAACTGAAAGTCTAGCTAACGTTAGCTGCCTGGCTAAACAGACTGAACAACGTAAAATCTGCACACTGTTCAGTATCAACAAACACGACCCATCCACCGCTCGGTTCCAGCCCCTGTTTGAATGGTTCCTAGATGGTAATTTCTGGAGCAGAACTGATGTTCGCAGGTCGCCCTACACTCCCCCTTTCTCTCCTCTCATTTGTTTTCTCTCAGTGCTAATCTAAATTCCTCGTGAACACCTTCCATCACACGCCTGGTGATCCGTGCACAGCGCCCTCCCTGACGAGACTCGTTTCATCAGTCCTCCAACACGCACAATACACACTGTAGTGTGTTCCTGGCCTTGACCTCTGACCTCATCTCCCATAATTCCAATGTGTTTGGATCCCACACGCACTGCCCTCTGAGCGCTAACAGATAAATCCAGTGGACATTCACTAACACAAACAAAGGTGGAACACACATATTCATACAGTTTGAGTGTATTCAGGTCTCTCTGAGTATACATCCCTATCCACACATGACTGTGTGTGTTTGTCTACAGTATATCCTATATGTACAATTTACTCATTTGTCTGATGATGATGGTAGACGCGATGTTAGCACGCTGTCAGTGTGTGTGTGTGTGTGTGTGTGTGGCCATGAGCGTTCTCCCCTCTGAGAGTTGTATTTAATTTAGGAGCATGGCTACGACTCCCTTGACTGCCGTAGGCGTCACGCTCTGCAACGCAGCGGGGGCCCATAGAGTGGCCAGAGGAGACGAGAGAGAGAGGAGGCTGGTACTGTAACAGGCCCGTGTAATGAATAAGTACACATTTCCAGCAGGTCCCACTGTTCCTTAAGACTGAGGTCCCATTCCAGGTTGGCAAAATACCCAGATCCGCTAAGCTCTGAGGCTAACAAATCTGTCATGTATTTTTAATTAGGGAAGAGCGAAGTCGTAGGTAGCAGGCTTCTTATTTTTAGCTAGTGCAGACTGTTGCTTTTGCTGGTTACAATGACAGTAGAATATCAAAGTGGAGCTAATTCACAATAATTCTTAAAGTAACACGACCAAAATGAGACTCTTGGCTGTTGTCTGGTTAATGTGGCAACTGCAAGCTGGTGTCTGACTTGTTAGAGACAGAAACACCACTCTGTCTCACTAAATGATTGTGAGTCAACTGTGGGTTTTTTTTGCAGTTAGGTTACACCGACTGTACACAAAATCTGGTTCAGTGAAGGCTTTGTGTCTGTTTCAATGTCCACTGGAAACGTTTCAGATGTGGAGTGTCTGTTCTACCACGTTTAGCCGCATTTATAATATAGTTTATAGTCATTCTGCTGACATTTTTTCCCATTTTACTAGCATAAATTAAATTAAATACACATTTGCAGCTCTGTCAGATGCAGTAACAGATGCTTTTTGGCTGTATTGAATATGGCATCCTTTTGTTGCCACTCATTTTAAATCCAATCTCACATCACAACTGCTGTCTTTAATCTGTATTTTTGTTTATTTTGTTTGACTCATCTGCAGCTGCTTGCTAATGCCTGATGTTCAACATAGTATTAATAAACCTGCCCCGCCAGATGGTTTGTTACGCAGAACCATCAGAGAAGCCGTTAATGGAAAGGGTTTGGAAAAGGGCAGGCACTTTCAAACTATACTTGGTAGGTGATTGGATGAACCATCTGTTAATCAAACTCTTGCCAAAGCCAGTCCGGAGAAGAGCAAAAACATCTTTTCCATCGAGAAAAGCCTTCAGTGTCGTTCTTTGTTCTTCTTTCAATAAAGAAATACTCTCCAGTTCCGATATAACTGATGCTTTTGCAGCATCTACGCTAACCTCTTCAGGAGCTTATTGTTGTTTGGGACAAACCGTCACCTCTCCGTGTCGCCTCACGCCCATAGCTGTCAGTAGCTCCTCACAGGACGTTCATTGGTCATTATTCTGGCTTGCCGGACACAAATGCATTACTTGAAGCCTGACAAGATAGATTTTCGTGCGATATGTGATCATGCGATTCTCGCGTGATCTCGTGACATCGCGAAAATCTAGCTACCGTGCAAGGTAAAGTATTTATGGCCCGCCATTAAATTTCATACTCATTTCATTGTCTGACAACAGGAACAGAAAAATATGTAAACGGGAACATCTGTTCTGTCTTCAGCTGCATAACAACACAGTTTAGGTGATCACAGAGCAGGAGGTGACGTCCTTCTCCCTCCATCTCACTTACTAACACCAAACACTAGTTTTGCTGTGTATGTGTGCATACAAAGTCAGCCGTGGCACAGCAAGAACGCGCCGCAGCCAGATGCTCTGTACATTTTGCTCATAAGCAGTTCAACTTTCGTAAATTCTAGAGAAAAAAAAATCATTCAAATACCTTAAAGGGATGGTTCGGGTGTTTTGAAGTGGGGTTGCATGAGGTACTTAGTAGGTGTATTACTTATAGTATAGATTGCGGTCTGCGTGACCCCAGCATCGCGAAACAGACAGGAGCACTGGCACCGGAGCAAAGCAATACAGTGCTGTGGACATGGAGGACAGAAAAACATATTTTAGCCACCAAAAAAAGGTCCACCTAAAGAATTCAATATCCTTTTACATCTTTCATTTCAATGTGACAGATGCAGCTCATTTTCAGGTGGTGCTACCAGTTTCTGCCTTCTCAGCCAACAAAAATTGATTATATATTTCAAATGAATATTTGAGATTTGAACAAGTTGTTAATGAAATTAGCTGCCTACAAATGTTAAATCCTGAACCTAAGTTGAGTCAACGAGGGATCTCAGAGGAGACGGATTTGATAAGCTGAATCAATAATGGATTCTGATTCAATGAAATGTTATGAAACCTCAACTTACTCTTCCTCTAACCTTTAATCTCTTTTTGTCATCACCTTACGTGAACTGAGGAGGAGAGGGAACAAACTACTTTTCCTCCCGATGACACAGCAACTTGTCAAGATCAAATTATGCTCTTTTGTACTGCGGCAACACACATTATCCCAGCTCGTGGAGAATTTAAGTTATATGGTCAGAAATCTAAAATTACGCTCCAATTTATTCCAAACGGTAAGCGCCCAGCCACAGATGTCTGTGTTAACCTCACGCTGCAGTCTGAGGACACGTACCGTTTTACCTCAAATTCAATTACAACAACAGAGACGGGCGGTTAGTGTGCGTTGCGTGCATGTGGGCTGCATGGGTGGATACATACGCTGCAAAAAGTGTGCATGTCCGTGTGTGTGTTTGCATCTTCCTATATGAGCACAGCGTGTCTAAACATAGTGGGCTGTGACCATGCGTGCTGCTTGTGATTAGCAGGTTACAGCCGAGTGATCAGAGAGAGCCAGGCGAGTGGAAACCAGAGAATGTGTTTTACGCAGACCTTATTTTAGCATATATTTCCTAGAATTAGCTCCACGGTGGCAGGGCTAATTTCAGACGCAGGGATGTAAACGCTAAATATAACACAGCAAACATCCGACAGATGCAAAGAAACTAATAAAATGCTTCTTTGCCAAGTTAGCACATAAACATGCATTACTGTGGAGCACGTACACAGAGCAGATGCTGTGCGGGCAGCATGGCTGTGCTATATGCGTTGCCCGTAAACCTCTCCTTGAAAAGAAAGTTCTAAAAAGATTATCATAAACACAAACAATGTGCCCGAAATGCAGTCATGTGTGGAAAATGTGTTTCTATTTGTGTCTGTGTAGCGGCGCAGGCTAAAAATTCATTTAGACCAAAGGTCTAAGGTGTCTCATTATCAAGTTCAGAGAGCAGATGTCTTTGTACGCAACACTTCCTAGCGTACAGAGGTGCTAACTGAGGTGGCGTGGAGGGATCAAAAGAGGTCTAGTCCAAAAGCCCATTACCGCCATAAACAACCACACACACTCATGTCCCCTCTTACCCCCCGGGTCAGCCCTCTTTGTGCTGCCCTGTTGTCCATGTCTGTCAGCAGCTTCCCCTACACACACACACACATACACCAGCACCGCTGGCACAGGGGCACACAAGCAGTCAAAATAAAGTTATCTCGAGGTAAACATCCACATGGTATTATCGCAAAGACAGAGGGTGAGGAGGGAGGAGGGGGGATGAAAGAGGAATAAAGGGAGGGAATGAGACAGAGGGAGGTGTTATCTGTGGCCATCAGCTGGAGAGAGAGAAGGTGTTGAAAGGAGAAAGCCCCAAATCGTAGACATCTGTATCTGAAAGAGCAGGAAACGCACATTGACACAAGTGAAAACTAACACCCCGTAACCAACGCGCCACCATTGAGCGTGTTAGGGCTCAAAAAGGCGCTCCAGGTAAACACAAGTCGGGGCAGATGCGGTGCGTGTGTTGCAGTGAAGCGTAGAGGTGACGCTGTACAATCTGTAGCACTGATCTAAACATAAACACAGTACCCACTCTGAAGACAATCACATATTACTGAGTATGCATGTGCATGTGTGTGTGTATGAGTCAGGCCAGGCTGCAACTGTCTTGTATAAAGCCATCAGATGTTGTGGCAGGAAAGGCCAAATCACTTACATATTTTGAAGACAGCGAGGGAAAGAAAAAGAGGAAATGAGTGGAAGGGTCTAACAAGAGCTATGTGTTGGTCTGCGAGTGTGTCGGAAGGGGGACAGCATGTTGGCAACACCTCCAGAATTAACACCTTATTATTCACACATAGATCACCGTGTGTGCGTTTTGTGTGTGCGTGTGTGTGTGTGTGTGTGTGTGTGTGCACGTGTGCATAGGCCTGTGTCTGTTTTAGAAGGCAGGATTATTATGAGACAGACAGAGGAGGAAGTGTGGATTGTGTGTGAGGCAGGTTGAGTAATTATGGGCCCATTAAACTTTTAAAAAAAAGTTTGAAAACATTCTTTTCATGCATCACAACAGATATCTAACCTGCTGATACTAGCAGTATTCTGCCCTGCCACTTGCCAACGCAGAGATTTTGGGAGCATTACCATTACCAACAGTACTTCAGTGACAATTCGGACACCACCCCCCACATGTCTTAATACCAGAGGTGTGGACTCGAGTCACCAATTTGTTGACTTTAGACTCGACTTGACAAAATTAAAAAAGAGTTGCAACTCAACTTGGACTTTAACAGCAGGGACTCGTGACTTCACTTGGATTTGAGCCTTTTGACTTGAAAATACTTGATACCTTCCTCAAAGCACAAAGATGACAACAAGTTAAAAGTATGTTATTTAAAAAGTGTTTGCACGAAGACGATCAACTGCCCCCCACCAGAGGTTGTTTGATCCAATCCGACAGCGTCCAATCAAGTTGCAGGAGAAAACTAGCGATTGAGACCATAAACTCATGTTTACAATGTTTACTGAGGTAATAAATCAAGTGAGAAGTAGGCTCATTTTCTCACAAAACTTCTATACAATCAGACTTCTTTTTGCAACCAGAGGAGTCGCCCCCTGCTGGCTATTAGAAAAAATGCAAGTTAAAGGCACTTTGGCATTGGCTTCACTTCACAGACCCGGAGTTTGCTCGCTGTGGACAACACGGACCACCCCCCAAGCCCCCACATGTCTTAATACTGCAGTACAGAATGAACTAAGTATCTAGGAATACTTGCATAAGCTGTAATCATCAATTACTTTGGGACAATGAGATGGTGTAACAATCATGCCAGCAGAGGTCAGATTTATCACTGGAACACTCTCCTGCTATTAAGCTTCTGTAAAGGCAAATAATAATAAATATCTCGTGATGGGTGGGTGTTGAGTACTTTTTTTATGGACATATTGTCTTTGTATTTCAATAAGTTATCCATACATTACATGTGCAAGGTTCAACTGTGTGCGCTGCTTTGTTTGCTTCACATCGTCCGTCTCAAACATGCATAACATTCCACATGATGTTTTACCATTTACAGTCAGCTTTATGATGCATGGTAACAAAAACACAGGAATCATACATAATTTAATAAAAACCTTTCCTGCATGGCATGTGGGGGCGCATGTGAATGCATTCTTTATGGGGCACAGCGACTCTGCATGGCTACTGACCACACCAGGAAACAGGAAATGGACCGTGGGCTCACCCTCCACCTCCGAAAACTTCCTCTCGTTACCTCATCATCACTCGACCCTTTAATGTGTGCAGTGTTAGCAGGCTAACAGACACAACAGGAGGGTTCTGTCTGGTAAACATTTGCAGGACAGATAACTAACAGGGTTGATCATCATTAATCATCACACTGATGGATGTCAGCAGAGTATAGGGATCATAGGTTATGATATTGACCTCCTGCCACTTCCTCTCACCCTGAAAGTCATTCATAACAGCAACTCAACAGTTCCCTCACTAACTCTCCCAGACTCCCCCCTTCCCTCTCTCCCTCCCTCCCTTTATCTATCTCCTCCTCCTCCCCATCCTACAGGACTTGTGTGTATCACTTCAACCTTCATACATGGAGAAGATAAGTGATAAGTGCGCACTCGTGTGTGTATGTGTGTGTAATTAATGAGCTTGCGGGGGTGAGGACATTCCGTCAGACGGCTGTCTCCATGCACAATCAGTCGTTGCCATAGAAACGTGCAGAAAAGAACCACGTTTTCATTAAAACACACAAACTCGGACGGAGGCAGACAAGCTGCCAACCTCCTTATTCCAACATTTATCCTATCTCTGACCTTTTAATTACGCACAATTACAGAGACAAATACACACATTTATCTTGTTCATGACTCTCCTCTGTCTGATATCACAAAGTGTATCCTGAGTCCTTTCCTATCCACAGTTATTACCACTCACTTCTGGGATCGCTCTGTTTCTTTGTAGTCAGTTGGCTCTGTCCGGTCGCTGTCCGGTTGGTGAGGCCGCGGTTATTTATCACCCGGCGGTAAAATGGAAGGGGGCTTGCCGGGCGCCCGGGCCTTATTAGTGAGATTTACAGTGTGCAGGAAAGGCTCTTAAGGGGGGAAACTCTCCTATAAGCACCATCAGCTGTTCATCAGATAACACCCACATGACCGGACCAGTACATGGTCCATGCATGAGAACTCAAACACACACAGAAAGGTAGAGCGGAAGCACGGCAATTTCCCATTGGGTTTAAAACATGGACCCGAGTGACCTTACCCTGTCTGCAGTGGTATTTGGTGAGAGAATGTGACTTGGATATTTTGGCCTTTTCCTAACATAACACTGAAATATTAATTAAATCTTAGCTGAGGAAGAGCAAATATTTTATTGGCAGAATTTTTTTTTTTTTTTTTTTTTAATCTTATTGCATTTCAGTTTTATTATTTAGCTCATATGAAAGACTTAAATGTTATTAATGGTGTCCATCAGCTTATATTAAAGAATAACAGAGTAAGCCATCTTGTTTTATTGCAACCAGAAGTGACACGAGAGGGTGGAGCTAAGTACAACCAAATGCTGAATAAGACATTTTTAGGTGACCAAAATGGTCACAGACGGAATTGCAGAATTTGATAAAAAAAAAAAAAAATAATAATAATGGAATCAACTGTAAATCATGGAATATCATGGAATTTGCCAAAATGTGGACGCAATTTATAAAAATCAGGGTCTTCCCTACAATTATAAGCATTTTGTTCATAGCGCTTAAGCCGCATGAACAGGAAAAAAACTATGCTGCAATGTTTTGGTATCATTTACGGGCACGTTGCTTCTGTCCTCTGCTGCTCTCTGTGTTGGCGTTTCACCGAGGGCGGGGCCCGGCCCCACACACACACACACAGTCATGTCAAAGAGGCCCTCTGAGACGGCCAAGTCATACAAAAAAACTGAGGAATTCAACGCTAACAGTTGAATTTAGAGCACTATATTTTATAAAAGGATGGAATGTTTTGTTCTATAACTGTATTGTAGCACTTTTTTTATAAAAAGATGTAATGTGTTACATCAAATCCATCAACATTCATTCAATTTTGAATATTTTCTCATTGAATTGTTGAAGTCTTATTCATCCACCACATGATTAGACACTCTTTCTGATGACAAAATATGCTTAAATCATAAAACACTGAATTTGTGAAAAAAAGTTAACAGATTTCAGAGGTCCCTAGTAGATCACTCAACACTGCCTGATGTGAGTTCCCTTGTAGTACTCCTACTTTGGTCACTTCTTGTCAGAAGCCTGATTCTCACAGTCCATCTAACCTCACCTCCAGACACACAAATAGACTTTAGAGTCCCAAGCTAATGTGCTGGCGTTAGCGACGTTTGCCACCGTCACACCTGATGAAGCCCCTCTATCCACCCTAACACAGTGTGAGTGTTAAAGTTAAATGTGTGCTTGTCATATCTCATGTCGCTAAGCGGTAGGCCTGCATGCCTTTTATCGGGGCTCTAAGTGCTGGAGGAGAGGGTGAGAAAAGACAAACAGGGTCTCTGTCATGCGTCTCTGTCACAGCCTCGGGGTTCAGGATCTGTTCTGATAGCAGCCAACAGCATCATTTGTCACTTACTACATGCGTAAGTGTTGTTTGACACACAGATACTACAGCTAGTCACACATTTATGAACTGGTGTTCAGTTTACCCACACACAGCCACTGCCATTTCCTCCAACATTACAGTAGCTCCAAAACCTCTACTTGACCATACTCATGTAAATCATTAAACTGAATATTTCTACTTATGTGAACATGCACATACACTCTCTAAGACAGTGGTTCCCAACCAGGAGTCCAGGCCCCCTTTGGGGTGCACCAGAATATGTCTGCTCTGAGGTTGTCAAAATTAGATTTGCACATCTATAACGAAAATCAGAATAACACACTTACTGGATAATTTATACAAAGTCTTTATATAAAACTATTTAAAAATATATATTTTTTTGCTATTTCGTAGGCTACATTCGGTTTGAACCCGGTATTTTTGCATAGTTGCAGATAAAAATCAGGCTACACTAATATTAGTATTATACTACTGAATCTGTGGAATTAGATTCCAGAGGTGGCTGCGTACTGCAGGTTTATTTCTGACTCGTGTTATCCAAACATTTCCAACAACTCCAGAGTTAAAATGTATTGAAAAAAGATAGATTTAAAAAATTCACAACATCTTTCTTTGCACAAAATATTCTCTTTCAATCCATATTTGTTGGTGTTAAGCCTTTCAAAAACAACATTTTCACTGTGCTCTTCCACTTGCCACACACAAAGGGAGGCCTGTACCTGTATTAACAGGGCGGTCTAGCAGCAATCAAACAAATAATGCATTACATTTATTTAACCACAATAACACAAAATCTACTTCAGCTCTAACACTATTATAGTAAACAAAAAAAGATGATATTATGTATCTGCGTTCACTTGGCAAATCCGTCAAGACGTCATCACTTTAAATATGTTGACAAAACTGACGAGTTAAATTCATTAAAAAAAAGTTGACCAATTTAATACAGTGAATCACCTTATTCAAATTGAGGATTACAGTATGTTTGAGGATTTGTAATTTTTTTTAAGGGTGATGACGTCAGAAAATTTTGTCAGTTGCAAGTTGGGGGGGGGTCAAGGAAAATATGTTGGGAACCACTGCTCTAAGATCTCACAGGCAAGAATGACCCAAACCCCTGCTGTTCTGTCCAACCAGATAACAGGTTTCAACACTAAGAAAAGCAATGTTTTATGATTGATTGCCTTTTAATGTTACCCAAAGGCTTGCAATCTTTTTGGCAACGTGTATTTGCTTGACAAATTGAGTTTCTTGAAATCCTGAAAAATTCTGCTGCAGCCTCTGTGGTTTCGCTGGCATCAGACCGACGGACCGACCGGGTGAAAAGCTCTTCCAGGAACTCAAGTTTTGACATTTATTCAAGCCTTTAGCTGTGATGTTATATGTATGAGTCCACTAAACAGATCTTGTGGAGCACTTTCATTAACATCCATATGCAGAAGCTTCTTCCTTCCTCCCGGTCAGCAGCGGCGGTTGTGGGCTGGACGCTCCCGCCGACGAACGCCCTTCCTCAGAAGCCAAAGAGAGATCGGAGTGATTTCTTAAAGTTGTTTTCTTGGCCTCGGCTACGGGTAAAACAAAAGCGTTTCTATGTGAAGTCAGTGGGTGCTTATGTGTCTTTGTATTTGCATTTGTGCGTGGGTGTGTTTATGTGTGTGTGTGAATATGATAACTATGAGGATGGTTATTTTAGAATGAGTTCCTCTGCTCCTCTGAGGCCATCAAGGAGACAGAGAGGCAGGATGAAAGACTGCAGAGAGAAAACCACAGAGGAAGAGTGAGTGTGAGTGTGTGTGTGTGTGTGTGTGTGTGTGTGCATGCGTGCGTGTGTGAATACAAGCGGCCGTATTTACATGGCAAAAGTTCATTTCGGCTCTTTGAAGTGGGGAGTATCAGTGTCTTAAGCAAACACACTGAGGAAAGGCCAGTTGACTGTGTGTTTGTGGGTGCGAGGGAGAGAAAAACAGAGCAAGAGAAAGAGATGAAACCATTAATAACTTCTTTATCACAGAGGTCCCTCTTTGCCTTCGTCTCCTTCTCATCCTCCCTTCATCCTTCTCCTGCCTCTCTCAATCTCTCCCGCCGGGCTTTCTTTCACTACTTGTCTCGTGGCAGCAGAATGATGGGGCTTGGTGGCTCCAGCCCTCATAAATTTGATAATAAGTCTCTTCATTAATGTGATACTAACTCCTCCCATCTCCTGTCCTCACTCTTATCTCCTACTGAGACAAAAAGGGCATGTCTCCTCAAAACGGGAAAACGATTACAAACACAGAAAACAGTTGGAGGGGAAAAAAAGCAGAAGATAAATTTGAAAATGATAAAACAGACGTTGATGATGTCTGGAGTAAGAAAGGGAAGTCTCCACATTAGAAATGAGACAAGAGAGTATCAGGGAAATGCTTAATGTTATCCAAGAAAGGACTGAATTGTAAGGAGCGCTGTGCAGGAGTTCTGGATGTTGACTTTTCTGTTACAAGTGCCAAACAGAACAGAGCTAATAGTCCACTTTTGTATTGTTCTCTGTATGACACAAGAGAGGTTCAACCTAGCTCTTGTAATCTTTAACACATACTACATATATTACTTTGGTTATCTAAGAATGATTCAGTGCACACTGCACAGAAGTTGTATTTAGAGGCTGTAGACAGACATTATGTTGTTCCATTTTGTATGCAATATCTTTGTTCTACCACACGTACTTCATTGAATTCAATGATTTTTAAATCTTCCTGTAATATATATTATCCTGTGACATCAAAGCATTAGCAACCAATCAGACTGCTACTAAATAGGGATTATCGGTCGCTATAAGCACCATACATGTGGGTCAATAGGGGCCTATACTAGACCCAATGGTAGGTTTAATCATCTATTCACATGGTAGATCACCGAAAGAAGGTATATAAGAACATGACAGCGACCTCTAGCGACCGTAGTAATTATGACAGGAGCAGAAGCGGAAGTCAGGCACAGGGTTTTCCCCCAGGAGGCTGGGGCTCGCATCACATGTGAAACCAGAAACCAGTCTTCTTTGTGTTCGCAAGCTTTAAGTTTCACTTTTACTTTGTTATTTGAAGCCAAAACACAATGTTTTTCTCGAAACTTAACTGTTTTTGCTGCCTAAACCTAAAGAAGCCTTTTTGTTTGTGTTCAAAACATAACATTTCATTCAGTTTTACAATGTGATAGAACATGTTGCTATTAAAGGGACCAGTGTGTACAATTAGGGGGATCTATTGGCAAATATGGAATATGATATTAATATGTTTTCATTAGTGTATAATCACCTGAAAATAAGAACCGTTTTATTTTCGTTACCTTAGAATAAGGTAAGTAACTCACTCCCGTCGCCGCCGCTCTTGCTCTCTTGCTTCACCACTCACTTTTCACGTACACACACACTCTAAGCAGCCAACTCTTACAACAAATGGCTCTAGAGATGGCCATTTACATGTCGGCCACCGTAGCAATCCTACCCACTTGGCACATGGGGGAAGTTGTAATCTGCAACCTCACCGCTAAATACCGGCAGATCCTACACACTGTTCCTTTTACAACATAGTAGGTTTAGTAGGCCCCTTAATGACCCACATCTATGGTGCTTATAGCAACCAATAATGCCTATTTAATGGCCTGATAATAGTCTAATCAGGCCATTAGACAGGTAGATGATGTTTTTAGCCAAGCTAGTGGCTCTATGGCAATGTCCGTCATTCGGTCAGTCCACCACTTTCCTCCAGACTGAAACATCTCAAGGTTGTTTGAATTGGCAGGCTAACAAAAAGCAAAAAGCTAACGATAACATCTGCAATAATATCTTCATCATGTCATTACAATGTTAAAAAAAACATAATTACATTTTAGCTCATTGCTGAAAACTAAAAACCATGGCAACAACAAGCATGTCCCAGCCGTGTGCATCATTTTACAGTTCCCGTTGTTGTCTGTGCTACTTTGAGCACGTTTCTGTATTTGGTTGTTTTCTCTATTTGCAGTGATGTGTTGTCTAATTGGTGAAGATGTTTTCTTAATTTGCTTGTGTTTTGTCTTTTTGCACGTGTTTTCTTAATTTGCTGTGTGTTGAGCTCTCAGGGCCACTGTACAAATAGTCAACCGTCTGTCACACCCAAAACCCTTCACCCCATGACCTCCACGTCATCCAAAAAGATTGCCCATAAAAATTCTAACAGGCAGCAATGTGAGCCCTCAGATGATGATACCATAAGATCACATTTTCATGCCTTTGACCATTAATAGACACAAAGACACACTCCTATGCAACTACACACGACATGTGCGCACAGGTTTTACTAAGTTTAAGATGTCTCGTAATAGTTTTTACTGAAGTGAGAGAGAGAGAGTGAGATAGAGTCAGAGTGAGACAGACAGACGGAGACAGAGAAGTGGGGAGCTCGCTCCATCGCCACCATGTCTAAAGGAGCTGATATCTCCAGATAAAATAATCTGGTTATTCTCAGCAACACCGGGAGGAGACATGCCTTTTACATGGCGTGGCCCTGCGAGTGCGTGATTGCATGTGTGTGTGTGTTAATTAGATCCACAGGGAAAAGATACAGAATATTAGGACACATTTGAAGTTTGCTGCTATAAAGTGTCAGAATGGGCGCATACACACATACAAATGAAGTCTTCCTCACATACCATTACAAACAAACTTATGAATGCTGTCATGCTCTGTAGGTTTGCATGTGGTTCATCTTTACTTCTGATTTGAAAGGACTGTACAGTTCCTTCCTGTGTACTGGAACAGTATTATGTGGTGAACTAACACTTGGACTCACACTTTCTTGGATTGCTGGATTAAACCCACCAGAAGGGGTTTTGGATAAAACCACCAAATGATTTATGATATCTTCAAATACAATATAGTTGATGCCTTCTAATTTCCTCTGTATGGCATGATCTAGAAACAAAAACTTTCTCATTCATATTCTTTTTGTATTGGGGCCCAAATCTGGTCGACCTCCTGCGGGCAGAGACCGCTGTAACGCAAATGTTTAGGAATAAAAACCGCACTCACTGGAAAATATTGATACTGAGTAGATTGTCCTTATTCAATAGTCTTGTATTTGTCATGATGGCCATATATTTTTATGGAATATGAAAGTGTTACACAGTATCACTTGAATATGATTTTCATTCTCTACTGTGCTCTACTGCCCTCAGTAGTATGACCTAATAGCTGCTTCTGTCTACTCTGTGTATACTCTTGGATGTAACACAGAGCTACTACAGTATCTGTATGTAATTCACAAAAATATCTGTATTCAGATTTATACTGCATGAGTTGACTACTTCTTTGTCTGTGTTAAATTGTTTTCTTCTTCTACTGCCATTTATACTCTTCAACATAATATTCTAACCACATTCCTAAATTAAATCAAATAATGAAATATTGTTTGTATTTAAACTCTACACCTATGAAAAAAAGAAAGTAATTCAAAATTTGTCTAATTAAAAGCTGTATACATGTTAATGAACTAGATGGGAACATAAGTGGAGGTTTTAACCATGGGAAAATACAGAATAGTGCTATATGGATGCTTTTTTTTTTTTAAAAAGCCGGAGGTTGTGTGAGAGTGGACCTGAAGTGTCTCTATGATTAAAAATGAGAAAACTACAAAAAAAAAGTGAACTGTGAAAGCCATTGACAAAATCTATTCTGTTCAAATCTGCTCAAAATAATGTATTAATATGTTTCAAAGATTCCTCATATATATGATTTGTATTGCGTGTGTGTGTGTGTGTGTGTGTGTGTGTGTGCACGCGCGCGCAGTTTTTTCTTATTTTATCCGAATCAAGGGTCAAAGGAGAAGACGTATTGTATATGTATGGACTGTAAAGCCCCCTGAGGCTAATTTTGGTCTATTTAAATAAAAATAAATTAAAAGTCTCGCGCTTGTGCAATATGCATGTAGCATCATCCTCACGGCACCAGATAGAGAAATCACTGAACTGCTGTTATTGATCAAAACATGTATCAACCTGTGATGTGTATAAAGGGCCATTTAGAGTATAACAAATCTTCCATACTGCCTATTTAAAGTTATTGTGAGGACATTTTATCTGGTTATGAAACAGTCTCAATTTAATACTGATGCCTCTATATGACCTACATAAGCAAATCTAAGCAAGAAGATTGACTCCTTGTATATAGTTATGCTTGTCATCGGTGCCAACGGCTCAGATTCCGCACAAAACCAGACAAAATCATGCAGGTTCACCAGGAAATCTTTCAGCTCACACTCCAGCGGGGCCTCCGGCAGCGACCAGATCACCGCGGACAGACCCAGATATACCTTCGACCTGCAGTTGGAGAACCAGGACTACACGGGGCAGACTGCCAGACCCTGCTACAGTAAAATTAAAGGTTTTCTACAGGGACTCTGGTTCTCAGAAACACTACTGCTTTTGTCCACAGGGCCCACCAAAATCAACACCAAAATTAAAGTTCCTCGTTGCTTTAAAGTCTAGAACTTCTAAGTAGGCGGTTACCACGCTGAGTCATTAAAGACCTACAGTACGTTACCTTTATTACATAAAAATGTCCAAGGTTATAATGATCAGAATGATAAAAAGACCCAATAATAGCCTAGTTAATATTGTCTGTATCAATTTTCTTACCATCGCAGCTGAAAGGAAAATGCAAATACTGGCTTACTCAGAGACACAAGCATAGAGAGGACCTGTGGTGTGTCACCGCTGGCTGATACTTTTACCAACAGTGAAAGCCTGGTGTTCATCTGGCTTCTACGACACTCCTAATATGACATTCCTTTCACTTCTGCTCAAATATCCTACCACTCACACATTTTCAGAACTTACTGACTGTATTTAATGACATTCAGATGATATAAAGACTCCGTTTCAAGGTTTCTCTCTGCTCGGGACGCAAATGAGTCCTTGGCTGTGATTGTTGCGTGGAGACCAACCAGCAAAAAAAGGGCCTGTGACCTATTTTGGGTGCTGAGCCATAGCTTCAGTAACCACTGTCATTGACAGCGTTCAATAGGTCTATTTCCAACTGTTTTAGTGGCCCAATTTTCACTGCCCCATTGCAAACAGATTGTGGGGTTAAGGCCAGGAAAATAGTCATAGATTGAAGTTGTATCCAACCGTTTTAGAGTGCAGAACCTTTGATGAAGAGGGTCAACTCTTTAATATTCTACTTCTGTTGACATAAATTATAAATTCAAAGGGTTCTGTTACTGTTTCAGTGAAAAGTGGCTGCACCAAGAAAGCGAAAATGGATGCGTGTTATCAATCATTATAAGCTGTTCTATATTATTATACAAACTACTAATCTTCAATCTTCTACCTAATACGTAATTTCAGTGCCAAACACGTCACCAATGGGACTTTTTTTGGTATCATGTATTTCACAGTATGTCTACTCCAATTGGCAACCTTCGGTGCTGAGAAATGAAGTCAACACAGAGATGCCAAAAACTGCAGTTACTCAAAAGGCTCCAAAAGCGAGTCAATCCCCATATACCTCCATGTTAAAATGCCCAACTTTACTGTTCATGACAACTGTACGGGGGGATTTTTTATATAATTTTCCCCGTTTAAATTATATTAAGGCTTAAAGTTATGCATAATTGAGGTTGTGGCCGTTTTGAGTGACAGGTGGGTGCCGTACCAGGTTGCTATAGCTGTGAGCTGTCTGCTCTGCTGTGTCTCCAGGGCTCCACCAATGATCCACCTCTTTGTCAATTTTTTTGGATTAACTGGGAGTAATGATGTGTTCACACTACAAGCTGGTGACAACAACTTTTTTTTCAGCGCTCCAATGACGCATCAACCAATCAAATGTTTTTGTTTCACCCTGTTCCGTTCCGTCTAAAAAATGCCGTTAGTCAGTTCCCATTACTATTTAACGACATAACTACATCAACAAACGCTTGATCAATACTTCGATGGCAACTGTGATAACCTAGATGGCCACGCTTGGCCATTTTGTCGCTTTTGTTGCTCGTAGTGTGAAACAGCTTTAGGCTGTATCATAACTGCCATGATGGCGACGGCCGGAGCCACCCGCTTTGAGCTTCACATCGGCTCTTCAGATGGATGACGTCATGGAGACCACGTCCATATTTCATACAGTCTATGGTCCATGCAAATTGCAATCGCAACTGTTGCTGAAAATGTTCTCATATACTCTAACTGACAAGAAAAGCCAAAAAAAAGTATGGGTGACGCAGAGATAAATATTCAGTGATTTTTGCTCATCAGATTAGCTCAAAAAAGCCAAGACCCATACGAGACTGTGGGAGGTATGTGGGTTTTTTGTCCTCTCTCCATTTGTCTGTGTGCCCAAGAAATAGTGTATGTGTCTGCAAATGTGTGTGGGTGAATAGATGACTGGTTTTATCATCAGATTTCTTATAATGCTACACTGTGATGTCATAGCATACCCTTCACCAACCAATCTACATCTGGCCAATTACAACTCACCACGAGCTATCACCATCCTCGTCGTAATTATCATCATCTCATGTTAACGGTATCCTTTTTAATCCAACATTCACCGTAGTACGGAAGCTTTGCTGAAACCAAGTCTGAGGTTACAGGATGAATTACAGAAGAATCCTACAGCTATGAAAAAGCTAAGCAGCCTCTGGTGCTAAAATATGCTCAACGGCACCTATGGGAGTAGAAGTGTTTTGAAACCCCAGTGTTGCCGAGGTCAGGATGGCAGTCAGTCAGCTGAAACACAGCCGAGGCATATTTTCTAGAGGCAGGGCTGTTTAGTAGCTAGATAACGGAGCATTATCATTGAATTCCTTACAAAAGCCACGTCACGACTTGGGTAGTGTACGACTGGGTCTGAGTCTATCCTATCAGACTGATAGGTAGCAATGACCACCATAACAGGCAGACTGCATCCTCAACCAAGACCTAACACCCACACACCTGCTCACTGTTGATACAAATATTGCACTAAATGCTTAAATTGTAATTTCAAAGATTATGTCAAGCATTAGTAATTAAAAATAAACTAGTGCAGTGCCTGTTCAGAGCGCGTGCCAGTCCGGAACGGGATGATTGTTTGGCCCTCAGAAGTGCTGGTTGCATCATCGTCGAGAACGCAGTATGGCTGCTTACACCCGCCAAGTGTGAAGTTGATTGGATGAACGGTTCTCAAGCTATGCAAAGTCAAGTCAAGTACATTTTTATTTGTATAACCCAAAAATCACAAATCACAAATTTGCCTCAGGGGGCAAAGGACAGTCATACATGTACATACACAGACAAACAGACAAACAGACAGCCAGAGATTCCTTCCTTTATAATTACATGATGCTGCTACAGTGCCAGCAAATTTGTCATGGTCACTCAGACATCCTACATGTCTACCAAATGTGGTTGCAATAACACAAAGCGTACAGGAGATATGACATTTTTTCCAAATCCGAAAAAACTAACCTTTTCTGGCTAGGGCCAGA
Organism: Sebastes fasciatus; assembly: GCF_043250625.1. Taxonomy (NCBI): domain Eukaryota; kingdom Metazoa; phylum Chordata; class Actinopteri; order Perciformes; family Sebastidae; genus Sebastes; species Sebastes fasciatus. The sequence continues at coordinate 9,479,676 of NC_133812.1, forward strand.
GATGTTCTGTACCAAAGTTGGTGAGGATTGCTCAAAGTTTGTAGGAGGAGCAGCAAAAAAACCGATTTGGACACAATTCAAAATGGCGGAAGATCAATGTAGATGGAAATGGGCGAGGCTTATACGGATAGATTCGTCTGAATTTTGTTCTTGAGACGTACGGTTCATAAGTTACAGGCCAAAATGTAAAGTTCATAGTTATAGCGCCACCATCTGGCCAAATTCCATCCCATTCGACATTGCTCTCCCTTGGGTCCCCAGCAATACACCCGTCAAGTGTGAAGTAGATCAGATGAGAGGTTCTCGAGATATGCGAAGGACATACGGACAAGACAGACAGAAAGAGATTCCTTGCTTTGTAGTTAGATGGTCAGTACTGCATACAATTTCAGAATTATAGAAGAAAGGAGGAAATGAATGAAGAACAGGAATCTACTGTTATATCTCTCTGAGATGTATCAGTATGTAATATGGAGAACTCTTTCACATTCTTTCCATTTGAGACCGTTAAGGTATGTCATGAACCTCTAAGGGTTAAGTGCTCTTGCATGGCTATTAAAATGGTGACAAGTGCATCTGCCAAGTGTGTGTGTGTGTGTGTGACACTATGTGTGTCTGTGTCCAAGTGAAACGTGCAGGTATCTTCACCAGAATCATCACGGCACATTGAAGGCACATAAAACTGAAGGTGAATATTCGTTTTTTCCGTCCTCCTGAGTTCGTCCTGCTTTTTCCATTATGAAGCTGATCAGAAGTGGCACACGCAAATATGACACACACTTTCTCTTGTTCCCTCTCTCACACACACACACACACACACACACAAACCGCAGGCCCTCACAGACCTATAAGTGCCTGTCCTAAAGCATTAAAACACACAGAGGCCCACGGGACAGACAGAGAGAGAAACCGACACATCGGTCAGCGCAGGTCCAAAAGACAATACAAGGCTGGACATAAGGCCCAAAAATGTTTAGGGCTTACCGAAAGCATTTTCCTCTAAACATACCTGATGGCAGTCATATCGACCACAATAACAACCACTACGATAACATCACATCCTGCAACCTCTGCCTCCCAACCAGATCTTTCTCAACATTCGCCACTTCCTCTTTGATGCATTTTCGAAAAGATTTATAAGCTGATTATAGACGTGGCTAGACTAGTTTAGCATGAAACCTGGAAGCAGAGCTAAAATGGTTCCCTCCAATGTGAAAAATGCCCATCAACACCTCTAAAGCTCAATAATTAACACATTGTTTCTCATTTGTTTAACCGGTACACAAACAGAAATGTAAAAACACCAATTTGTGGTTTTAGGAGGTGTTATATGCCAGAGCCATTTCCTGACAAACAACAGCCGAGCTCAATTACTATGTTCATCTTGTCCCAATGAGGTTGCCAGGTATTGCGTTTTCATGCCAGTAAAGCGACCAGTATAACAAAACCCATGCTTATACCGGCTGTGTCTGGCAACTTGAGCTCTGGCTGGAGATGATAAGCTGATGGATAACTGTTGTTTATCAAGAAATAGTTTCAGCGTGTTGCACCAACTGATTAAAGCTGGATTACCAACAGCCTAAGGGCCCCCAAGGGCCACAAATGGGGCTGGTGTCCAGGTAGTATTGCAGGAGTGCTGGTTGGTTGGTGCCGTATCAATTTTTTCATCTAACTCTCAGAAAGAAAACAACAATCCTATTTCTTTATATTTTCTATTCCTTTAAAGTGTGCAGTGGGTAGAATGATTTTTCTTTCAGCATATTATAATTCAAGTGTTCTGAGAGAAAACTTCTAGACCTCTGCACCTCCTCATGGCTGTGTTGTCAGGCTTTAGAACATCTAGCCTGTGACAGGACACTTTGGTCAATCACAGGTCATTTCAGAGAGAGAGCGTTCCTATTGGCTGTTCATTCAACGGAAGCAGCTGTAAATCTCTTGCGAACTCCGATCAAAGGTAGAATTAGGAAGCGCTGATCAAATATGAATCAATATTCTGTTATTGTAATGCCTATTTCTCGCCTCAAATGTTTTCAGAAATATCTTGTAGTGTACTGTTTAGCTGCAAAATGAGAAAGTTTTCCCCGGCTGGTGGGCGGTGCTCGGTATTTCTTCAACTGATCTCAACATGGCTGCGGGAAGTACGCATTAGTTACAGAATATTGATCCATATTTGATCAGCACTGAATAGTTTGACCGCTTGATCGAAGTTCGTGAGTGATTGACAGCTGCTCAGAGACGGCAAGGCTCCAGCTCGGCTCTGATTGGTTGTTTTCCTCCGGTCTGTGAAATCTTGCAGATGCCATTAGAAGCACTGGAGGACACAGAGGCACATGAATTTTTTCAGATTACCTGTCTCATGCACTACTGTCAGGATATAGTGACCATTTTATAAAATAACTTTTTTTAAATTATATTTGCTCCAATTCTACCTACTGCTGCTTTAACTTCAGTGGGTGACAGCATATTATATTTGTCTGTGTTCAAGGTGGTGTCGATGCATGCAGAGGAATGCACACAGAGCTTTTGTTTAATTCTTGGGAAACAAAGTCATCAAAATAAACAGATTTTAAGTCGACACAACTACAAAGTGGAAATCATCACATTGGCTGAACCACATGAAACAATAACTATTAAGTCATTCTCCTGCCCTCTTTAAATCCATAATATGTTGAGTCTGTTAATCGTTTCCTCGCTGGGCAGGGACATGCTGAAATGTGCTGACAATCAAAATAGCATTTGGTTTATTTTCTCTCCTCATGGTTACCCTGTATACATGGACATAAAACATGAAATGCAACTCATGGCACTGGCCTCGGTACCCTACCAAGCAATGATTGTGTGTGTGTGTGTGTGTGTGTGTGTGTGTGTGTGTGTGTGTGTGTGCCTTTAGCCTGTTGGGTTTCAGATTTATCTTGATTGTTTCCTTCCACGTCTCTTCAAAAAGTTTTCATGTTTCTCGAGGGTGAAACTTTATGTCGACTGTGGTCTCTGGGTTTGGTTATTTTTGAAAGCAAATGCGGAGGAAATATCCCAAACATTTTAACGGCCTTTCTTCAAAGGAAGTTGACTCTCTGTTGAATTTAATTAACAGACAGAATTGAGATTGGCCTCAAATAGCATGGCGTTTTACTGGGCTTTGCAGAACTCAAACATAAAAACCACATTTAGCAGTCATCAAGTCTACGAATCACCACCCCGGTTTATTTAAGTACGAAATTAGGCTAAAATGGGAGAAATCTTTATAAACATAGTGGGACATTTCTGCGACAAGCTTGACTTGACTTCAGGCATTCACACCCAAGATGCTGCCTGTAGTTTTTTTTAACAGCTTACGTTACAAAGATAAATATGGAAATTAGACAATTACATATACCATTGCTCAAATGTAATGTTCTTTTAAGTACAATATAAGCAACTTTTTAAAGTGCTGGGCATTTGTGCCTTTAAAGGCCCCAGTCTGAACTCAAACTGGAGACTTTGCAATTATGTGGTCAGTGTCTTAGTCGACCAGGACGCCCCATATAAGCAACTTTTAAGGACATGCAGGATGACTGTTGATATAAAAACAAACAAATTGATCAAAAATAAACTATATACATTGTTTATGCAAAGGTTTGTAAAAAAAAAATACATGTCATCACTGTCCTATGAAAACATTGCATCTCCAAAACATGAACTTTTATGAGCGGGAAAAACAACCCAATTTTTCAGCTTTGTGATGATGCATTTTTCAGATAATCCAGTAGGGTTTTCAAAGGTTTATTTAACTTTAGAAGTAGGATCATTTTAGAGCTGCAACAATTAATTGACAATTATAATGTATACAGTATGTTACTGAACACTTAGAGTATGTTCTTCTATGTTCATATTACATTTTTTTATGTTAGTTGTAATAATCTGGTACATTTATAGTGTATTCTTATATATTTTTTATCGTGACTTCTATAGATATAAATCTCTTGTGCATTTTATTTACTGTTCCGGTGCATTGCCTGGATAACCTGCTGCTGTAACACAATATTTCCCAATTTGTGATCATAAAGTATACATCTATCTATCTATCTATCTATCTATCTATCTATCTATCTATCTATCTATCTATCAAATCAATTAATCGATTCGTTGTCAACTATTTAATTAAATCGGCAACTATTTTGATAATCGATTAATCGGTTTGAGTATTTTTTTTAAGAAAAACAATTCCAGCTTCTTAAATGTGAATATTTTCTGGTTTCTTTACTCCTCTATGACAGTAAACTGAATATCTTTGAGTTGTGGACAAAACAAGACATTTGAGGACGTCTAGGGCTTTGGGAAACAATGAAATGATTAATCGACAACGAAAATAATTGTTCTCAACCAATAAAAGGAACACTGAATCCTATTTAAAGAAATAACCCTAATTTCGCTAACGCATTAACACAATCAATCTTTTTCGGAGGTTGTAGCAGGTTCAGTTTTAAAGCTAGAGTGAAGATACTGATCGTCATATGAAACTAGAAAACCTAAGGAATCCATTGATACCATACATGTCATACCAGCTGGTGGTTAAATAACGCTCCCAACTTGCGCTACATTTTGGCGAGGAAAAACTGTCATGGCCATTTTCAAAGGGGTCCCTTGACCTCTGACCTCTAGATATGTGAATGAAAATGGGTTCTATGGTTACCCACGAGTCTCCCCTTTACAGACATGCCCACTTTATGATAATCACATGCAGTTTGGGGCAAGTCATAGTCAAGTCAGCACACTGACACACTGACAGCTGTTGTTGCCTGTTGGGCTTCAATCTCCCTTCAAGGTGCATTTTAAACGGATAAAAAATGTGTGATTAATTTGCGATTAATCGTGATTAACTATGGACAATCATGCGATTAATCATGATTAAATATTTTAATCGATTGACAGCCCTATATACAAGGTTTTCACTGGACAGGGACGACATATCAAAGACTATTTTTGTTAACAAATTTCTCCAGAATTATATTTTGTCATGTTTTAATAGACCAAATAGTATATGCAAAAGTAAGGCCAAGCTTGTGCAGCTGATTCACCTCGCCTCTACTCAACATGAGAAAGAGACACCCCCCTGAGGCCAGTCTCAGTACTACACAGCTTGTCCCCTAGAGGAAACCTCTGCTATAAGGAAGGAAGGAAAGAAGGAAGAAAGGAAGGAAGAGAGGACTGGTCCAGATGTGGAAAAGTTGGGTGCCTCTGAAAGGAAAGGGTGTAAGGGCAAGGGCAGGTAAAGTGACAGCACTTGTACATGTGTGTGATGTCTTCATTGGTCCACAGCAGCAAAGACCAAGGAGCTTTGTGTGTGTGTGTGTGTGTGTGTGTGTGTGTGTGTGTGTGTGTGTGTGTGTGATGTCTTCATGCTGGTCCCAGAGCGCTTTGGATTTTAACAGAGCATGGATCACAATTACTGTTCCTCAGAGGGAGAACAGCAGAGAGAGAACTGAAAGCGCTCTCTCATACACACACAGGCACTCACACACACATACATCTGCTTTGTTCCTCTAGTCCAGCAGCTGAAATTCCCATCAGAACTCTATGTCGTAAAGCCCCATCATCATCATCATCATCATCGCTGCCTCTCTTTGGTTTCCTCCTTTGTTCTTCCGTCTTGCCCTCCATTCTTTCATCCGTAGGTCACACACGATTCTCTTACAATATTTATAAAACAGAATAGAAATGTGTTTACTTTCAGTTTTAAAACTAAGATTGTTGAGCCAACTTCCCGCTGAAGTTCGTGACAACAGAATGTTTTCAGCAGATTTGTATGTGTGTGTGTGTGTGTGTGTGTGTCAGCAGGCCACAGCAGTGGAACCATCAGCTAGTTTGAAGTTTGTCCCCTCAGGGCTCCATCCAAGAACAAAGACGGTAAAAGTTTCAATCTTCAACACACAAAACTCACTAAAAAAGACTATAATATATTCAACAGTAGACATGAGTGTGTGTGTGAGTGTGTGTTATGGAAATATACACTGTACGGCACACAATCTTTTAAGAGCGTCAAGCCTCAGTAGACGTTTTGCACATGGTTGTTCAGGGTGCAACAGAAGTGATGACTAAAGCAGGAGTCACATCAGTTGGCGACACGAAGGACACACACACGCATGAAATAAGCCACCTCGGAGGCAACATCTTGCCAGCTCATTACATTCACTTGGACTGTGGCCTTTAACACACAGTGCCACCTAGAGAGCAGCACAGCCCCCCCACACTGCTGCAACATCTCACAGAAAGCAGATAACCAGCACAATACTCTCTTGTAAGTGAGAAAAAGACAAAAGCTAAGTGTGGCTTTCAGACATGTGACTAGAAGCACTATAAACAAAGAAACTCGTGATGCACTTGATGTGCATGTCCACAAGATTTACATGGTTAAAGATTTTAGGAATCAGGTCTGAAATCATGCGTTCAATGCATTTACAATGATCCTAATTTTTTTCATGGTCACGGAGGCTTTCTAAATATAGTTTGAGCAGTGTGGACAGGCTCACAACTCAAAACGGTTTATTGCCACCAGCTAAAATAAGATGAAACTATCGGCATTTGAAGGTCTTGTGTACAACATGGTTATCCCTGTAACATACCACTATCCTGAGTCAAAAGGTCAAAGGTCGCGGGTCAGGGTTAGGGCCCACTGACATGCTGCTGACTGCTCCTTCAGCCAATCATCAATCAGCTCCCATCGTCAGGCTGCGTAACTGCAGCGATCAGCTCTGTCAGCAGTTGGTCGGAGGGCAAAAGGGGACAGCGTGTGTGTGTGAGTGTGTGTGTGTGTGTGTGTCTGCACATTCCAAGTCCTGAAGTGGCATGAGGGTCGGAGGTGAGCCGTGTGCAGCCCCTCATCAGCTCTCCTGAGGGGGTCTCGGGTAGACACACACTTGTTGACCACTTACTCTATTTAAGTGACACAAGTGAGTGCGAGGACAGAGTGATGGTAACACACAAAGAATCCACAGAGCAACATCCAGAAAAAAAACTCCTGAACACAGCTGACTGCTGTCCACACAGGAGCAGTTTTACTTTTAGATGTAGTGATGGTCTCTGTCTCCACCATACCGGTCTGATGACAGATAAGCCTCTGGGGGTAAGGGGCTATATTTCTGGGGTTCCGATGTAGCCAGCGGATATCTGGGCCAAGACTTCCTCTTCCATGCTGCTCATTGTTTACAGTCCGATCAGCAACTTGAGATGAAAGACTGGAGTTGGAGTTGAGAGACGACGTGTACGACAGTAGCCAGTTAACTTATTTAATTTACTAGTTAACTCATTTTAAACCAATAAAAAGCAAAATAATCATCAGACGATAGCCGGTGGGTTCCAAGATTGCATTTCATCTGATGTGTTCCGCCTCTTTTGCTCTCCACATGGACTGTTTACCAGCATTCAACCAAAGCCAGCTCGAACGTGACTGGTCAATAATTCTCAGACTACAAACAGAAAGTAGAACACTTCCGATGCCAAAATCTTGTCCCGTTGCATATGAATGCAGTATCTGTTAATAGAAATTACCACCACACTAACCAAGTCCCTAAAGAGCACACTTGGTTCAATGCACAATGTCATGCTGTGTAAGACATTGAAAATGAAAATTACACGTTTCGTATCTTCTACTCTTTTTTATGGATTTCATTGGTATAGAACACTTCATTCACCAAACTCAACTGCAAAATCTGGGGACGCAGCAACACTGACGATTTAAAATTTAAAAAAAAAACGTAATCAGGAATGCAATATAAACTAAAATGTATAATTTTTTCAAGAAAATGTTTTTCCCTTAATGGCTACATCTTCATGCAACATACTTACTAATAGAGCTCAATAGTGGCCACCCACTTTTTGAACGGCTCCTGTTCTGGAAGTGAATTTCCCATTCATTTACTCCATTGACGTTTCAGAAAACCCTTTATATAAACAGTTTTAAGCATGGAACAAAGCCAACCAGGTACGAGATGAACAGTGACCATAAAACATTTGATTCAGAGCAAAAAAAAAACATTTGAAAACGGAAAAAGGCAAAGGTACAAAACTGTGTGCATAATAATTTTAAGAGTAAACGAACTACTCCCATAAACCATTGCGAATGACGAATCGCCACCTCTGGAAACTCCTGTAAAACATTTAAACTAACCGTTGTCGATCTAAACTGAAGACAGATTCAGCAACTGTGTCCCTTATTTATCGCCTGTTTTCAGAAACACATTTTGCTGAACTATTTTCGTAATATAAGAGAAAGTTTCCAAACGAGTCGCCATATTGGCTCGGTGTGAAATCCGGGAGCAGACCACAGAGCAGAACACGGAGCAGCACGTACAAGTGCGTACGAGTAAATACCCTCACTTGCCGTTCACAGGTGCGGTACACATTTCCAAGGTAACAGCGAGCTCCACCAATCAGAGACGTCACTGTTACAGTTAGGATTGTAGTACTTGTCCATGACATCACAAATAAAACGTGTTTTTTCTTAAAACAAGGTTGATATCATACGGACTTCTGGCTTCTACATGATCGTTTCACAAGCTCGTAGCTCGTGGTTAGTCTACCTTGGATGTATACGACATTATGGCTAATAATCAAATCTGCAATGCATAATATGAATGGGATTTACACTACCGGAACCTCACTGTTGAGCTCTATTGGACAAAAGAAAGTTAAAATGATATAGTATAAGTTTCAAAAACACTGAAAAAAAAGTTTTTAATGAGGTAAATCACAAGTATTTGGTAGCATATACTGCAGGACATGTATTCTACTCTGCAAGCAGGCTCAGGTAAGTAAATAATACAGACCTATGCTCCTTCACATCCCTGTATTTGGTTTCATTTTACCTCAAATGCTAAAAGCCCCTCTTACAAAACTCTCCATGTATTATGTTTTCAGTAAAAAGGAATTAAGATATTTCTTAGATATTAGTCTTAGTGCCTGACAAAAGAGTAGGAAGGTAACCTGCCCCCCATCCCCTACTGACTTAGTCACACACTCATAGTTAGAGAAGTTAAGGTGACAGTGTGTCAGTGTGTGCTGTAATTCTATATAAAAGAACCTGTGCTTTTTTCACTCTCTGTTCTCATTCATTCATTCACTTTTCCCCCTTTTATCCTGTATATGGCTGAATACAAACACATTCAAAGCCTCACACACACTGTGGCTCCCTCTCTCTCTCTCTCTCTCTCTCTCTCTCAGACACACATTCACACACACACACACACTCACAGAACACGCCCACATGTAGCCGGCTCCCCTCCACTCTGCTTTAAAGCATTGCCTATCCAAACAGGAAAGTGGCCTCTGCCCCGGCAGCAGTTGAGGGCACAGCAGTGGAGATTTCATTAGTCACAGCTAACAGGCTAATTATCCGCTTCAGCGCACCTGTAAAACTTAACTGTGTGTCAATCTCACACAATCACAGACACTGCATATAGGTGTGTGTGTGGGTGGGTTTGTGGATGTGGGCGGGTGTGAACTGGTGGGTGTGTAACAAACCCGTCTGTTTCTGTGTTAATATGTGAACTGTGTGTCAGTCGGGCCTCTGTGAGCATTTTATGTGTATGACTGGCAATCAAAGCTACAGGTTATTTACAGGAAACTCAAAATCGTGACTTTGTGAGTAACTAAACAGGCAATAATTGTGCTTGTGGTCTTCTTCGCCATCAGCTCCTAGAAATGTCATGAACTAGTTTTAATTGCTCCCATGTTGTTTTTTTCACTTAACTTTAATCATCTTTAATTTGTGGTATGAAATTTGGTTTTACAACTGTTGTGCAGTGTTTTGTTACACCAAGAGAAAGTTGAGGCAGCACTATAGAAACAGAATAGGAGCAGAACGGATATTGAACCGTTTTCCGTGGTCATTTGACTAGGTCAAAAAAAATGGCAATTGCGGTTAGTTGTTAGGCTGATAACACACGTCAGTGGGGCCGTTAAGAGTGTCACACTTACTAGTTTCAGAAATCTGTTTTGGCTACGGATGGTTTTTGCACAGGCACGCTACTCATCTGGACTCGCAAGGACGAGTAGCACGCCCACCTGTTTTAGCGTAAATGCATGTGTTTAGGAAGTAGTGAGCATACGACTGGATAAATGAGACTTGGATTATACTGCACGAGTTGTGTGAAAGTTGTAAACAGACGTTTTGATATAGTTTTGCTGTTGCTAAACGCAGCCCCCATTTATTTCAATTCATCAAGACGTTTCTCCGTTTTTGAATTTTTCGTTCCCCGTGGAGGCCTGCAAGAAAAACAAATCTTTCTACAAGAATTCAAGGTGACAGGGTGAGAAATTTAGATACAAATGGTCATTTTGGGGGTGAAGTATTCCAATAACAAAGTACTTATTTTAAAGGGATAGTTCAGGTATTTTGAAGTGGGGTTATATGAGGTACTTTGGTGAATCCGAACTAACTAAAGTCATACAATAACAAAAACAAGCTAACCGATCGAGGCAGCGTAGACCAGCAACTCCTGTGTCCTGCGAGGTAAAATTACTGTTTTTTTCCACCGTCGAAACATAGACTGTCTCACAGCAAGGTAAACTGGCAAAAATATTGTAAATATATCGTACACTTAAACTGATATTGATTTTTTTTAGGTGGGCCTTTCTTTTAGGTGGCAGTACATTGCTTCGCTTCCATGTGATAACTCCTATCTGCCTCTCCAAACTGGAAGCCTGCCGACCATCCTCTACTCTAGGTAACACACTGCCTATGGGTAATCAAAACACCCATGGCATCTGTTATTTGATGAACTTTAAATGCTTGGCACAGAACTACACATGTATACATGAATACATATGAATTAAACATAAATGGATTTTCTTTTACGTTACCAGGGAAGGTAAATACAGCAAGACAGAACTAAATTCTTGTGATTATGCCCTGTGGCACTTTGGATTGGAGAAGAGGAGGAGAGACAGAGAGGGAAAAGAGGACAAGATTGCAACAATCAAATGCCCTTTTCCCCTATTTGAGGGTTTAGGGTGTCTGTGTTTAAAATAGCCTAAAATAGAGGGATGAAGGAGAGCGGGGGCTACTGATGTATACAAGAGTCTTTGAGGTTGAGGGAATTTCTCACCATTTTACTGCAAGCTCCAAAAACCCGCATCCTGCCCCATGAATAGAGCTAGAGACACACACACACACACACACAAATACACACTCAGACACCGGTACCCCCTGCCCGGCAGCCTCTTTGTAGCCGTGTTGTGATTGTATCAGATGTGGAGCGATAGAGGTTAGGAGTATGGGGGTGTTGGTAGGGGGATGTGTGAATTTGTAATGTGCTTATGCTGGAACCGCAAAGACAGGAGATAGGGGCACCAGAACTGTGTTATACTCCCACACACTCACTCAAACACACACACTCACACGCTGTAGGGAGTGGAACTCTAGCTCCCTGAACTCCTTTCATCCTACTGAAGGTGGAAGTGAGTGCAGGGTTTCCTGGAGTCACAGCGAGATTCAGCACTCTCTATATCCTCTGCAAAAACTACTGCCCGCTGACAGCGTGTGTGTGTGTGTGTGTGTGTGTGTGTGTGTCTTCACAGGGTTCAAAAGGCTCAGAGTGCACAATGTTGAGGTGAGCTATCAGTGTATAATCTGGGGCTATATGTGTAACACATCACAGTTATTATTGAATTATCAGAATTATTGCATTAGTCCATATAGCACATTTATTAAAAGGTGGCTCTGCAGGAGCAAAGGGGAAGAACAGGCAGGCAGGCGTTTTTAAGATTTACTTTGCTATAGTCTACATGCAATGCTGATTTTAAAGGGATAGTTCGGGTGTTCTGAAGTGGGGTTGTATAAGGTACTAGTAGGTGTATAAAATACAGTACATGACGGTCGGCACACTCCCAGTTGGGAGAAGCAGACAGGAGTGACAGCACAGAAGCAAAGCAATGTACTGCAGGAAACGGCGCCGGCAGCAAAACATATTTTAGCCATTTAAAACAAAATGCCCACCTAAAAAAAAATCAATATCCGTGTATGCTATATTTAGAATATCTTCACTGATTTGCCTTGTCGTGAGACAGCCCTTTCTGACAGGGAACTGAAGCCATTGTATCCTTCCATGCTCTCGCCACAGCCACCAGACTCCATTGAAAAAACATGTAATTTTACCTTGCAGAACACGGGAGGGTTGCTGATCTACCGCTGCCTGGATTGGTTAGTTTGTTTGTGGTATTGTGGTTACTTCAGACTCATCAAAGTCACACCATAGCACAATGGAGCCTGGTCGCTTTGGCGAGAGCATAGATAACGGCTTCAGATCCCAGTCGGAAACATAGACTGTATAGCTGTCTGCAAGGCCTTTTGAGATCACATCGTTGAGCCTCCATGTGTGGCGGTGGCTGAGGTCCTGCAAGGTCACCAGAAGCTAAAGAACAAGCAGCAAATGGTGACACTTCCCTTAACGCCAGGTTAGAGGTCAGAGGGGAGCCACAATGAACTGTTGGACTGGACTAAGACAACATACCTACAGCACACTGGTACATAATAGATATGCTGATTTGTCACACTCAAAATTGCTGATTATTTTTGTTTTCACAAATCCTTTGGTCATTTGATAAGGAGATATAGGACTACCACATTTATGAAGAAACTAATATTTTTTCTTAGACTACAGTCACATAAGGTTGATAAACTCATGTAATATATTTTACTTTTGAACTACATTAGAGCAACATAACACAATTTCAGGTAGGTCACCTGAGCTTCAGTCAAGTTCAATTCAATCCAACTGGTGCTCAGTCAAGTCAGATGAATAACTGCTTTCAACAAATGTTTTATCTTCATCCTATGGTTCAAATTACTCCCTCACCTTCATTTTTCTCTCTTTAGGCTGGTTAGGGACGTAAATGAGATTTAGAAAGAGAGCCTGTGACACGTCACTTTCTTTACGTCCATCTTGCGAAAGGCTTTCTTTTATCCCTTAAACCCACTCCGTCTCTTTGAGTTTGACAAGCAGACTTGCTGACTTTGGTGATTTTGTGTGCGCAGTGGACCATGACACGCCCGTAGCCACATACTGTATAGCCTACCATACACACTTAACATATGGGTGTGCCTCTTAAAGCTGGGGGAACGTTACACGACTGATCTCCCGACTGTTCAAAGTTTAACAACATTTATTGCTTTTGGTTACAGGAGATTATTCACGTATGATGTGGCACAGGCGAGGTCACACATTAAAACCAAATCTTCACTTAGGATCCCCATACCAAGCTGTCCCATAAAAGAAAACTTGCTGTTGTTTTTCACATATAAGCTAACTGGTGCTACAGACTGAATTTTGGGTGGGCAGATGCAGGCATGGAGAATTAGGGCTGTGAATTTCTCTGTGTCTCATAATTTGATTCAAGTTTGATTTAGGGTGTTATGATGTAGTTACAAGACAATTCTTGTATAAAGTATGTGTAAGTGTGTAACTATAGTCAATTTATACTCTGCAAAGGAGCAAGCTATAAAGTTTTTAAAGCCACCTTTCAAGTCTGCACTGAGTATTTGATACTGGTGTTTAAAGGTACTTGCACGCTGGCTTCACCATTCAGCTGCGGTGGCACAACACCCTCTCAGTGTATATCAGTATTTGCTTAACATGATGCTGCTGATGTGCTACAATCTACAATTGAATTTGAATTATTATTTAAAAATGTACCGTAATAGCTGTGCTTCATTATTAGTTATTTGTGTAACTAATTACAAATCTCAATGCGAGTTTGAACAGGTATCGTACATTTCGGTTTCACTTTAGCTCTCCCTCTTATACACACACTATGGTCACATGGGATGCTGACAAAGACATACACACACACACCAAGATCAGAGGATTTCCTGCTCAGTGTGGTTGTGGCGGTGTGAGGGTACCTCCTGGCACAGAGCCTTAGCTGGACAGCCCGGCGGGGGAAGAGGAGAGTGTTTACACACTTGCACCACCACACACACACACACACACATACAGCCGGGTCCTGTCCCCCTCTGCTTCTCCATCTAATATATCAAAGCATCTCTGGGTGTCTATGCATCTCAGAAAAATCCGCCCTCACTTCCTCAGCCGACATACTCTCTCCCATCTCTCCCTCTCTCTCATACACACACACACACACCGTGCATGGTGATGAAGGATGGTACCTCTCTTCTCTCCGGTCTCCAGCTGATGTACACACACCATTCCTGACAAAACACCTGGAATAACACCACAAACACACACTGGCACACACACACAGTGGCCAGAGTCACTGCACCGCTGTTGGGCCAAGATAACCAAAAAGCAAAACTCACACCGCTGAACTGTTGTGTTAGAGGTGAGTGTGGTAACATTATGGTAATAAATGAAAAATATACCTGCATGCACACTCCAGTGTGTATGTTTGTCTCTTTTTATGACATTTCAACCAAGGTCTTCCTCCTTCAAGATATCCCCAAATAAAATCCCATCATATCGTAGCTGCGGGTTTGTAGAGTACTGTCACAGAAAACTCTCTTAATTGTTTTTATGAGCTAACATTGACCTCATTTTCACTTGTGACTGCTCTCTCTGCCAAATGGCAAAGCTTCAGAGGGCGAGACTGAGCTGGAACACACAGTGGAACAAATGGCTTGAACCAGGCCAGCAGACAAGAGATAAGGCGAGAGAGAAATTAGGAGAAAGTGTGTGCTGTTGTTGGTTGAGTAGATTAGTAACTCTGGAAAGATGTAGAAAAGTGCATCTGTCTGTAAATGTTTGTAAAGACGCCTATCTCAAGGGCGCCGCTGTAGCTCACCTGGTAGAGCAGGCGTCCCATGTACCAAGGCTGGGTCCTTACTGCAGCGGCCTAGCGTTCGAATCCGCCCTGTGGCCCTTTGCTTCATGTCATCCCCTCTCTCTCTCTCTCTCCCCCTTTCAAAAACACTATATCTGTCACTATAAATAAAGGCATAAAATATATTAAAAAAAAAAAATCTTAAAAAGACGCCTATCTATGATAATGCAGTCTATCTCTCTTCACTTCCTGGTCAGGAGGAGGAGGAAGAGGAGTTGGAGGAATAAAAAGATAAAAGAAAAACAGTAGAGCCATTCATAGAGTATGGTCCTCAGGGAATGTGGTGCTTTGTACAGAGAGGAACACTGTGTGTTTGTGTGTTTGAGAAAAAAGGAGTGAAAGGAACCAAAAATCACAGAATAGGTACAAGAATCAAATGAATCGAGAAACGCAGGCCAGTTTGATCTATATGTAGACACATACAGTGTACAGTGTGCCATGCGTGTGGTCTCGTCTCCTCATCCTGTTTAGGAAGGAGAGAGAGACCCCTGTTTCCTTTGGCTCTGAACCCTCTGTTGTGACTACATTACAGCCCCACCATCACCACCCCCAACTCCATATGTCTCCCATACTACACCCTCTCCACAGGCTCAACGCCACAGTCCATATGAACAGGGTTCAAACCCTAGGCTTTAAACTGTTGCCTCTCTAGTGTTTAATTAAAGTCGTTAAGGTTTGGGAAAACAAATGACGAATATTGTTGCTTTGTTATCATTTTATCAATCAGGTGACTATGCAAATGTCTACTGTAGTGTGAGATTTTCTTCACTGACAATAATTCCACAAATTTGCAAAGTGCTGACTTTTGTGCTTTGCTTTCCGGATTTCCCTTGCACTCCGATTTAGCTAAGATTTGGACCGCCAAGATCTTGGAACAGTGACTGTCTTTTTTCTTGAGCAGCATTGCTTGTATTCAAAGGATTAGCTCAATGTTTTTTAAACAATTTTTTGGTTGACAACAGCTGGGCGCAGTGACTTCCTTGTGTCAGGCAACAAGAAGTTGCCAGGCAACCAGCGCTGAAGACTGGTTGCGTCCGAAATTCCATACTAACATGCTATTTAGTGCACTAAAGACATTTTTTAGTATGTCCGAAACCTTAGTATGAAACTAATACTACATGCATTGCATACCATTTCCGGCGAAATATTACAGTATGGAAACGCTGGACACTACGGTGCCCAATGCAATGTCGTAGTGACGACAACGTTCATAACAGACGTTGATGGACAGCTCTGTAACGTAAATAACACTTCAATTTAAGTGTAAGCATCAGATTTCACTTTGCTAGGCGTGATATATTTTAAAAATTAGCTCAGACTTTGATTCTCACAAACCGTCGTTTGGATTAATGAGTTTGGCATGGGTTACCATGGTTACACGTCTCCAACCAGCAAAGAGGCTCTCAGGAAGTGACGATGTAAATTACCAAAGAGTGTAGAAGCAAAGAGACGAAACTCCAGTGTTTTTTAACAACAGCTGCTACCACCATTTTGGATTGAAAACACTTATTCCATTTATAATATTTTAATGTTCAACACAGGCCAATTCAGTAGAAAATAGAATAGTAAACATTTTGTTTTACTTTTGTATGGCACTTTTTATGCGGACATTTTACTGGCGTCCGGTAGTCGCTTTCAGTCCAAAATGGTAGAAGTGTAGCTTTGCTGATGGGTGCTGATGTTGCAATGGAACGAACTATTGACTTTCACTTTTTGGCAATATACGTTCTTTGAAATTACTGCTCAGTGCGTCTGAAAAGATACATACTACTGTTTATTCACACATACACATATTGGGTATGTAGTAGTGTTGTCAAAAGCATCGAAGTATCGATACATATCAATAATGAATATTTGAAGTGGTTTCCAGCTGCGCTTTCTGCTCTCTCTTCTGTCCGACAGCAAGTTGGCACACACATTTTTTTTTTGACAACACTACTATGTAGTGCATAGTATGCGGACGAAGCCACTCTCTGCAAAGAAGTGCCTGGCGGTTGGATTCAATTGTTGTTCTTTAGAAATAGTTACGGCATGAAACTTCCCCTAAAACTGTACACTGTGTGTACAGAATAAAAAAACAAGACACAACAAGTTAATTAGTACGATTTAGAAATGCTGGTAGGTTCATTCTTGAACTTTGGACAAAGCCAGGAAAGCTGTTTCCCCTTACTTCCAGTCTTTATGCCAAGCTAAGCTAATCAACTCTAGCTCCGTACTTCACAAACAAACGAGTGGTATCAAGTTCTCATCTAACTCTTAAAAAGAAAGTAAATACGTTTTTTTTTTACAAAATGTTGGAACTTTTTTCTTAAAGAAAAAAAGTGCACAATAACATCTTTGTCTTACATGATTGTGTCAAACTAATAGGATATACATACAGGCAGTAAGAGAAAGAGAGGAAACCTGGAGTGAATTTCTCCATGTTTACCCAAAATATACAGAGCCCAATTCCCTCCATCCCAGCTGAGCGCTGACAAATCCGCCGACCGCTTATCAAATTAAACCCCCATTAGCAGCATAAACACACAGGCTCACACACTCGCACAAACAACCCATTAGCAGCACAAACATCCTAGCGCCTCACACATGTTTAGCCACCTTTCCTGCTCACAGTGTGTCACAGGCTCTTCAAATAATCCTGCACACCCACGTAGACATGTCAGGTAAACTGGTCTGTATGTCACTAAACCGCCCCATACAGCGCGTGCTCCTGACCTGTGCCGTCAACTGTCAGCACCTGTCACACCGCGTGTCCGGAAAGCATGCGCAGATTTAGCCCCGTAACGTCACACCTGATGAGACGCGGCACCCTGCGTGGAGTCCCGTCTAATTCTTTCCATGCGCGCTTGTTAACATGTAGGATTTTCTTTGCTGCCGCCATAAAGCAGAGTGTGCAAGGTAACACAATCTCATGAAACTCCGCTCTGTCTGGCAGCTGCTAGAGGGATTTACCTCATAATGCAGTAATGTAAACCCCAAAAGTAAGACGTTGCCGTAAAAAGGACAATTTCATCTGTCTTCCTTCCTCTTCCTGTGTGGCCCCCCCGGGGAGCGCCTGGCCGGTAGTGGAGGGTGAGAGATTTGGGGGGGAAGCGGAGAGTAAATGGAACACTTAATATGCACTCCATCAGCATAAACCAATCGTCAGATGATTTTCAGGTAGACAGCAGTGTTTGGATGAACATGACGAGGTGCGTTTATGGGCCGTGTCCGAGGAGCGGATAGAGGAGGAGTTTGGGAAAACCCTGGGGTGAGCAGAGACGTCTAAGGTGGCCAAGACCCAAACTCAGGACACGTAAAAGAGGAAGGGGCAAAAATAATCCAGTAAAGACAGTCTTTGCATCATTAAACAAAGCGGGTGATGCTCCCTCAACACATTAATCACACAACGTGCACGCGTCTCTCAGCCATGTAGTATAGCTCAATTACACTGACATGAAATGGTTCACTCATACAAATAGAAATAGGAGTAGAATGGACATTCCCAGTCATATCAACATAGCACCATGGTCAGAGTGGTGGGCATTTTATGTGTACCTTTGTCATTGCGACCGTCGTAGCGGGCTGACTTCCGTATAAACTAAACCGACTTGCGGCAAATCGCAAACTCACTGAGGTGAGAATTTGCAGTAAGGACAACTAAAGACTTCTTTTGTACTAGTCAAATTACCACAGCAAACAGTTCAATGACCATTCTACTCTTATTTTATTTCTATGGGTTCACTCGATCAAACAGAAGAGAAAGCACATCAGGAATATCTGTTTTCTACACTTCCCTCTTGTTAAACGGACAGAAGCGAGGAGGACCATTACTCAAAGTCTTTGTAAATATATTAACAAGAAGAAGATTGATTATACGCACATCACGTAGGTGCGAGGCTATCAGAACAGTGTCAGTAAAGAAAAATGTAACGTCTGTACACTACAGGTCAACTTTGACCTGAGGATGATCCAAGCAGTATCGAAACGTAGTCAATAAATATATTGTGGCATGGAGTAGTGTGCAATATATCAACGGTTTGCCAGAACTTCTTTCACACATCATCAGGAGTTATTTTGGAGGCCTGCAGAAATAGAGGTAAGTCGTGCAACTGCTCCGCTCTCTTACTCGGCGTTCGGTCTCGTTTGTAAAAAAGTTTATGGTCGTTTGCTGAAACATGCTTTAGAGCCATTTCGCTGCCGGCGGAATTATTTCTGAAAGCAGATCCGCTTTTGGATTTCATTCAGTTATACTAAGTGAAATTACATTACTTAACGTGGCTTTTATAGTCTGGAGACGTTCCATGCTTACCATGGTTTACCAAAAGCATCCAATCACCTCTATTTAAATATGCTTGCTCATAAAAAGTGGATCAAGAAGCTATTTTTATTGTTTATTTGTGTGTTCCATAGAGATGCTGTGGCTCTTAAATGTTTGCCCTGAAATGAATCCAAACAGAAATCTAAAGTTCGGCCTCCTTCTTTCCTCCTCCTTCTTCTTCCTCTTCTTCCTCCTCCTCCTCCTCCTCCTCTCTGGAATTCTACTCTCTCTCTCTCTATTCTAATAAATCTGAAGGGGCCTTTTCCACTTTTACAGGAACAGCAACTCATTAAATGGTTGATTTCAGATGGCAGAGTGTGAATGTTTTGAGTTAACTTTATTGATCTGTGAGTGGGTCTGCTGGCCAGAGAGAACCTGACGTCCCCTCCGGCACATGGGCAGTAGATTTACACCTCCGCCATTTAAAGACACCTCTAAACCCAGATGGCCACTGGCCCGCTCTCTCTCCCTGGCAGAGACACCGTGGTTGTCTCTCCTGCACACATGTTCACATAAACACGGCAAAAATGCCTCGGAAAAGGACATTTTATTCACTTACCGGCATGAATACACCTCTCTCTCTCTCTCCTCCGAGGACTGTAGTGATGCGTAGCAGCCTGTAAGCTCATGCCTGGTTTGCTTCAGTGTCCTTGGGAGCCTCAACTCTGTAACACATGAAGAGGTTGTGTGTCGGTCATACAGAACAAATTCAAATAAATAAATGAATACATTTTTAAATGATTATATGAAGGGGTTTTATTAGACACCATATATCAAGAAAGATGGACAAGTTGCAGAGGCCAGGGTAGCTGGAATATGGTGTTGATAAAGTCCACAGGCCAGATATTAGCCCATAAACACAAAATTAATGACACTCGTCTCACTGAATGAGAATCATTTTATTCATCTGTTACACGTTTTTGAAATAGTGCCTTCTCTTCGCTCTTTGAGCATGAACTAACGATGCGAACTCGGGGCCGACGAAGGGGCCTGAAAGACGTCACTTAATTAAGGAGTCTTTGGCGTTTCAGATCTTGTAACTCTCATTTGCCCTCCCTACGCCGTATCAGCCAGGGAGAGCTTGGTCTGTCTCCTACGTATGACATCACTCCCTGAGTATGAGCCATTTCCCATAAAGCTCTGTGGTCCCCAGGGTTTCCAACCCATGAGATCAGGGGGTAGGCAGGGTGATTATGAAGACTGCTTTTTATCAATTTTATCTTGTCCGTTTTTTGTTTAACCAACCAGCGGGTCCATATAAGAGCCAAACACGCAGGACGTCATTTCATTTTGCAACTGTATTTTGCTCATTTAATCGTTCAAACCTCATCTCTGTGTATTCTATTAATCTGTTTAGATTCTCTCTGTACTCGTCTCTCTCTCTCCCCCTCAGGGCTGAAAGCTGTGAGGCTGTAAGGTCCCTCTCTTCCCACAACTGCTCTCAATCGCCCTTGTGACTGTTCGGCTGTCAATCACTTTAACATCAGACCCACACTGAGCACATCAAGCCTGCTGGCACACACACACACACACACACACACACACATTCATGCACAAAAAACAGGGTTTTGTAGGGGGAGTGTGGAGATGAAGGGGGTCCTGTCAGCACCTGCTGGGCCTCACCGGAGAATCTGCGGAGACACAGATACACCCACACACACATATACACACCGCAGGGCACTATAGTTGTAAAGGTACCACTTTAATTTTGCTCGTATTTACTCAGCCTCCCCCCAAGTTGCCTCCAACCACGCTGTCCCACGGTGTCAGTATGAGCCGCTTTGCCCTTTAACCGAAGAAAGCAACGGGCAGCTAAGATTTGAAACACACATGTACGGAAATGACAAAGAGACATGCATGTACAACAAGTCAAGGGGAAGACTGAGGTCATATGCACATGTACAGTACAGGCACACCAACATATCAACACACACCTAAAGCCACGTATTTTCTATGAGCGAGGGAATCTCACGGAAATATACAGACTCAATACTCGAGGTCCCTTCTTATGAACGCAAAACCTCTCAATTAATTTCATCTGTTTCTGTCCAAAACCACATTCTCACACACACACACACACACACACACACACATAGATGTAACGCATGCATGCACACAAACATACACACAGAGTCCATTAGGCTCATGTGTTGGGCCCAAAACCACGGCCCAGAGTGCTCTTTCATGGCTCCGTCATTACATCAATAAGTCTTCACATTAATCTCAGCACAGCAGAGCACACAGGCTATTACCAGACCAGCCCTGCACCACAAGAGGCTCGCTCCGGAGCAGACACGAGCAAAATAGTAGTCAAATGTATTCTGGATACTTGATAAACACGAGGCGCGCTCGGTTTGTCTCGTTTTTTGCGAGGGGAATGGATGTGTCCACGGTTAAACGGCGGAGGATAAATTACCTCAAGTAGTTCAAATGCATGAAACCGTATCTAGATATATTTGGCCGCGTGTGCTCTGAAAAGCCCTTAAAAAAAGGCTTCTTTAAGGAGTTTTTTTCCCCCTGATTTAATACAGAGCCCAAAATTATTTTTGAGGAGCTGGTTTCAATAGTGACTAACGAGAATCTTTCGCCAAAGCCTGTACGAATCTGTGTAACATAAGATCATGCCCTTTTAATGAAGCTCTGGAGAGTAAAAAAATAAATGGTAACATTCAGAGATTAGCTTACTCCGTCGTTTATTATGAAATCAGCCTTTTGGTCTGCAGTTAAGAGCTCCTGTGAGAAAAAAGACTGCTTGGTTAATAATCACTAGGATGAGCTAAGGCAACTAAGCCGAGGCTGCCATCACAAACACAGCATCAATCAGTCAAAACACACAAGAAAACTAAGTTTTTGTGCAGCCCAATGAATATTAAACCCAGATAGAGAAAGGGGGAGAAACGAGGAAGAAAGAAATTGAGTGGAAGTGAGAGGAGGGGTGTTTAGCCCTCGTCTGTCTGGACAGGAAATGGGGTTCTTTAACCTTTGACCCAAGTCCACTATGCGGCTGTGAGTGGGTATGTGTGTTTACCCTCTTGCATATGCCTCAGAACAGGTTCTTTCAGACACTGGTTTGATGGACAGATGGTCCTCGTTGTCATTGCAGCCCATGCAGGTGCGTATGTGTGGGGTTTCCTGCCCTAAGGTGCATGAGGAAGGTGGGGCGGGGGTGTTTATTATCCGCAGTGCCAACGGGCAGCAGAGCACCGCCGCTCCCTAGAGGTAAGAGGAATGATGGAGGAGAAGGGGGAGAACAAGGGGATGAATGGAGAAAGGGAAGGAGAGAGAGCGAGTGGCGAGCTGTAAAACTTTGGAGGAGCGTCCACTTTTATCACCCGGGATCTGTTCTTGGATGAAAAAAGCTGTGAAGTAAGTTTTTTCACTCGTCTCTCATTCTCTGCCATAACGGGAGAATAAAAGAATATTGCCTCAGAAACCACCGCTCTTCCCGGAACGGCAGCCTCGGCTCCGATGACCTCAGATATTGTTCCGTTGTATTCTTTTATTCTCCTTTCAACATTTCGTACCGCAAATGCGAAGCGGGAGGAGGAAAAGAGGGGGGGTTGCAGCGTGGAGGGAGTTTAGCGAGTGGGGCCAAGGGTCACCGCTGGAGATTCTCCCCTGAAGGCAAGTCCGCTGCTAACGGGGTAATAATAAACGTTTGGCGTTTTGAGTTTCTGAACCCCACCACCCCGCCCGCTCTGTCCTGAGTCCACCGGCTACAGCTCCTGTATCAAACACACACTTACGCCCATCAAAGCTAGTGCCAAAAACAGTGAATTCATTCTTAAAGAATGTCAAACGCTTATCTGAAATGGTCTACGTTTCAAATTAAGAGTATAAAAAATAGTCATGAATGTTTTTTGTAGCATCTGTCTTTTTGTTTAGCAGTGTGGTTCAAACTAAAAATGAATGATTGGCAGATTTATTTGGTTAACTGACTGGGCCGCTATGTTGTAGACTTCTTAGGCCCCCTTAGCTCTCATAGGAAGAGCCAGCGTTGTTACTGCCATTGCTGTTTGCAAAGCTCAATACAAAAACACTTATGTGGAATCTAGTCCACTTTATTTGAGTAGCTTTAAACTAGGGCTTTCAAAGTTAACGCGATAATAAAGTGTTATTGCAAATTCGTTTTAACGCCACTAATTTCTTTAACACATTAACACAACTTGCAATATTTAGGTTGTAGTGAGCTAAGTTTGAAAAACTGGTATGGCCATTTTCATAGGGGTAGATATGTGAATGAAAATGTGTTCTATGGGTACCCTAGAGTCTCCCCTTTACAGACATGCCCACTTTATGATAATCACATGCAGTTTGGGTCAAGTCATAGACAAGTCATAGTCAAGTCAGCACACTGACACACTGACAGCTGTTGTTGCCTGTTTGGCTTCAGTTTGCTATGTTATGATTTGAACATATGTTTTATGCTAAATGCAGTACCTGTGAGGGTTTCTGGACAATATTTGTCATTGTTTTGTGTTGTTAAATGATTTTCAATAATAATTATATACATACACTTGCATAAAGCAGCATATTTGCCCACTCCCATGTTGATAAGAATTTTGAACAGATAAGAAATTTGCGATTAAATTAAATATTTAATATTAAATATTTTAATCGACTGACAGCCCTATTTAAACCAAACAATTGCAACCTTAAATTAGCTAAGGATATACTAAAAACAAAATTGATGTCAGTACATTTTATAACAAATTTGATTAGCAATGCACAACAACATCCAACATCTGCCTGAAAAAAAGTATTTTGAATGTCATATTTCATCACAAAAAAATATCACATATACCCACTACAACTAGGAATTAAATGAAATCAGAAGATTAAAAAAAATTGAAAAAAACATCCAACTTTTCTGAAAATGAATTAATAAGAATTTTAAAAAAGAATAAATCAAATAACCCTGAAACACACACAGATATATGTCCCTACAGACATACATGGTTTGGCATAGTGGAAATATGTCTATACTACCCGTCTAATCCCAGGCTTCGCTGTCTGGGTTGTTTGTTTTTGTGTTTACTCTGGAATGTCAGACATCCGCGGACACAGCGGAGAGGAAGGTCAAAACCGCGGAGCGCCAAAGACTCAACAAACATTATTAAATTCAAATTTGTTATAAAAGGTTTGCGGAAAGCAGTGTAGTGAAACCATTAACGGTTTTCTCTATTTTCGTGCCCTTAAAAGGTCTTTATGCACTGCGGGATCATGGTCACTTAAAATGTAAAGTACACATACACTTGACAACTATGAGACGCACAAAAAAACAGAAGGTCTGCACGTCATGTTGGATCTCAAGCATACAGTATAGATCTTGCGAAGAAATTTGATTACAGGAACTGATACAAAGCTGAACATGAACCTAAGACGTAACTGAGGAAGGGAGGGCTTAAAGGTATATAAAGAGTTTTAGTAAGACAGCCGTAGGGTGACAAAGTGTGACTAGACCCTATGAAAGAAAAACAACTTTTCTTATGAACACATTTAATGACCCTAAAAACATCTGGAGGATGACTTGATGGAGATGAATCGTAGCTTATTGTTTTGATTATTTATTTATAGATATTTATCTAAATGTATTTGTCAAAGCCTACATAAATGAAAAAAAGAGTATTTTCTTAATGTATTCATGACACGCTCACTAGTGGTGGGGGGAAAACATACAGCATAGTAACGCGATATTTTGATTTGCGATATTATATCGATACAAGGACGTCAAGTATCGATCCTTTATTATATAAACTATAAACCTCTTAACAATCCGACGGCCGCTATTCTGTCTTTCAGAGGTTGTAGTGAGCTCAGTTTTAAAGCCAGACTGAAGATACTGGTATCATATGAAACTGCAAAACCCAAGGAATCAAGGCACCAACGATGTCAAGTTAGCTTGTCGGGAAGAATGCTAAATAATGCTCCAAATTTACATTACATTTTGGCAAGGAAAAACTGGCATGGCCATTTTCATAGGGGTCCCTTGACCTCTGACCTAAAGATATGTGAATGAAAACTCTGAGATGAACAGAGTGAAAACTATATCTTATTAGATAAAACAGATGTTGACAAACTGCATAATTTGCAGTTGAAAAAAGGTAATAAATCACAATATATCTTATAGCAAAATGTTTAAAATCACAATAAGATCGTATCGTGACTTAAGTATCATGATATCGTATTGTGGAGCCTCTGGTGATTCCCTCCCCTAACAAATAACCATTGTAAATATTTTGGGATAATGAAAATGTGTTTTCTATTCTAGAGATACTAATTGTACAATCATGTTGACCCATTGCTACATGAAAAGTAATTATAATTCCCTTAGGAAATAACTGTTTACCACAGTTTCAGAATTATTCCCACCCCTAAAGTTCACTAATCTCTACAAACAAAAAGCAGATCATGAAAACAGGCTCTCGAGAAACCGAGCTCTGGCTATTTGTATGAGGGAGATGATGTAGAAATGCAGACATCTTATAAAATCCTACTTTCCAGTTCATCTGTCAGAAAAGCAGCATGTTTGGAAGAGAACAGTGGGAAAGGAGAAAAGAGGGAACAAACAGGGACAGGGTGCTGAAAGGGTTGTTAAGTCTGTGATAGATCTTTGGCTCTCAAAAAGACACAGCTCCTCAAGAAAACGACGATATTCATTGTGGGGAATATCGCTGCAGCCTCCATGAGGGAAACATGTGTTGCTGTGTGTGCATTTGTGTGTGCTGTGCACTCATTAGTGAAAAGCCTCAGTGCAGACTAGCTCCAGTTACAGTAGTAAACGCTGCCTTTGAACTTTTAATAGAGCCCTGAAACCCAACCAGGCCTTAAAAAACACAGATCTGCAGGAAAGGAAGAAAGAAATGGAGAGAAAGAGGTGGAAATGGTCAAGAAGTAAAACACACAAAATGTATGGAAATGCATGAACTGAAAAAGGTGAGATGAGGACCTGCATTAAAAACTAGATAACACTGCTACTGTAAGACGCCGCAGTCACAAAATGTATGGATTGGCCGTTAATACTAATGAAGCACAACATATATGAGCACACACCTGTTGACCTGGATGGCAGACACATATTGTAGCTCTGAAGTGAGACATGACTGAAGCATTATTGGCATATCAAGTATCTTAAAATGCTCCATTATTATTTAGGAGCGCTGCTTAGCCCAGGCACCTGTGAGTACGCCTGGACACAGTAATTAAAACATGCAGACCTTTCTGTGTGAGTGTGTGTGTGTTTAAGTGGGTGGGTATTTATCTGGGTGGGTGTCTGTGGTTGCAGAATCTTTTGGCATGCATTGCAATAAACAGATGTTGAGTCTTTATGAGGTCTTTACAACAGGTTCAGCGGTGCCCCGAGTGTTTCTGTGTGTGTGTGTGTGTGTGTGTGTGTGCGGCTATAGGCCTTACATGGAAACCTCTCATCAGTGAACCATAAAAAGAGACCACAAATTGAAATGAGCAGGAAAGGTGCGGCATTCTTCCTTTGCTAAGAGAATTTTAATTATTTTAATAATGCCAAGTCATAATGTTGCGAGTCGCCGTAGTTACAAACACGCTATTCTAATCTACACACGCAGGAACAACGTTGCCAATCGCAAGAAAATTCTCTGGCAGCCGTGTTGAGTGTTACATCTGCACTAGCGTTCATTAAAAGCCCATCCATAAATCAGATTTTTCATGATAAAACATGTTGATTTGTCATAGTAGTAAAAAAGCACAGGTGTCATTAATAAATTAACAACGGCGAGGTTTGATTTAAATATCATAGTGAGTCATGCCAGTGAGTCAGCACACACAATACCACAACCATAGACTCATAAACACAATGCATTATCGTTATTAATGTAATTAATTACACCTGTGCAATCTCTGGTATAAAATATCTGCTGACACAAAGGTCTATTCAGTGATGGGAGTGGAGAAGGGCCGTGGACAGGGCTGTTTATTTGACTACGAGCTGTTTACAGAGATGGACGCTGTGGAGCCGAGCGACAGCATGAGAAAGTACCTCTGATAATATACTGACATGCAGAGAACTCAGCAGCGAACTCGCCTCCTTGCTCGTCTCTCAGGACCTATGGGTATCACTCCATAGCTAATCGGAAGTTCCACTAACTCCCAATTGCAAAAATATCATGATCTATTTTATAATATTCTATCGAACAATATATCTAATCTTCTATTTCATTTGCAGTTATTTCACTCATCTGATTTGAGGCAGACGTGCCATGCTATCTAAGTTTAGGTTATTATCAAATGGCCTACTCCTTTTTTAATAAATGTTGAAAAATTACACCCTCCCAGTGTGATACAGTATAATGTGATTCTCTTTACAAGATAAACATGTTTCAGGTGTGACAGGGGAATAGAGAGAATATCTGTTTAAGAGATTTAGAGCAGTGATTCCCAAAGACGTGGTCGGGATCCACAGGTGGGTCGCAGGAGATTTTATAAGGGTCCCCAAATTAATTTGCAGAATTCCTTCCATAGTCTTTTATTTAACATTTATATCTGCAATAACATGAGTTTGAGTATTCGTATAGTTCTGATAACTGTAACCTACTTATAACATTGAATCTAATATGAAAGACTTTGTTTGTTTTACTGACGATAGGAAATAAAAAGAATGAGATAGCCTATTAACTCCGCCTAAATGTATTTCATTGGTCTCATTTATAAAGTATTTAATATGCGTATGTTTTCAATAACACGTGCATTGAACAAAGTTGTGATTTATTAGATGTATATGACGAAATAGCTGGTTTATATATTCGAGATAATATGAGGGTGAAGCAAAAATGGTAGTAAAAATAGTCAGGTACGTTCATTTACACAAAGATTCTCATGATTTATAGGTAAGACCTATTTGGGTCGCGATGGTTTGTCATTTTTAAAACACGTGTCCCTGCAAAATCCAACCTGATTTACAAACGGTCCAGTACATTCACACATGGCAACTGCCCAGTACATCTGAGCGGCTCCACAACAGCGAGGGTCACAGCTACCATTGAGAAAACTGAAGTCATGTCCTCAATATTTATTTTCCTGGAGTTAACATTAAATTTGACTACTTTTAGGCCAACAAGATGATAAAACCTTACTAAACACCATTTGGACTTTCATGTTGAAAAATACAATATAGATAAAGTATCCTTTAACAGTTAACTAATATTGATACACTTAAGTATCGCAATATTATGTTTTGTGATACTGTATCGATTCTAAAAAACACATATTGGTTTTTAATTAATAGTTTACATGCAAAGATTCGTGGCAGAGAGTGACTCAGATTGCACAAAAAGTAGTGCTGTGTTAATGAATGTTACAGATACTGTGATAAATACAAATGCAGATCCCACTGTTCTGATTGCATAAAAAAGTAAACTTTTTCCCTCAGATTTTATGCATATGGTGATGTATTCTTTATACTATGACAGTTTTCGAAACATTAGATTTAAGAAATTGCAATATATTGCATCGTAACCCCTGTATCATGATATGTATCGTATCCCCAGATTCTTGCCAATACATAGACCTATTAAAAGGGTGGTCTTCTTGAGAATATCAAAAATTCTGGATACAGGCATGACTATAGCTGAAACAGGAGTTAAAGCTCAAGTAGGCGAGATTGGAGCAAATATAATTTAAAAAAGTTATTTTTATAAAATGGGCGCTTTATTGTGACAGTAGTACATGAAACAGGTAACCTGAAAAAAATCATGTGCCTCTGTGTCCTCCAGTGTCCTCCGGTGCTCCTAAAGGCATCTGCAAGATTTCACAGACTGGTAGAAAACAAACAGTCAGAGCTGATCTGAGGTCTGCTGTCCATCTGCTGTCTATGAGAGCCGGCTGTCAATTACTTGCGAACGCCGACCAAACAGTCAAACTAGGCAGCGCTGATCAAATATGAATCAATATTATGTTACTGTAATGCCTATTTCTCTCCTCAAATGTTTTCAGAATCATCTTGGAGTGCACGGTTTAGCTGTAAAATGAGAGAGTTTGCGACCCAGCAGCCATGTTGAGATCAGGCTGAGATGGCCTGAAGGAACTCCAAACTACCTTTCACGTGACGGGAGCACAGCCAATAGGAACGTTCTCTCTCTGAAATGACCTGTGATTGGTCAAAGTCTCCCGTCACGGGCAAGATTTTTTAAAGCCTGAAAACAGAGCCATGAGGAGGAGCAGAAGTCTAATTATCTTTCAGAACACTTGAATTACAATATGCTGAAAGGTTATTAAGGAATTTTTGCCCAACGGTGCCAAAAATATATTGCCTACTGCCACTTTAAGAGCCATGCTCCACAGCACCATGAAAAGGTTATCTCATTTACAACCCCCTCCTGCATGTATGAGGACAAACAAAAACTACTCTTTTGCGCAACATGTCTTTTTTCACACACAACCCATCTCGGTGCAGGTCATCGTGAAGAAATGTTATGACCCTGTTTACGCTCGTGAAATTACACAGTTGTTAAAACTTTCAAGTTTTGTTACAACTATTAAAACCAAATAAGTGAAACATCAGCACAACATAATGAGAATTTGTTCATCTAACTAATGATCAAGAATTTGCAGTTCTGGTTGTGAGTTGACCATTAGTTCAGAGCACCTCCTGCTGATGAAACAACGACCACCACCTGAACCTATTGTTAAACAGAGCTGGACACTGTTTGGTTTTATAACCCATAAAGCTGTTGGTCGGAAAACGTCTGGCGACGTAAACAATGAAAATCTCCATTTATTGTGTTTTCTCATTCTATCAGCATCTGTTTTTAACAGGGAAGGAGATTTGTGCAGGGAAATAAAAAATGAAACTTGACTTTTTTTTTTCACTTTCACAATAAAGTCCAAGACAGATGACAGCTGTGGACACACAGAGTGCACGCTGCATGTTTTATCGCCTTCGCCCATAAATAAAAAACGCAGAGTGGAAGAGTTACAGTCAAAATATATGATTTATGGCAATGGGCACAGGAGGGAGTCTGGAGATTTCTTGGACAATATGAAAATAAAACTGCAATAAAACTGCACGGGCCTTGATTGTGGTCTATGGAGAGACGTGGAGGGCCTCCAACACAGCTAACTTTATTACTTCATCTGAGAGAGCGAGAGAGACATCAACAGATTCAGAGACTATTACGGTCAAATCTTTTTCCCCTAAGTGGCCACAGTCTCCATCTGAGGACCCCCAGAACCTTTTCACCAACCAGGGACACAGTGGAGGGCAAAACCTCTTCAGTTCAGTTTACCCAGCTTTTTATTTATTCAACCAACCTTTTTTTTTGGTTTACATAAATCTTAACAACATAATTTAGATGGCAAGCAGCAAGTACTATTAAACGGATGGTAGTTCTATAAACATTGAGAAGGAGAAGAACTAATATTTTTAAGCGTAAAACAGATTCTTGTTTATGTAAGTGGTTGGTAACCTAGTGATGATCGCCAACTGGACAAATTATTTACAGCCATTTTCATTTACTACAACATCACAGCGCCCAACTGTGTTGCTCTAAGCATTTACAAATCATTGTGAGGGAGCCATCGTTCCGGTCAGAGGAGAAGGAGAAAGAGAGACAACAGAGGGATGTTGAAGTAGTTAGAGCAACAGATAGCTGATGGGTGAAAAATGCTCTGGACTTCCTCTACTAGTAAAGGGTCTCTTCTCTCTCATATGAAAATAGTCTATTGTCGGGCATTGCATCTCTCTTGGCTGGAGCCGCGCATCAGATCTAGAGTTTCACAGAGCGTACCGGGGGACCGGCGAAACCGGAGACAACAACAACAAATATGGCCTCGTATTTTTAGGTTGTGATTATAAAGCCCGTTTCACAGTTTAATCCTCCGGGGAAACCAAACAAACTTTGTTGTGTAAAGAAACCAGCGTCCAGAAATTGGATCAAAATCTCTGCCGTTCCCAAATGTCCTTGAAAAATGAAAGAGGGCAAATGATAGGTCTACAGTACATGGAGAGGCTGACGCTTACACGGCTTCCAAACTACTATGGCAGATTAGTGAGGTACACCAGGCATGCCCTCTCTTTATGCAAAGTCATATTTTCTTCACTAATTTAAGAGACAGTGAAAGTAAAGTCTAAATCTTTTTTGACACAATATGTTCCTTTTGTATTATGAATATTACTATTTCCTTTACTATATTCTACTGCTATCACTATTACCTCATGACATTTTATACACCAAACAACTAATCGATTCATTGAGAAAATAATCAACAGATTAATCGACAATGAAATTAATCATTAGTTGCAGCCCTAAATCTCAATATGATACACTGTAAGCCAAATACAATTATTATTAGTCTCCTCTCCTCTCCACCTCAAGACCTTAAATAGTTTGTAGTTAGAATTATTCTCAAAAATGGCAGAGAGCGTAATATTTAAATAATAAAACAAGTTACTTTTAAAAGGATCTACAATTTTAGACTGAAGACTGTACTGCATGTAAAGGCCTGTACATATCCCATCACTTCATATGTGCTGCCATATATGTTATACTTTGTCGCCATCTACTGACCAAACAGATACTGACAAACCCAAGTAATACTTACAATACATTGTGTACTCCATTTCCCTCCACCTTGTCTGTCAAGAGTGACAAAAATCTGTGGAAATGGCACAAAGATATTTATATCAAGAAATGCTGCTATATAAGAAACAATATTACATTAGCTTATGATACGCCTAGACGTAATATCTTGATATATAACTGTAAATATTTGCATTTATATAGTGCTTTACAATTTGCTATTTATTCACCCATTCACACACACACACACAGACCGATGCAAGGCGCTGACCATCAGGAGCGATTCGGGATTCAGTGTCTTGCACCTGGACGATTCAACATGTGGACAGGATGGATCTGTTGGTCAAACTGCCAACCCTGGTTACCCCCAACCTAACTCCTGAGCCACAGCCGCCCGGTTCCCATCTCATCAAAACCATTTTCTATTTGACATTTCCCCTTTATAAACTTCAATGGTCAATATTTCATTGAGGAACTAATATTTCTTAATGTTCCATATTTGTCAGGATTGTGTCAGGGACCCAAAACACAAATAGTCATTTGAATTTTATGAGAAAAATATGCCTGTATAGTGCATTATGGGACGTTGCTATCTTCTGAAAATCTTCTTTTAGGGCTCGTTGTCTTGGTGTCAAGTGTACTCAAGCTAGGGCTGTCCCGAATACCATTTTTGTGGGCTTCGAAGCTTCGGTGAGAAATCTTTCGAAGGTATAGGAGCAGCAGACTGACATGTTCTTCTGTCTGTCTGTCGCCATCTCCCCCTTTTCAGTGTCCGGGACAGTGCTTCACGACTGTACAGCAATATCCCTCTGAGAATAACTAATAATAAATAATGTTAAATATGAATAATGAATAATGTTGTGGGATTACTCCTTATTTCATGGGGTATTTTGGGATATATATACATTATTATTACATACTTATATATAAATAAATAAATACATTTTAAAACTGAAGCAACTGATTTGGAGATCCATGGCAATGGTCTAAGCTTTGAAGCGTTTGGGTCAGCCCTAACTTATGTTATTACCTTGTGCAGAGCACACAGCCATTTATGGGCTCAATTAAACAAAAGGAAACTATTTCTACCATACATCCTCTGAACACCCACCAACATGTTTGAACTAAAGAAAACTGTTACTTATGTTGAAATGCAATTTCACAAACTATATATAACCATATTGCATTGGGTTGTGTCTTCTCTTTTAAACAGAACCCGATTAACTAACAGAGAGTGCAGTGCCACTGTACCATCTAACATAATAATTTGGTCCCTCTGAAGACAAACGATACAGTTTGCAACCAAATATACTGTAAAAAAAAATATATGACTTTCATCTAAGGAGAGTCCCAGTTTGACATAAGCCTTGCACGATATGCCTACATATAAACTTATACTCGAAAACTCCATGAGAAACACACACACACAGCATTTAGATAGTAAATGTTTCAAATACATCTTGAAATAAACACACAAACTGTATGAATATATGGACATTTTCACAACAGATAGTTTGACAAGTCAGAGCAAAGCAGGGGTGCAATATATATATGATGGCTCCCAGTGAGCCATAACACTGAGTTAACATAGACAGTTAACTCTACACCACTGATATTGGTAATAACTTAGAACTGGTAATGTAGCTTTAGTTACAACTGTGGTTTTGCTGCTAATACATTTCACAATGTCTGCCTCTGTTGCGAAAAGGGTCTGTTGACACCACATTTGCTGCATGGTGTTATTAGCTTGTGTTTAGAGCAGGAATAGCTATAGCTACCTACCTGCTGCATGTGCTTGTTGTCAGTATCTTCTCCCAAAGCCTTCGACCCATTCATTACTTTCAGTTAGCAGCTGGGAAAGAAGGTTAAAAACACAAGTTGGGTACTTTACTAGAGCTTTAATGAACCAGTATATCATTTATTTAAAAAATATAAAAGAATTTACCTGAAATGTTTTATCAATGGCGGAACTATAACGTTAGTTAGCCTGCAAAAACAAGCTAAGTTGGGCCACTTTGTTTAATATTCTTTGTGATATAACGTTATTAACATTGGCCAATATCCCTAAATCACCTGCAGAGATTGAGACAGGTGCAGGTTAAAATGCAATGTGTAAAGAACTAAACTCTGGTCCGACCTAGTTAAAACTGGATATTTAGTTGGTCGTTTTCTGCAGGTATGAGGAGCGCATGCGCCATGTTTACTCATTAGGAGAAGAAATCACAGGTGTGATACAAAGAAGACCCGAATCACGTGATCACAACAACATTATAATCACATAGGCTAATACACACAGTCTGACTTCTAGAAAAAAAACATAAATATGCAATTATATCCAGACACTTCCAAAATAGATCAAATACGTATTCAGAGGCCAAATAGGAAGGCTATACCACATATAGCCGACAGTGTAAAGAAATTAACAATAAATAGTCCAATCCAAAAACAGGCTACACATGCAATCCAAAAAAAGGAAAATATAATGAAATAAGGAAGGCTACCTTATATATATATACCTTTATATATTTATATATATACCTTTATATATATATATATATATATATTATTTTTCATGTTTGATTTTTACAATATTATAATATATATATATATATATATATATATATATATATATATATATATTATATTATTATATATAGATTATTATTATATATAATATATAACAAACAAATATATAATAAATATATATACCTTTTTATATATATATATATATATATATACCTTTATATATATATATACCTTTATTTATATATATATATATATATATATATTTTTACAATATTGCATTTTAGAAAATCAAGATAGCACAAAATTGGATTAAACTAAGGAGGACCATGTAAAACGAAATAAATAAACATAGCCTACAAATCCCGTCGTGCATTTCGGCTACTATTACCATAGCAGCGGGCAGTTGGTTTGTGTCCACCGTCATGGACAGGCAGAGTCGAGTCTTCGCTGCGATCCTACCGGCAGCTGCTGGTCGGGAATTTGCCGGTAATGAAAGAGAGCAAGGACTAGATGAGCGAGTAGTTAACTACCGTCAAAGTGCCGGTAACCGGGTAGTACGGGAAGTCCAGGTGACGGGAACAGCGGAGGTTTGTTGTCCGGCGGACCGGGTGTCGGTGCGGGTCAGTGTGGGCAACAACAAAGAGTCCGTCAACGAGGTGACCAACAGCATCTCACGGAGAATTGAATACATCCTACAAGCTGTCAGGTGAAAACAAACATGCAACACTATAACTAGCAATAGTAGCTAAATGAGTAGTTTACAATGGACTTTATGCTTTCTAGTAAGCCAACGTTAGTTCACTGAAAAAGATGTAGTAAGGGAGCTCTATCCATTGAATAAGCAGTAGGTTGCTCAGCAGTAGGTTGCTCAGCAGTAGGTTGCTCAGCGGTAGGTTGCTCAGCGGTAGGATGCTCAGCGGTAGGTTGCTCAACAGTAGGTTGCTCAGCAGTAGGTTGCTCAGCAGTAGGTTGCTCAACAGTAGGATGCTCAACAGTAGGATGCTCAGCAGTAGGTTGCTCAGCAGTAGGTTGCTCAGCGGTAGGTTGCTCAGCGGTAGGTTGCTCAGCGGTAGGATGCTCAGCGGTAGGTTGCTCAACAGTAGGTTGCTCAGCAGTAGGTTGCTCAGCAGTAGGTTGCTCAGCAGTAGGATGCTCAACAGTAGGATGCTCAGCAGTAGGTTGCTCAGCAGTAGGTTGCTCAGCAGTAGGTTGCTCAGCGGTAGGTTGCTCAGCGGTAGGTTGCTCAGCGGTAGGATGCTCGGCGGTAGGTTGCTCAACAGTAGGTTGCTCAGCAGTAGGTTGCTCAACAGTAGGATGCTCAACAGTAGGATGCTCAGCAGTAGGTTGCTCAGCAGTAGGTTGCTCAGCAGTAGGTTGCTCAGCGGTAGGTTGCTCAGCGGTAGGATGCTCAGCGGTAGGTTGCTCAGCAGTAGGTTGCTCAGCAGTAGGTTGCTCAACAGTAGGTCTCTCAGCAGTAGGATGCTCAGCAGTAGGTCGCTCAGCAGTAGGTTGCTCAACAGTAGGTTGCTCAGCAGTAGGTTGCTCAGCAGTAGGTTGCTCAGCGGTAGGTTGCTCAGCGGTAGGTTGCTCAGCAGTAGGTTGCTCAGCAGTAGGTTGCTCAGCAGTAGGTTGCTCAGCGGTAGGTTGCTCAGCAGTAGGTTGCTCAGCAGTAGGTTGCTCAACAGTAGGTTGCTCAGCAGTAGGTCTCTCAGCAGTAGGTTGCTCAACAGTAGGTTGCTCAGCAGTAGGTTGCTCAGCGGTAGGTTGCTCAGCAGTAGGTTGCTCAGCAGTAGGTTGCTCAGCAGTAGGTTGCTCAGCAGTAGGTTGCTCAGCAGTAGGTTGCTCAGCAGTAGGTTGCTCAGCGGTAGGTTGCTCAGCGGTAGGTTGCTCAGCGGTAGGATGCTCAGCGGTAGGTTGCTCAACAGTAGGTTGCTCAGCAGTAGGTTGCTCAGCAGTAGGATGCTCAACAGTAGGATGCTCAGCAGTAGGTTGCTCAGCAGTAGGTTGCTCAGCAGTAGGTTGCTCAGCAGTAGGTTGCTCAGCGGTAGGTTGCTCAGCGGTAGGATGCTCAGCGGTAGGATGCTCAGCGGTAGGTTGCTCAGCAGTAGGTTGCTCAGCAGTAGGTTGCTCAACAGTAGGTCTCTCAGCAGTAGGATGCTCAGCAGTAGGTCGCTCAGCAGTAGGTTGCTCAACAGTAGGTTGCTCAGCAGTAGGTTGCTCAGCAGTAGGTTGCTCAGCGGTAGGTTGCTCAGCGGTAGGTTGCTCAGCAGTAGGTTGCTCAGCAGTAGGTTGCTCAGCAGTAGGTTGCTCAGCGGTAGGTTGCTCAGCAGTAGGTTGCTCAGCAGTAGGTTGCTCAACAGTAGGTTGCTCAGCAGTAGGTCTCTCAGCAGTAGGTTGCTCAACAGTAGGTTGCTCAGCAGTAGGTTGCTCAGCGGTAGGTTGCTCAGCAGTAGGTTGCTCAGCAGTAGGTTGCTCAACAGTAGGATGCTGAGCAGTAGGTTGCTCAGCGGTAGGTTGCTCAGCAGTAGGTTGCTCAACAGTAGGATGCTGAGCAGTAGGTTGCTCAGCAGTAGGTTGCTCAGCAGTAGGTTGCTCAACAGTAGGTTGCTCAGCAGTAGGTTGCTCAACAGTAGGATGCTGAGCAGTAGGTTGCTCAGCAGTAGGTTGCTCAGCAGTAGGTTGCTCAGCAGTAGGTTGCTCAGCAGTGGGTTGCTCAACAGTGGGTTGCTCAGCAGTGGGTTGCTCAGCAGTAGGTCTCTCAGCAGTAGGTTGCTCAGCAGTGGGATGCTCAGCAGTAGGTTGCTCAACAGTAGGTTGCTCAACAGTAGGTCTCTCAGCAGTAGGTCGCTCAGCAGTAGGTTGCTCAGCAGTAGGTTGCTCAATAGGTTGCTCAGCAGTAGGTTGCTCAGCAGTAGGTTGCTCAATTGGTTGCTCAGCAGTAGGTTGCTCAGCAGTAGGTTGCTCAACAGTAGGATGCTCAGCAGTAGGTTGCTCAACAGTAGGTCTCTCAGCAGTAGGTTGCTCAGCAGTAGGTTGCTCAGCAGTAGGTTGCTCAGCAGTAGGTTGCTCAACAGTAGGATGCTCAGCAGTAGGTTGCTCAACAGTAGGTCTCTCAGCAGTAGGTTGCTCAGCAGTAGGTTGCTCAACAGTAGGTCTCTCAGCAGTAGGTCGCTCAGCAGTAGGTCGCTCAGCAGTAGGTTGCTCAGCAGTAGGTTGCTCAGCAGTAGGTTGCTCAATAGGTTGCTCAGCAGTAGGATGCTCAACAGTAGGTTGCTCAGCAGTAGGTTGCTCAATAGGTTGCTCAGCAGTAGGTTGCTCAGCAGTAGGTTGCTCAGCAGTAGAAAAAATACATAAATTCTACATAGATTTCAGAAGTGGCAGACAAAAAAATTGTGTGGCTAGTAGAAATGTTCAGTGACCTGCCACAGTGGCACGTGAGGAAAAACCTTAATTTTAGACCCTAATTCTATCCATAAGTAACGCAATGAATCAATGACTATTTTGGTCATGGGTTTCATACACTTTCTGTAAACATATCTAAA
Organism: Sebastes fasciatus; assembly: GCF_043250625.1. Lineage (NCBI taxonomy): Eukaryota > Metazoa > Chordata > Actinopteri > Perciformes > Sebastidae > Sebastes > Sebastes fasciatus. Next base: position 9,517,406 of record NC_133812.1, read on the forward strand.
GCAATAATCCTATCAGATGGGGGACCATGTAGGACAAAATCTTATTAAACAGGGGTCTGTGGTCTAATTTGTGTCAGTTTAGGGGTCCTTGATGAGAAACAGTTTGGGAACCACTGTTCTACACAGTCATGGGTCTCCACTGAAGCACTGAAGTGCCTCTAATGTGTTGCTAGTAGTAGGAATAGTAGTTACACAAGTACTATAGTAATAGTGGTAAATGATGAAGCAATAATTAATCAATTGAAGCTGTAAGAAAGGCAAATGGGCTGCAGTCCAGGTAGTGTTTCTAAGTCTATGTATGCTTAATAGGGATGCACCTATTGCAAATATAGCTGATACTGATACAGATGTTTTGTTGTTGTTTAATTTGTTGTTATTTATTTCCCCTTTGGTGCCAGGGAAACAAATACATCTTCATTAGAAAAAAAATTAACGCAAATGTCTTCACTCTTCATTCATATGTTGAATGAGCACAAATTACATCGTACAAATTTATGAAACAAGCTATAAAATACCCTTCTTTCACATGAAAAATATCTGCTTCAAAAGCCCCTTAGCCTGTATACAACTACCTACTCAATGAGAGGAATTTAGCACCTAACCCAACAAAAACATTTTGTGAAACATAAACAAAATGTGATTAAATCAGCAGCTAACAACACAACATTTAACATTTAGGCACAGAATGAATGCAACATAAACATCGGCCACTGCCATCGGGGAATGTCATCTTATTTGCCGATATGCCAATTGCAGTCAAGGAGTCGAAAACCGGCCGATACCGATGTTTGGCCTAAAAAAATCAGTGCATCCCTAATGCTCATTGCTTATTTTGTGTGAAATATATTACATTTTATTTAGATTTTAAGGGTGCATTAGCTCATTTCACCGTGTCCTCTTAAAGTACACCTGAAATAATGTTTCATTCATTCATTCTGCTTAGACAACATGGTGTCAGTGACCAAGACACCTCAGTGAGGAGGTTTCTCCACCGAGAGGCAGACCAGTATCACATGGATGCAGAGGTGGAGTATTAAGACAAACGCTAATGATGCAAATGTGCCACGATGATGCCATTAACCTTTTCGCTGACCCTGTGTATAAACAAAATGTTCCCACAGGTCGTGGTCACTTTCTCCGATTTTGAGAAGATGGAGCGAGTATGTAGCGTCCTGCTGGAGAAGCTGGACAAGAGTGTTTGTGTGGGAACACCACAGTTCTACCACAGTGTCGAAAGCCTTAGTCTAATGAGGTATGAAAAACACACATCTCACTGGAATATCTGGACAGACTTGTCCTTATTTTGATTAAATACAGCAGTTTTGTAACTAGTGTGTGTTTCTCTAGGCGGCGTGCGTGCGTGTCAGCAGTTGAAAATGCTCAGCAGAAGGCCTGCGAAGTCGGTCAGCTCCTGGGGCAAACTCTGGGACCCCCCCTTCTGGTCCGAGAGGAGGAGACAAGGGAGCGGAGGAATGAGGACGATGAGGATGGAGGCAGATGCCAGGATGCTGCACGCCTTCCTCACCTTCCATGCATTCCCACAGTCACTGCCTCCTCACAGGTGTCTGTCTCCTTCAGCCTCAGAGACAGTAGCAGGAAAAAACTCTAGACATTTGTCACTGACTCGTGAAACCAAAGAGCATTTTGTCACAGTTCATATTATTTTATTGCTTAGCTGTGATGGCTAAATAAAAGTGCAATTTTTCAAGGTTTTTTTTTCTACCTCGGCCAACACAGTGTTGTAAACAGAAAAGAACTACATAGATTTTAAAGCGATGTTGTCATTTCAAGCATTTGCGGTCATCATTTAACTTCAGGCAAACATTAAATTAAATGTTTTTCATCTGTTTTTTGGCACTTCAATTTAAAACACTTTATATTTCAACATCTCAAAGACATAAAGGTAAATATCATTTCATGAGTAAGTCCCAGAGTTAGTCAAAATCCGGAAAAAAAGGCACCCTCACATTGAGATCCAGCATGGAGGGATTTGAAAATGATCCTCGATCTGCTCAAATCTTCCGGTTTCCAGTCGTTTCAAAAACGACTGACAGATTCCAGTTGGCTTCTTAGACAGATAAAGAACTTGAGACCAGATAGATGGGTCTCTCAAAAACCTTTGGGAAGTCAGAAAAACACCCATAGAAGCCACGCTTCCTCTGGTGTTTTTAACATTGCATATCTTGTGTCACCTGTAGCCAGGCAGTCAGGTGTCTTCATCCACTTCCTCATTCCCATCCCCATCTTCAGGGTAGAGCTCTCTGAGCCAGGGCTGCATGACGAACCGCTCCCCATCAAAATGTGTGAAGTAATTCTCCAAGGTGGGAATGTCCGGCTAGAAACATCCAACAGTGGTGAGTCCAAGATGTATTGAATGTGTGTGCAATTGTTGGGTGTTTAATGTGCTGCGATGTTTCAGTACATACCCTCATCCCAGTGATGCGCTCCAGTTGTGTCTGGGGCAAGTATCCAACCATTAGAGAGGAGGGTTCAGGCCCGCCGAACAGGACTTTATAATGAGGCGTCTTCTCTGCTTTGAGGCCCTACATGCACAGACACAGAACTACTTTCTAACACTTATTGAAATTATAATATGTCCATGCCAACGCTTATGGAGTTACTTTTGGGTCTTTATTATCCAATCAAGCAGTATATATTCGAGAGCAAAACTTTCCAAAGTGTTAATCTAAAAATAGATTAAAGAGCAAAACTAATGACACTGCAAAAAATGTGTTATTGCAAGTAAACTAAAATTGTGATAAAAAATGAAATAATGTGACTCCAAAAGCTTTGTTTCCAAATCAACAAGTTTTGTTTGCAAATACAAAAGTTCTGTTTGCAAATTCAAAAGCTTTGTTTGCAAGTCAATAAGTGTTGTTGTCTGTTGAGCTGAATCTCGTGGGCGGGACCTATGCTGAAAGATGTAAGACACGTCTCTATTGGCCAGTCTCGATTGGAGTGACAGCATGGCAACATCCACTGTTGGTAACTAACATTAGATCTTTGAACACAAATAGTCTTGTTAATAGTAGCTACATACACAACGTCATGCAGGCTAATAGGCAGCCCGGGCACGTAACATACCTGTGACGAGCGAGTGACGAGCTAATTGAGCTAAGCTAGCAGCTACAGGCTGATAAAATCATACGTATTACAATATCACAGATCATTAAACAGAAGCAATCTACATGCATCAGTTCAAACATAACATTCTTGCTATTCCTAAGACGGAAGTTATGTGTAATTAATTCATGGGAGTGTCTATTTGTACCCGGGTGAGACTAGTCACACGGCAGCTATTTACACCCAACAAGAAAGCGACAAAGTATAATCAAGGAATAGGTTGTGGTGGATGAATGGATTAAACTCAGGACTTTCACCCTAGAGGCTAGAGTTCAAGTTCACTTAGTTTACTTATATTTTCTGTTTTTGAAATGATTATTTTGAGTTTTGAGTCACAGTTTGGTTTGGTTTAGGCAACAAAGCTACTCGGTTAGGTCTAGGTCTAGTGGATGTTGCCAAGTTGTCATTCTGATAGAGACTGTCCAATACAGGCGTGTCTTACATCTTTCAGCATAGCCTACAAGATTCAACGCAACAGCAAAACAAAATGTTTGGATTCACAAGCAAAACTTTTGAATTTGCATTAATACATTTTGAATCACAAATTTATTTTACTTGCAATAAAAATTTTTTTGATTGCATGCCGATAGTTTTGCCCTCAAACCTTTTCTGTTTGCTCGACATAATAAAGACATAAAAGTAACTCTTTCATAAACGCTGAGTTTGTGGAACAGAAAGTTACTGAAGATGGGGGAAAAAAAACAATTAGAAGTAAAGGACTTTTCAAGAGCTGCTAACCTGAGAGTCGGAGTAGACTCTGTCGACCCACTGTGGAGGGGCTCGCAGCTCAGAGTCCCAGCTCACCACCACCCCAACCATATTGCCCTTCCGCTCCATCACCACCTCTCCAACCTTCAGGAACACATATGGAGGACGAGGGCTACGCACTTTCTTGGAGGCTGCAAGAGAATATGTACTGTAGATATATTAGGGCTGTCAAAGTTTACACGATAACAATGCGTTAATGCAAATTATTTTTAACGGCACTAATTTCTTTAACGCATTAATGCAACTTGCGATTTTTAGGTTGTAGCAGGCTCAGTTTTAAAGCTAGTGAAGATACTGGTATCATTTGAAACCAGAAAAACATAAGGAGTCCATACTAATCTGTACCAACCATGTCATACTAGCTTGTCGCGAAGGAGGCTACATAACCCTCCAAACTTATGCTAAATTTTGGCGAGGAAAAACTGGCGTGGCCATTGTCCCTTGACCTCAAGATATGTGAATGTAAATGGATTCTCTGGGTACCCACGAGTCTCCCCTTTACAGACATGCCCACTTTATGATAATCACATGCAGTTTGGGAGCAAGTCATTGTCAAGTCAGCACACTGACACACTGACAGCTGTTGTTGCCTGGTGGGCTGCAGTTTGCCATGTTATGTTTTGAGCATATGTTTTATGCTAAATGCAGTACCTGTGAGGGTTTCTGGACAATATTTGTCATTGTTTTGTGTTGTTAATTGGTTTCCAATAATAAATATATACATACATTTGCATAAAACAAGAATATTTGTCCACTCCCATGTCGATAAGAGCATTAATTACTTGACAAATCTCCCTTTGAGGTACATTTTGAACAAATAAAAAAATGTGTGATTAATTTGCGATTAACTATGGACAGTCATGCAATTAAATGGATTTAATCGATTCACAGCCCTAATATATATATATATAGTAGATTATATAATAGGTATGTATACAGACACCAACCTCCAAAGAATTCCTGGTCATTGTCAAAAAGCATGGTCTCTAAGGCAAGCGACTCTTGAAACACGTCCTGTTCCAAGCCGAGCCAAGACCTTTGGAAAGCAAAAATACTGTCAGTCTGGACATACAAGTTGCTACAATAACTTTAACAATATAAATCACTTTTAAAGGTCCAGGAATAGTGCTTGATTGTATTGGAAAGGATAATGCAAATGAACATGTACATGTATATCTCAATCAATCACAGCTGGTGGTTTTGAATTGCAAAGAACTACTCACTGGAATTTGAACATCTGCTGGTCTGCCCATTCCATCCATGCAGTGCCACTGAGGTAAGATGATCTCCAATCTTTCCATATTCTAAGCATCCTGAAACACCATGGTTATTGATTAATTATAGACAAAAAACACTAGATAATAAATCCTATTGGGATGCACTAGTTTCTCATATATCTCATTTTGAAAAAATAAAGGCCAGTTATTTAATTTCAAACACTTCTTCCTCTTAGAAAGTAGATACACCCTACACCAGGGGTCGGCAACCTTTACTATCAAAAGAGCCATTTTAGGCAAATAAAAAAAACAATCTGTCTGGAGCCGCAAAACATTTGCAGTGAGGTATAAGGCCACATTGAGGGGGAAAAAATCGGAGATTTCAAAATTAAAGTCACAACTTTACGAGAAAAAGTCATAATATTACGAGAATATAGTCATAATATTACGAGAATAAAGTCATAATATTACGAGAATATAGTGATAATATTACGAGAATAAAGTCACAATATTACGAGAATATAGTCATAATATTACGAGAATAAAGTCATAACTTTACGAGAAAAAAAGTCGTAATATTACGAGAATAAAGTCACAATTTTACGAGAAAATAAGTCGTAATATAACGAGAATAAAGTCAAAACGTTACGAGAAAAAGTCATATTAAGAGAAAAAAAGTCATATTACGAGAAAAAAAATTGTAATACGAGAATAAAGTCATAACTTAATGAGAAAAAAGAAAATAACACGTAAAATTACTACTACTATACATATACTAATATTATGACTTTATTCTCCTAATACTATGACTTTTTTCTCTTAAACTTCTGACTTTATTCTCGAAATCTCAGATTTATTTGTTTTCCTTAATGTGTCCCTAATACTCTGTCGTACAGTTATACATTAGACCTACAACAATGATAAATAAAAATGAAAATGTAAACAAAAAAACAGTTATTCTTTTCCACTAATTTTTTTTAAAATCCACAGGGAGCCACTGGAGAGGAGCTGAAGAGCCACATGTGGCTCCAGAGCAGCAGGTTGCTTAGAGACCCCTGCCCTACACTGACGCATCATCCATACTTTACGCACGGGTCCTACCTACCGTGTGCTCGCGTGGTAGCGCTGCGCCGGCGTGGAGCCGCTCCAGCGGGAGATGAAGTACTGCGCGGGCACGGCGGAGAGCAGCAGGAGGAGCTGCAGCACCGCGGCGGTGGAGAGCTGAGGCATGGCTGCTGACTGCGGCTGCGGCTGCGCAGCTGGCACCTGCTGGAGACGGAAACGCGCGTCAGGTGGATATGTGGCAGGTGTGTGTGGGACCCAAATCTGAATCAGTGTGTAAACCAATGTCTTTAAAATCACATCTTTACACCTTTACGTCTCGGTATCTAACGTTACTGTTAACTTTCTGTATTGTTTATTGGCGGGAATAATATGGTTCAACCTTTAAATTATGGTGCGTAAAACCTTGATAAACAAACATATGGCGCTGCAGAAACTTTGAAGAAATGTGGAAACAACGTTAATTGTCCAAGCTTGTTATTATTAGTAATTATAACCCCTTACCTCGTATTAAAATCCTGTCTTTACGCCAACTTATCTGCCAAACATTGCGTCGGTCTGTCAGAGAGGCTGTTTGTTTGCGCCTGGAAACCAGGAACGAGTGACGCGGTTTCACTTCTGTTTTATTTACATAAGACAACACGAGTCTCGCCCATGCAGTTACCACCTGTGTATTTACATGTTTCGTCTTAAAATGCCAAATATGTAATCTGTCCAATCACCGCAGCCCACGGAGGAAACCGGCGAACCTTTAGCGGCTCGCCACGTCAGGAAGAGCCGAGGCAGCGAGCCTCCGGGCGGGGAGTGGGGTGGCCATGCAGTTCCGCTTTGGAAACGCCAGGTGGGAGAGTTGTTGTTGTGTGTGTGCAACAGCCTCTGCCTCTGGGGCTGCATCCCAAAACTCTAAATTGCATCCCTGTTTCCCTCACTTGCGTCTCATCCTTGCGTCTTAGTCCCTCCCACCAGGGAAGCATGGAGAGACGCAAGGAAACCATGCGAGGAGAGAGGAAACGAGGAAATACGATTTAAGCGACATGGGACGGTCGTTTCCTCTGAAGCGTCACGTGAAGCGACGTCCATTTCTGATGACAGCAGCAGCTGATCACAACTGGATCAGCTGTCAGTCAGCTTTAACAGCTGTTTGTGTCTGAACTGTACTAATACTAATAAAGACAAGTGCTCTTTATACTATTTATTCATTATTAGAGTCTGTAGTTATTGATATTCTGGTTGTGAGTTAATTATTTAATAACCCAGAATATGACTGGTGTTTTTTGAACACTGGACATTATTTATTAGGCTAAAGGGAAAATGTAAATGATGTAACTCATATCAAACCCGACGTTCAGGAATCATCAGCCTCATGTGACTGAATGGAAATGAGGATAAATGATGTAAAAGGTGTTTGTTGCTGACAGACAGACTCTCCTTTTCTCTCTGACTTTAATAGTTTCATTAATAAAAGTTAACGGGGGAAATAACAGATCATGAAAAGAAAAATCATTCTAAGAAATGCAGAAAGTTATTTTAAGTCAGTTTATCTGGTATTATAAACCCCTCTGACTGTCAGGCTGCTTCACTGACGGTGTGTGAAGGAGAGCTACTGCAGGTCCTTCTGCTGCTGCTCAGAGCTTCAGTTAACACAGATTATAACTAGATGGTGAATCAGAAGACAACTAAAATATAAAACGTTTAATCTGTGATCTGTCTTCACTCCGGTATGAAACTCAGTGATGCTGAGAGGTAAAGTTATCAGATCAGTCTGATCGGCAGCAGCGTCCAATCAGTAACTGATATCCAGTAAGGGGGCGTGTCGGTCGGCAAAAGACTTCCGTGCAGGATACACTGGTGTATCCTCGCTCATAGCTCCTCCGGCAAGCCTCCTCGATCCTCGATCCTCGCTCCTCGATGCACAAATAAGGGCTTTGGGACGGTCTTCAAAATGGCGCACCAGAACTACTTCCGGTTCAAGCGAGGATCGAGGAGCGAGGAAATGAAAATTTAGAGTTTTGGGATGTAGCCTGGGTCTTTCCCATTAGTGCTTTTATACGGCTTGACTCCTCGACTCCTCGGCTCCTCGACTCCTCGACTCGCGTCTTAGTCCCGCCCCCGGGAGATGCGAGCGGAGGAGGCGAGGAAAAGACTCGAGGAGAGAGGAAACGAGTAAATATGTTTTTAGAGACATGAGACGTCGTTTCCTCTGAAGCGTCACGTGAAGCGACGTCCGTTTCTGATGACAGCAGCAGCTGATAACAGCTGGATCAGCTGTCAGTTGGCTTCAACAGCTGTTTATGTCTGAACTGATCTAATAGTAATAAAGAAACAGAGTTATCAGAGCAGCAGTGTTTCCTCTCTGTAGCCTGTTACCTGTTTAACAAACACCTGCACATGAATAACAGCTGCAGTCTGTATTTCTACTGTGGACTGAGTCCTGCTTAGAGAACCAGGAACCATCTCTACTGGCACAATATCTTTATATTATTTATTCATTATTAGCATCTGTATTAATTTATATTCTGACAGTAGAAGTTATGTATTAGTCTGAATGTTTGAGGGAAAAGTGAAATGATATAACTCATATCAAACCCGACGCTCAGGAATTATCAGCTTCACATGTGACTGAATGGAAATGAGGATAAATGATGTAAAAGGTATAAAAGACAGACTCTCCTTCTCTCTCTGACTTTAACTGGATGCTTAATAAAAGTTAATGAGTGAAATAACAGATCATCAAAAGAAAACTCTTTCTAATAAATGAAGAAAGTTATTTTAAGTTTGTTCATTGTCAGCTTTTATAAACCCCTCTCAGTGTCAGACTCCTTCAGTGACGGTGTGTGAAGCAGAGAGACTGCAGGTCCTTCTGCTGCTGGAACACTTCACAATCAACATGGTCCGTTTGCTGTTCACACCTACAGTTAACACAGATTATAACTAGACGGTGAATCAGAAGACAACTAAAATATAAAACTGTTAATCTGTGATCCGTCTTCACTCTGGTATGAAACTCTAGTGATGTTGATGTATCTGATCAGTCTGATCGGGCGCAGCGTCCAATCAATAACTGATATCCAATAAGGGGGCGTGTCGGTCGGTGATAAACTTCCGTGCAGGAAACACTGGAGGATGCACTGGTGTATCCTCGCTCATAGCTCCTCCAGCAAGCCTCCTCGCTCCTCGATCCTCGCTCCTCGATGCGCATTTTATGAATTGGGACGTCCTTCAAGATGGAGGACTGAGATCGATTTCCGGGTCACAGCCGGAGGATCGAGGAGCGAGGAGTCGAGGAGGCGAAAAATGCTGAAATGAGATGCAGCTATAGTCTTCTTAAGTCAGGGGTCAGCAACCTTTACTATCAAAAGAGCAATTTTAGGCAAAAAAACAAAAGAAAAAATCTGTCTGGAGCCACAAAACATTTGAGGTCACACTGAGGGGAAAAAAATCAGAGATTTACAGTGCCCCGTGCCCTGGAAAGCGTCGCGGTTCCGGCGGCGTCCAGTGAGCTCTCGTCGGCCCTTGAAAATCCGGGGGAGAAGGTGTAAATCTCGCGCCAGGCCGTACCCATATCCGCAGCAGGTCTCCAAGGTGAACAGCCTCTGGCATGTTAGACTTTAAAGTCACAACTTTACGAGGAAAAAAGTCGTAATATTATGAGAATAAAGTCATAATATTACGAAAAAAGTCATAATTTTGCAAGAAAAAAAGTTGTAATATTAACAGAATAAAGTCATAACTTTGCCAGAAAAAAAGGTGTAATATAACGAGAATAAAGTCATATTATGAGAAAATAGTCATAACTTTGCGAGAAAAAAAGTTGTAATATTAAAAGAATAAAGTCATAACTTTACAAGAGAAAAAGTAAGAATATTATGAGAATATAGTCATAACTTTACGAGAAAAAAGAAAATAACACGTAAAATTACTACTTTATAATATTATGACTTTATCATCGAAATCTCAGATTAATTTTTTCCTCAATGTGACCCTAATACTTCGTCATACCGTCGTACCATAGACCTACATCAATGATAAATAAAAATAAAAAAGTAAACAAAAAACAGTTATTCATTTCCACTAATTTTTTAAAAAATCCACAGGGAGCCACTGGAAAGGAGCTGAAGAGCCACATGTGGCTCCGGAGCCGCAGGTTGCAGGCCCCTGTCTTAAGCCAAGTATAGTTTCACTTTAAAGAGGAGAAACAAATCAGCCAGAAAAAAAACACATTTATTTTTTAAAAAGACATCACAGACTGTAACTTGAACCCTTAATGTGGTGAATAATATGAATTTAGGTATAAAAAAAAAAACTGAACAAGAGAGGATTTTAAATGACACAACAGGAAGGAAAAGTGGATATGGAAACACAACTGTTTATTTACTTAAAATATTGGTATGAACTAACAGGACAGCAGTACTCCCCTACACATACATTCTAGCTTCTTTTTTGCATGAATTCCTTTATATATATAAAAAGTATCCAAACTAACAAAGACATCCTCTTCACGTGAAACAAGACGCCCTTTCCCCTTCCCTTCCCGTTCTGTCCTTTTCCCCGTCCCACGTCCCCATAAAACTTAAAATGCTTCCCGGTGGCTCACATGCAGCCTCTTCACACACACTGTGACCTTTTGACCTCCAACAAAACACTGTGACGCCTTATCAGAGGCCACAAACGGCACGACTCTGACACACATTAGCACAGGCCCCATCGTCTATAGAACAGTTCCACACTTTATACCCTATGGCATCACAAGGTTGAGTTTTAACAACTCTTTAACAAAAACTCTTGTTTTTGGATTTGGAAGAGAGTTGTTTATGTTTTCTAAGTATTTTTTGGATTGTCTTAGACCATAGGAATGACATGTATGAATTTTGAAAATGGCCCTAGTTCCCCTTTAACTGGGTATACAATGGTTACTATGTAGGCAGCCAACGGCGAGGTTAGCCACCGATCATTCCCGATTCAAAATTTGTACATCCACGCAAAATCCGGCAAACAATTTGGATTCTTAAGTACTACGTTTCTTTTTCTGTTGGCTCATGTAAACATTATATTTGAGCTCATACCTAATGTTTGAGAAGTCTAAAATCTTATTTCCACACTTTGCTCATGATAATCTGTGCATATATGTACTGTAAATATGATTATTTGCGATTGAGATAGAAAAAAAAAAAACCTTTATGTGCCCACGAAGAGTTTATCTTTGCCCACAAATACATTGTTTGTGGGCAAAGATCACAAGCTTCCTATCTTTAATACAAACCCCCCAACAATAACATTTACTCTCATGCCGACAGCCATTTGTGGAGGAAGGTGTCAGTGTTTTTAGGCTGTCTCAATCTGGAATAAAACTCTTCATATACACAATATAAACAAATCTTTTTGTGACGTAAATATAAGCCAGACTGAGTGAGAAGAAAGTTAATTGTATCCTCAAATAAGTGCGACAGAGTATAAAACACCATTCTAACTCCACAGATGTAGCCACTGAACCGTCGTCCTGTATGGCGGGGACACAGACAGAAAACAGTTGACACGCTAATATGTGAACGAGCTCAACACAATCACCGTGGAGACAGAAAATAAACACATTCAAAAAGCCATGGTCTAAAACTTCAGTGCCCAAAAGACAGAATTTGGCACTGACGAACAAAAAAACAACGATGAGATATATGTTCAATAATATGTGACCTATGAAAGGAACCAGGTGTATATAGATGGTGCTGTCCAGTTCTCCCGTCAAACCCACAACACGTGTTGGTCGCTCTGCGCTGGGGTAAAAACAGTTCAAACTGGATGAGGCCATCTTTATAAACTCGGTCCATTAGTTGTGTGTACGGAGAGAGAGAGAGTGACATGTTTGTCTCCAGTCATTGTTCATTTTTCAGTCTTTTCTCTCTTTCATTATACAAGCCCATCAGTCCTCGAAGTGAACCCAGCGACGAGCAGAACCAGGAAGTCCAAAAAAGAAAGAAAAAAAAGGCCCCGAAAGCAGAAAACCAAGGATTCAATATGCCAGAGTAGCGAAGGCACACAATCAGAAAGATGAATATAAGACTTGTCTCTCTCTCTCTCTATCAGCTTTCCATCCAAAGTCGGTCCGACCCAGTTTGATCTGGCTCGATCCTGTTCGCTCCGGGCGTGAGAAAGTGCTAGAACATGCGAGACAGAATTGCGTGTGTGTGTGGATGTGTGTGTGGTCACCATAGAAACATATCAACATTTAAAAAGTTCAGTTTTCGTATGTTAAAATACACAGGGTTACTCCCCTACGACTGCATTGATAAACCGGTCTGTGGCAAGTGCATCTCAAAGCTAAGTCCCCCAAAAGCTCCACTGGCTGTACCTTAGGTATAAACTGACGATAGGTTGGTTATTATAGGATAATATATCGACATGAATAATGGTTTTACAACAACTGTAAAGTCTTTTTTCTTTTTTTCAACTGCTATAAATACATTTCTTTGAGAGGTTTCACAACTGTATGCCACTGTTTGTACGCTGAAAGTGAATGACGCACTCAGTTGTGTTATAAAAACACACACGCACTCCTTCACTTACACTTACTCGCTTATTCGTACACATACAGGCACATGTACATTGCAGGGCAGAGGCCTTTTACACACGCGCACATACACACACACACACACACACTCAAACACACCAAGGACATAAAGGCACAAGGTATTGCTAATGTTGAGGACGCATTGAAACACGATCTATCGAGACATAGAAATGACCCCTTTCACCCATCATGCATCCCTTTTCTCCTTCTCCTCACAGTAAAAACAGCTTCTAAAAAAAAGAGAGATGCTTTCTAATTAACATGCAAAATAAGAACACACACACACCCACGCACATCAACAGTAAACAAAACCTACAGATCTACAGTACCAACGAAGGTACGCCATTTGGTATTTTAGCGCAGACGGACACGCTCAGTCAGGTCAGCCGATGTGTTAAGACTTCCGAAACAGAGAGCCGATCATCACGTACAAATCTTAGAAAAAGCAGAGAGGGGGGTTGTATAAAAAAAGAGCGGGAATAATGAAGAAGGGTGGGCGAAAGACAGTCTGTAATCCGTCACAGACCTAACAGTTTCAGCTCAGTGGACGTCTTTGACCTACCCAGAAGAGACACTCCTCAAAAATAGCAAGATAAGATACATCCAGCTCTCCTCTGGATTTTTTCAAGTACTAAAACTGTTCAACTATTTTGCCCGATCTGACGCCGACAGGGCAGACGGAGGTGAAGAGTGGTTCGCTGGACAGGAGCGAGTCACAAGACCACCACCAGCTATGGAGTCAGCGAGCTCCTGTGGGATCCAACATGGACCAATATAATGAAGGAAGAGTTGGGACGAATGAACATGCGTTGCCAGAAATCCGTCGGTTGTAGTTGTAGTGATGTGCTTACTGGGCCAACAGGAAGGAGGAGTGGACAGATAGCTGCGCTGTTGTGTCTCCATCGCCACAGCGTTGAGTAGCGGCAGCTGGACTAGCAGTTCCCCCAGACGTACAAGTGCTTATAAACGCCAAGCACAACTTCCTCAACTCAGCCTCCAACTCCTCCGATGCTAAGAAATCTCCGCAGGATTTCTCCTGTCAGCCTCCTCCTCACATCCTGTGTCTGTCCCGTTGTCACGGTTACCAGCCTATAAGGTTGGCTTTGGCCTTTTCAGTCAGCTTGCGGACGCGTCCCTTTGAGGAGGTGCCAAACGTTATCGACGAGTCCTCGAACAGCAGCTGCCTCTGCTCCTCCTCAGAGTCCTCCTCCATGTACCAGGCGGACCGTCGCCCCTGGTTACGTGTGCGCATCGACCCTCCCGCCTCATCACCTCCCGCCTCATCCCCTGCTGCCCCATCCCCTGCCGCCTCATCCCCTGCCTCCTCCTCCCCTGCTGCCTCCTCCTCCTCCTCATCCTCCGGAGGCCCCTTCCGATTGGATCGCCGAGGAGCAGCCTGCGAGGGAGGCGTGACCTCCTCATTGGCTCTCCTGCTGCTCCTCCTCAGCGGCGAGGGCTCAGGCGACTCAGCGGGAGGAGGGGCGTCGTCAGTTCTTACTGCGCGCGGCCGGCCGCGCCGCCTGGGTGTCGACACTGTGCCAGAGTCCGACAGCAACGATGTTTCCTGCGCGGAAGACGTCCCGCCTTCGTCCCCCGTCGATTGGTCGAGCTCGTCGTCGGGGGTGGAGCTCCTGCGGTTGCTGCTCCTTCTCATCTCCTCCTGATCCTGCTTGCTCTTCCTGCCTCTCTTCTTGCCGGCGGGGCGTCCTCGCGGTCTGGAAGGGCTCCCTGGGGTCGTGGCTTCTGGAGGACTCACCGGCTGCTCAGCTTTGGATTTCCGCCCCTTCCTCCCCACTCCCAGGGTCACATGACTACTGTGGCCGTTCAGGTGGACTGTGCTCTTAGACGAAGGGTTGGCAGGAGAGCCTAAGGGGGACGAGCGTTGATTCACAGAACAAAAGGAAGAAAATATATATATCAGAGTGTATTTTATGACTTTAATCACAAACCGAAGCATCCCTTCTTCTCTTACCAGGTGTGAGTCGTACAGGAGTCCTGAGTTTCCGCCGCGTGCTTCCTCCGCTGCTACCTTCCGCGGCTGCAGACGGCGTCACCTTTACAGGAGCTGGTGTTGTTGAAGACGACACAGAGTGATGAGCCCTCAGTGAGCGAGTAGACTCTGACGATGACAAAGAGATATGCAATAAAGGAAGTTAATTGTGCAATATCCCACATGTGGTTAATACATAATATGTGCTTTCTTGTCAAGAGTTAAATGAGAAAATCAAGACTACTTTCATGTCTATACGGTAAATATGAAGTAGGGGTGGGCGACATATTGAATATACTTGATGTATTGCGGATTGTTTTACCTGGGATGTAGTAAATGACTATATCGCGAACATCGACTACAAATATTAAGTGTCAC
Organism: Sebastes fasciatus; assembly: GCF_043250625.1. NCBI lineage: Eukaryota > Metazoa > Chordata > Actinopteri > Perciformes > Sebastidae > Sebastes > Sebastes fasciatus. The sequence goes on from NC_133812.1 coordinate 9,532,506, forward strand.
GTTATTTTTTTAAGGCATTAGATTCACTTCGGCGTTTCACTTCTCCCATGTCTCTCTCCCTCTCACAGACACAATCTCGTGGTTGAGTGTGTGTGTGGCGTATGAGTATGGATGTGCATATGGGGCGTGTGTTTTTGTATCTGGAGGGAAGGAACAGGGAAAGAAGTTAAGCGCAAAAGCCAGTTTATACGTGTTGAGGTAGGAATAGGTGATGGAAAATGCAAGCCTCCACTTTGTAGAAGACGGTCAAACTAACCCCCACGTTGTTTTGTGGTATGTGTATATAACAAGCATTACGGTAAGAGCGTAGCGTGGCTTCAAAATGAAAAAGTTCTCCTCCAGTAAATGTGATTTCACATAAATTCTATAAGTCAGTCAGTTGTTCAGATTACTACAGTTTGATTGCTACAGTTTACTAAAATTGTCACACTGGTATAATCATACACATCAAAGGGTTAAATCAAACAGTTATGTTATTTTAAAGAAAATATTGCGATATATACTGGAAAAACAAAGTTCGGAAACTTGTGTTCAGTCGATTATTTCTCTGTTGTTACAATGCTAATGGTCATTGTATTTTACATCGTTGGAAAGCCTGTTTATTTACCTTCGCAATGATGTCCAACTTGTAAGGATCATGCATTTGTGGGATGAGCAGCACAGCTGATTATGTGGGTAGCGCCCAAGAAAAATTTGCCAAAATGCTCTGCCAATGGTAAAAAGTGTATTCTCATAAGGCTAGCAGGAAGCCTGCAATGACTGCCCTTTACCGTCAGGCCCGTTTGCGCTGGTGTCGACAACACAGACAATGGAACCTGAACATGTGGGGGAATGTCATGTTCAGTGATGAGTCCAGGTTCTGTCTGCGAAAGTTGGATGGCAGGGTCAAAGTATGGAGACGAGGTGGAGAACGCTATGCTGATTGTTGCACCAATGGAGTAACAGCTTTTGGTTGTTGGCATCTCCCTCACTGGCAAAACAAGGCTTGTCATCATTGAAGACCATCTCAATGCAGTGAGATATTCGGATGAGATTCTGCAGCCAGTGGCGATCCCATATCTCCACAATCTGGGACCTAACTTTGTCCTCCAAGATGAAAACGCTCGCCCCCACAGAGCCAGGGTTATCACAGACTACCTCCACAATGTGGGAGTAGAGAGAATGGAACGGCCTGCCAAGAGTCCACACCTCAACCCAATTCAACACTTCCCAACTCATCCCACAAATGCATGATCCTTACAAGTTGGACATCATTGCGCAGGTAAATAAACAGGCTTTCCAACAATGTAAAATACAATGCCAATTAGCATTTTAACAACAGAGAAATAATCCATCAAACACAAGTTTCCGAACTTTGTTTTTCCAGTTTATATTGTATATCACGATATAGCCTAAAAATATCAAAATATTATTTATAAGCCATATCACCCAGCTAATATGAAGCCAGCAGCTAGTTAACTTAACATTAAGACTGGAAACAGAGCGAAACAGTTAACCTGGCTCTGTCTCAATGTAGTAAAATCTGCCTACCAGCTCCTCTAAAGCTCGCTAATTAATATATTCTATTCAATTTACACAAAAACTGAAGTGTAAAAACAACACGTGGTTCTACAGGGGATTATGTGCCAGACTATTTCTTGGCTGGGCGCAGTAACTTTCTTGAGTCTTGTTGTCACTGCGAAGTTGCCAAGCAACTAATCTAAGCAGTTAGCTAGCTAGCAGAAGCTTCATATTTGGCATACAAACACAAGAGTGGTATCATCTAATCTAACTCTCTGCAAGAAAGCAAATATTTCCCAAATGCCAAACTATTCTTTTAAAACTACAACTAGCTTGATTATTACACTAAATGTGAATTTACTCACCTGTTGTGCTCTGTGTGCTGCTTGTGGCGTTATGTGAGGAGGATGAGGAGGGTGGAGAGTGCGTAGAATGGCGCGCCGCGCTTCGCGTACGCCCTGCGGCCGGCGTGTCTGCCTTCCCGTTGACCAGCTGAGGCGGCTGTTTGACGGGGATGCTGTGTCTCAGAGAGGAGGATCGTGAAGGAGGAGGTGGTGGAGGAGATGGCTCCTTTTTTGCGGTCACCCTGGATGATACACGTCTCTTTCTCTCTGGACTAGAGGCGAGAAAAAATTATAAGAAGATCACACCTAATGCACAGCAAGAAACCCAAAACCCAAAATAAAATGTTCCTGTCTTCTACCTGGATGCAGTGCTGCTTGCTGGAGATTCGCTCCTCCTCCTCCTCCTCTTCATGGCGTGCCGCGTCTGTCTGTCTGTAGTGTGTCGCGTCTGTCTGTCCGTGCCCTGCCTGGTCAGTTTGTTCGTCAGGCCGTGGATGGCCTTGTAGTCGGCCAGGATGGAGCTGACATGCTCCTCAAAGAGTGCAGAGAGCCTCAGACTCATACTGTAGATCTGGAGAAGTAATAAAGGACACACTGATTCAACTGACACACTAAGACATGACTGAAGAGCACTAACCAATATGAGGATTTTATTTGATGTACTCATCAAAGCATAGAAATGTGTAACCACTATGACAGTGATTCACAAAGACTGGGTCGGGACCCACAGGTGGGTCGCAGCTGATTTTATAAGGGTCACCAGAATTTTTTCCATAATCTTTTATTTAACATTTAAGGCCTTTACACACCGAGGGCGTGACGAATAAATGACACAAAAATGCGAAATATCGTCAGAAATTATTATATGTCTAAGGCTTTTATTGTGAAAGGGAATTTTATAAGGGTCGCCAAAATAAGTTTGCAGAATTTCTGCCATAGTCTTTTATTTAACATTTAAGGCCTTTATATACCGGGGGCGTGATGAATAAACGACCGAAAATAAATGCAAAATATCACCTGCGAATATTATATGTCTAGGGCTTATATTGTGAAAGGTAAGAACAGAAGGAGTGGATCAGGTATGTGCAGCCTTTGTCAAGGTTAAAAATACTAATAAAGTTTGCCATCTTGGTTTGGACTACAGAGCCTCTGTGTTGTTGTTTCATAAATATAGGCGCAATGCAACTCGCACAACACAATGTGATTGGTTGATGTCTTTATTCACCGTGCGAAAGCTCAGAAAAATCAACCTGTCGTTTTTTTCACCGTAACATTTGTGTGTTGTGTCAAAATATTCAAGACAAAAACAACAGCTTGAAAAAAATATATTGACGTGTGAATCAATTGCACGCCCCTGGTGCGTAAAGGCCTTTATATCTGCAGAACACCTTTGAGCCACATGCGGGAGCCTGAAATGTTCCTATTGTTCTGATAATTGTAGCCTACGTATAACACTGAATCTAATATGAAAGGCTAGCATACATTCTGTTTGTTTTACTGATGAGAGGAAAAAAAGGAGAGCCTGTTAACTCTGCCTAAATGTATTCATTTGGTCTCATTTATAAAGTATTTGACATTTATCAAACATATATCTCTTCAAAATGGCTGGTTTACCTATTCAAGATAATATGAGGTGATGCGGAAATGGCAGTAAAAATGGTCAGGAACGTTTATTTATGCAAAAATTGTCTCTTCTCATGATTTATAGATGAGACCTATTATGAATTGGGTCACTATGGTTTGTCATTTTTAAAAAGTGGGTCTCCGGAAAAAGGTTTGGGAAACACTGCACTGCAAGGTATATTTACCTTAATGCACCCTGGTTTTTACAGACTGTGTGTGTGTGTGTGTGTGTGTGTGTGTGTGTGTGTGTGTGTGTGTGTGTGTGTGCGTGTGCGTGTGTGTGAGTGTGAGTGTGTGTTTTTGTGCATGTGTGTCTCACCCGAGACTTCTTACTGGGCGTGTAAGCTTTGGAGTTGCTGAAAATGAGCCGGACATCTTTGCAGAGCTCAATGGGAGATTGGTACTTTCCCTCTTTGAGTGTGTTGAGAACGGTGCCAAAGTCCATCGGTGATTCGACTATTTGCAGGTAGTCCTGAGAGAGAAGAGGGGGAGTCGGGATGTTTCAATTACAGGTTTCAAAAGATGAGAACAGAGTATAAAGTGGAGGAGAGGAAGATAGAGTTAAGAGAGGGTAAAAAACGATTTGGGGATTTAACTTTGAGTGGACAGGAAAAAAAGAAGTCCAGCCTTCCTCTGTTAACAAGAGAACTCTAGCCCGCTGAAAACTCAAGTCTGTTTTACAATTTTCCTCCTTCACAACTTACACATCCATTAGATTTGGTCTTCATTTCACATGCTGAATGGAGAGGCCTTCAGACCAAACAATCCTTTTGCTTCAAATACCACTCCTTGTGTAATTGAACTGTAGCCACTTGTGCCCCAGACCAAGAACCAAAAAAAACTGAAAATGCAAATTTAATCTGAGCCCAATGGAAATGCACAATGAGCAAAACTCGAATCACATCCAGATGAGTTCAGTTTCTTGAAGTAGCACACACACAATAACAGAATAAAGGAATGAAGAAGAGTTGTTGCATACGTACCGGGTATTCCTGCAGGTCCACAGGTTCTCTGAAGGGCTCAGAGTCTTCACACTGGAAGATGAGATCCAGCAGCTCCTTACAGCGTCCCCTCCACGCATGAGGGTCGTACGACGGGGGTCGGGTTCGCAGTTGGCGCTTCGTGGGCCGACGACCCTGTACATAAAAACAAAAAAAGACGAGTAAATGGAAGTAACTGTACAGCCTCCTCTTCTTTATAGACGCTGGATTACGAGACAGTGGAGAAACTTCTAATGCAAAATGTGAGATTTAAGAGTTCAGTATGGTTTGTTTTAACTTGTCTAGGATGCATGGGAACATGGCTCCCGTCAGATATTGTTACCTTGTGGTTTCGCGTTGATGTTCCAGGAGTATTAGTATCTTCATCCTCCTCCTCATCATCCTAAATAGATAGTAGAAGGGGAATTACATGAAGGTACCATATATTGTACTCTACCAAGCTCATGTACTGTAGCACACATGGGTAAGATGCTGCCCCAGAGCTGCCCCAGAGCGGTCTCAAAGGGAAAAAAACAATCAATAAAATGCAACATTATATTAATGAATCTCGAGGCGAATGACTACAAGGAGTCTGTACTGCTATTTAACTAGATTCCAACATAGGGTGCTGTCTAATTTTAGATTGGACTAAAGGCCTCAAGTTGACTCTTGCTCCCTACCCTCAAGTGACGAAACTAACGGAACGCTGGCTACCACAGTTCCTTCACATTTCCCATTTAAAAATTCCGTACTTTTCCAGACTCAAATTTCCAGACTCTCGGTGGATTTTTTATAGAGAGTATAAATAGCTTGATGTTTATTATGTAAATAAATAATGTAAAATCCAACTGTTTACATGTATGTTACATTCTGACTATGCAGCCTGTACTATTATGCTGCCAAATAATTTTCCAGAAGATTGTAGCCAGGTACTGTAGCTCATACAAATCAATTAACACAAAACCCAGCCAAGTGCATGTGTTAATGTTATTCAGTTTTTGTCATGTACATTTAAATAACTGAATATATGAATAGTCAATAGTCTGGAAACAAATATTTTTCTATACTCTCTTTTGTCCATACTTTTCCAGACCTGGATATCACTAAAATCAAATGCCATACTTTTCCATACTGCGTAGGAACCCTGCTGCCCTGGATGTGCTAACCACTACTCTCACAGACCTCCACACCAAGTTCAAACTGCCTTTTCTCTGAGATTGAACGAGAACCGGAGCTGGTATCCTCTCCCCTTTCATTTGACAGCGAGAAAGCGCAAATAGAAGAACTGATTGACATCCAGTGTGATCCTGCTCTCAAGCTTAAGTTCACTACATCCACAATGGACAACTTCTACGGCTCACTGAAGAAAACGTAGTTTCACAACCTGTGCAGGATGCTTGTTTTGTTTGCATGTATGTGTGTGAAGAAACTTTTTCTGTGGTGAACTAGTCACACCACAGATCACGGCTGAGACATAAACATCTGTCCTTCTTCTTTCAACTCTGCATTTCAACATCAGACATGACGCCAGAGTTTTTCTTGTAAAGAGAGGCGACCGTCTCCATTGTTCCCATTAGGCTCAATTACTCTCACAGTTATAATACATTCTCATCGGTTATTTACACAAGTAAAACAGAACAGAAAATGAATTAATGTATTCATGAATAAGACAATGTAAATATTAGCCTAATCTTTTCTTCATTCAGTGATGCAGGTCTGTACTGTGATGGTATTAAAGTTAGAGTTAGCTACACAAGTATAAAACTGTCTCACACAGTTACACAAGTAATGAATTCATGTATATATTCATGACTATGACAATGTGTTTGTTCATAATTAGTCTGTGAATATTAACATTTTCTTCATTTAGTGATGCAGGTCTGTACTCTGATGGTAAATCTTACGTTTTGATCATTGTAAAGCAGTCTGGCTTTAGTCACTGTTTATTTACTGACATAAATAGAATAAATCGTAGAACAAAACATTAAAATCTCTTGAGCTTGTTTTGACCTCAGACCTTATATCAACCTTAAATCCATTCAAAAAAACTATTGACTTTGAGACGAGGGAACCAGAAGTACCAAAAATGCTAACTAATTTCCGGGTTTAAGGACTCATTCCTTTAGCACTCTATTGTAAAGCAACCTGTCACGTCCACCAAATTCATGTAGTTTACCATAATTCAACACTATGTGTTTCAATTCAATTGTCCAATGTGTGGCCCTTACCGAAGTCAGCATGGCACTCTGGAAATAAATGTTGCCCACCCCTGTACTATAGGCTGCTCTGCGATAGAATATTTAATTATATCAACGATTCCCAGCAGCCTTTCAGGTGTAACATAACTTGTTTTTCATGTGTAATGGTGTTATTGAGCTGCCAAACTAGATCAACTGAGAGGACGAATCAGATTATTATAAATACGGTTTTATGACAGCAGCATTTTTAAAATTGAATTACTACTTTTGTTGTTGTGAATTACGCAATACAATATCCAATTCACAGCATATTTTGGAATTGAGAAAAATTGTGCTTTTTTGATACAAATTAAATAAACAATATGTTGGCATTGTGAGAAATCATGTGATCAATATCAGCCATTAATTAGAGCAAAAATTGCAGTGTAAACATGTAGATATGCAAACGCACCTCGTCTTCAGAGTCAGAGAAGGTCGCCTTCTTCATAGTTTTGTAGAGGGGCATGATGTCTGTCAGATTTGGGTCCCTGAATAAGTCAAAAGGAGAGAGCAGAAATGACTCTGTGTCTGACAGTACACATGTTGTGGAACTGGAAAATAATCTGAATTCTTTAGGAGAAGTTCTTGATAACTTTAATTATAAATTATAATTATTTTCCACAGAGTGCTTTAAGAAAAACTTCTGAACTGGTTAATTAACATTATTCTCCTCTAAAACAACAGGATACTGTACTCACTTAATGAATTGCAGCATGAGGTCTGAGACAAACTTGGCGGTGGTGACAATGAATGATCCGGGCTCATTGAACGTTTGGGCGTTGTGTTCGATGTAACGAGCCTCCCACATCAGAGAGGACAGCCGTCTGAAAAGCAAAGAAAAATATGTTGAGTGTGTGTTTAATTCTCTCTCACACACACACATTCTGTATCACAACCTGATGTGAGGTACCTGTAGAAGCGGTTCACCAGCCTCTGCCGTATGCTGCTGAGGTCAGTGACGTAGGCAATCACCGTGCAGTATGTAGGGTAAGCTTGTAGGTCCACCGGAAAGGCAAACGGCGCTGCCACGTCTGGGGGTGGATGAAAGACAAGTGAACACACAAGAAGAGAGGATTATTTACTGCAACCCATCCTCTGTAACAGACCAGCATTTAGTAACACACTTAAAAAGGTACAGTGTTTAGGATTTAGTGGCATCCAGTGGTGAGATTGCAACCAACTGTATACAACTTCGCTCAGCCCTCCCTTTCCAATGGTACATGTCCACAGCCTCCATTCTTTCCGCGCTTCCCATTCATTGTCTATGTAAGCAGCCGTGCCATGCAATTGGCGGCGCGATTCGAGAGACGGGGCGTCACGTTGGCCACTCCTCATTTGCAAAAGGTTGAGGTCTAGGCTACTTTATGCAAATCAGGTGCATCCGGCGCGACTCACTGCCTCTGGAAACTCTCAAGAAACTTTCAAACCGTTGTAGATCTAAAATAAAGATAGATTTAGCAACGGCATGGCTTTTTTCTTTCATAAAATGTTTTCAAACACATTTCGGTGAACTATTTTCATAATATACGAGAAGAAAGTTTCCAAACGAGCCGGCATCTTGGTTACGGTTTGAAAGCTGGGAGTAGCAGCCCACGAGGTAAAGCGTTCGTCCAATCAGGTGCCAAGTGCTTTGTGTCAAATGGCAGCCCATCAAGCGTCCAATGCTGGGAAGGGAGGAAATCCTTCACGATAAAAAACGCCGTATGGACATGTACCACCCACAAGACTGCGGTAACGTGAGCCGCCGAGTGCAAAACCATGGTAACGTTGTGGTATTTTTCAGGACCATCACCTCGCCTTCTTTAGGAGCAACGGAAGTCAGGTAGCGGCTGGTGGTACCACGGTTTTGCACTCTGCAGCTCACATTACCGCAGTTTCACAAGCGTGTCGGACAACTACGGTGGCCTTCAGGTAACGTAAAAATGCGAAAGGCTCTCTCTAGAGCCGGTGTTTGGTTTGCCCGTTCTGGGCTACTGTAAAAACATGGCGGACTCCATGAAGAGGACCCGATCCCTATGTTTATAGCTCATTCTCAGCTAACGAAAACACAACGATTCTTAGTTTCAGGTGATTATACACTAATGAAAACATAGTTATGAATATTATATTCCATTTCTCCTAATAGATTCCCCGAATTGCTACACACTGGAACTTTAACAAAGGTGTATATCGTATATCGTATGTATATGATATATGTCTCCTTCCAAATATAATAACCTTCATATGTGAAATATTACAACAGCAATACAAATAAGCTACATTTTCCTGCTTGTTCAGAATATTCTTCCCTAAATTTAGAAGCACCCAGAAGAGTTAATATGAATGTTGTCCTGTAAACCAGCTGCAGCATGGAGCGTAGGAGGAACAGGGAGAGATCTAGAAGGATTAAGTGTGCTGGCTGTTGTTTGTTTAATCCCCAAACCGTCACTAGAGGGAGCCTTCACGCCAGCTTTCTTCCACTGGGAGGGTTGCAGTAACACAAAGCGTATTCCAAGTATGACATTACATCACTTAACAGGAATTCGAGCAAGCACCTCAATATGTGGCTGAACGTGTCAGCAGCTTATTCTCTTTTAATGTATGAACCCTTCTGGGCTCATGCTGATGAGCTCAGAGCGGTGACTCATACGAAGCGTCCTGCTGCTTTACAAGAAATGTGGCCACGTGGCTTAACTTCACACGCCTGATTACATGACATAACGGGGTCTGTTTATTTTCACAAGGGGCTTGATGACGTCGTACCGAGTGTGCAGAGCTGGTCGATGGCTTTGATGATGCGTTCGCACTCCTCTGCGCGCGTGCGGCAGCCCCATTCCCCGTCCATCGGCACGTACAGCAGCTCCTTTTGCTCCTCTTCTACCAGCGGGACACTCATGCCCAACTCATCAGGGAACGTGGCTGCACGGGAGAGGAAAGCAACTGAAAATTCCACCAGAAATGTTGAAATTTAAAAATAAAATTACATTTGAATTTGTTTAAATGTGTGCTGTAGTGTGGGTGTATTAGAGAGACCTACCATCATCAGGGATGGGCTCCATGTCCCAAGGACTCATCTTCTCTGTGTCTCCATTGTCCCAGCTGCATGGAAAAACAGTTTTGATATGAATCATCATCACATTCTAGGCTTTGTGTTTGTAATTTGTTTTTGTTCTTAATATTTTGCAGAGGTGCCGTATTTCCAGCATTGACGCTCCTCTCCTACAGCCTAAGGTGGATGTCATTCTCTAACAAGGTCTCTCTAATAATGTGTGACCGTAAGCACTCGGTGTTGACAAGAAAAAGTAACTCAAACAGACAATATGCTTATTAATGTTTCAAACTGGAATGTCACCGACAATGAGCGATGCAAAACAAAGGGCAGTTTTAGTTGGCGTCGTTGTTGTAAATGTCAAATTCAAACCGTCATCCGGGATCGTTTTCATTGAGTTTCTTGAGTGATTCAAGCCACGAGGTGTTTGTGCAGTTAATGAGTGTTGTGAGAGGAGGTGTCAGCGGCATAATCACAGACAAATTCCTGTTACATGTAAACCATTTTGATGAAGCAGTTTCACATTTCTCATTCTGTCGGTGGGGAAAGTCGTATCGAAAAATTCGCTCAATCTCAGGATTCACTGAGATGCCAAGAGATCTGTTGTCATTTCTGCCTGTTCACAGTTTGTTAAATGGGGTAACACCCATTTATCAATTTGTGACGCAAATTAGGGAGAAATTAGGAATTCTTGGTTTGATGCAATAGATCTCGTTGTTAATGTAAATGCAACAGATTTATCATGTGAAATGAGATAGTGCAGCCCTAAGTAGAGTAACGTACCAGACATTGTAGCACTGAAACAGGCTGTCGGAATACTGAGACTGGTAGGGCTCCTGGCTCTCAATGGTCCCAAACCACCAGGCATCGTCAATCACTGACCGAAACCTGTCACCTACACACACACACACACATCACAGTTAGTTTAGATCTTTACAAGAGAAGAACTTCATAAACTGACCTAGAAACTACAAAGGATAAATTGGCTGACCTATACTCCACTGCCTCTTTCTGGCGTTGTCAAACTGCTGGCGCAGTATCAGGAAGTCAATGACATCGGGCATGTCGTGGTATCTGCAACAAGACAAAATTGTACACATTAAGTCAAAGGCTGCAGCAAAGCGAATAAAGAATGAACAAAGCAGCCATATAAACAGTGTAAAACAGATAAAACACAGAACATTTATAGTAGCAATTTCCCATTCCCATAACAGTCTTTACTTTATAATGTCAGTCAAGATTACTAAATTAAATGTTTTAATAGCTGCGGTCTTGTCTGGAGTTAAGACCATAATTACTAAGAAAAAGAAATGTTACATTCAGACTTAACAGAAGAGGGGGGCACATAGATTACTTAGGAGAATAGTTTCACATTCTGTCCGCACTGAAAAAAAATGTGAAAAGGTTCAATTAACCTCTTAACAATCCGACGGTTGGTGCGGTCGCTATTCTGTCTTTCTGAGGTTGTAGTGGGCTCAGTGCTAGAGCTTAAGTGAAGGTAATGATATCATATGAAACTAGAAATGTCATGCAAGCATGTCGGGAAGAACGCTAAATAATGCTCAAAAGATAGGCTAAATTTTGGCGAGGAAAGACTGGCATGGCCATTTTCAAAGGGGTTCCTTGACCTCTGACCTCAAGATATGTGAATGTAAATGGGTTCTATGGGTACCCACGAGTCTCCCCTTTACAGACATGCCCACTTTATGATAATCACATGCAGTTTTGGGGCAAAAACCATGCGGTTTCTTGCATGCAGTATGAATGTGTTATTTTCGCCTAAACTAAAATGGTGTGGAATTACATAAATTGGGCATCACTGGAAAGCTGAGACTCTTGTGGATTCAATGAGTATTCATGTGGGATAATGTTAAGCTCCATAGTAGCTATTTCATATACATAGTGAGACCATTTTTTAAAAACTTGACCACACTGTATAAAATGACCTTCGGGGACCTCACAGGGATAATCACAGCCTCATGAAACTTTGCAGCCACAAACTAACGACCTAGAGCATTCAGGGGATGGATGGCTTTCCTAGGTAGACTGACAACAAGGGGATTTCTGAGCAGTTTCCAGAACAGAAGTTTTGGAGGGATTATTGATCATTTCTTATCAATTCTCGATTGGTAAAAAATGGATAAATTTAGCAACAAATCTGTGTAACAAATGGTTACAACCCAAAAATTGCTTAACAACTTATGAAACATTATAGAGCGTGGAAATGGCCATCATATACTTCAATCATAATATTCTTAGCCTTTATATACTCCCACAATTTATTTTAATTAAATTAATTAACTAATTAATTCATTAATGTTTATTTCTGATGTAAGACTAGAACAACTTGACACACAGTGCTTAGATGCATCTCAAATTAATCTTCAGGTTCCCAGCTTTCAGATGATGTACACCACTTCTATGTGACATCTACTGTTGACATTTTATTTAGCCCTGAACATCCCCTGTCAACCACCCGCACCCCTCTAAAAAGTTCTTAAAAGTGAATCGCTTGATAAATATTATTAAAAAGCCAAAGCACACGCTCTGAAGCTCAAGAGTGGGACTCTTACTTCATAGAGAAGGATCCTCCGGTCAGTTTGCCGGTGTCGGGGTCCAGGAAGGAAAGCTTCAGACAGCACAGCGTGGGCAAGCCCACCTCGTACTTGATGCCAACTATCTTCATCAATTCCTGCTCCTGGACACCACAAATAAAAGAACACATAATTAATACAACTATTTTCCTCTTAGGAAAAGTCAGTAACATAGCTTGGAGCCCTGTTGCCTTAAACATAGTCCAATGCACTCTATTGGTGTATTATGTAGGCTGAGAGTGCTAGCAATGCTACAGTAAGTTGTCCCAGCTGAGCAAACGGAGAGAGAGTAATGCTTTCATGTTTCCGTGCCTGTTTCTTCAAATCACAATAAAAAAGAGAACCCTGCATTTCACACGCTACAGGCAATACATTCATAAAGATGCACACTGTCCCCCCCCCTGCAATGCATTACGGTCTGCTGTCAGCACAGAAATTGCTATTCGGCCCTCAACACATGGACAAAGAAATGAAAAACGTGCCAAGTAAAAATGCAATCCCATAAGCTGCTGTTACTTTAAAGAGTTGAAGTGTGTTTTTGTAGTGTGAGAATTTTTTTTTCTTCATTCTTTTAAAGACAGCTTCATATACAGGGATGAAAATTGAAACTCTGCATACATTTTTTTTTTTAGTGGAGGTGTATTTTTAGAACGGAAAAGGGATTTAAGTCCACATGAAAGTGAAACCAGATAGGTGTCTGTGGTAAAGAAGGAATACCGCCAAGAGGTTTTCAAGCTATAACTGTGTGTGTGTGTGTTAATAACAATGAAACATCAGTGAATGATTACATCACAATAGCTTGTACCAGTTCCTAGGAACTGCTATGTATTCCTATAAAGACTGTGTCATTTTTCTATTTTTATCTCTACTACTTTGACCTTTTTAGCGCTTTTTTGGAAACATCCTTAAAAGAGAAAACATCACATTCTTCACTGTGATTTTTACTTTTATGTTCCAAATGATTTGTTATTAATTTAGCAGCTGTACAAATGTTCCTCTGTGTAAAGACCGTATTGATTTTTTTTTGTTACATGGATCCACTGTGATTTTTATGAAGGGCTTCTCCTCACTGGTTGTGTGCACACAAATAAAGAGACAATATAAATCTAAAGAGCGCTGTCTCTCTTCTGAGAGTCTTGAATCCATCTTTGTCAAACTGTTGCTCACCCGTAGCTCCATCTTGTGCCAGGGCTGCTTCTTAGGATGGATGCTGTAAATCTTTTTTTGTTTGGCCATCTCCACGTAGGCTTCATGGCCCTGTCGGAAGTAGTATACCTGCACAAACACATATACATCATTTCCAATATACCACAGAAGACAGAACTGTATCTTGTATATTTCTCGTGTACGTTATGTATATATTTCTGGAATGTAACCGTGTGGCAATAGCATTTTAAGCTGCTGAGGATGACAATGTCAGTGTGCCCCTGAGTGTAATGGCCATTGCCGCCTCATGGGGCCGCTAACTTTGGTGCAGACTAGTGTTGTTGCTATGTAAAACATGAGCCAGTGTTTTGGTATGAGCAGACATGTGGTGGGCATGTGGTGTAACGGAAACAGGAGGCGTGTACCTCGTCTCCCATCTGGGGTATGTAAGGACATCTCCGGGGGACCGTGTCGGTGATCCAGGCAGAGGGAAGCCACTCCTCCAGAGTTAGCCCTTGCTCCTGAAACTCTGTCCTCTGAATGACACACAACAAAATAAAAATATTCTGTAACAATTCTTTCAAAAGGAGGTTTTGCATCATGTTATTTTCTTCTCCAAAATGTATATGAAAAACAATGTACTTTTACGAATGGTCTTTTACATCCTGTTTAATCTGCAAATGAGTATTTGTTCAAATGGCTGATGGGTAATAACTTTGAATCACAGGAGGAAAATACTATTTTGTCAAAGGCCGTTTCTAATGACAAACCTTCCTCTTCTCCTTTGGCTGCTTCTTCTTTGGTAACGCGCCGTCTTTGTCCACTTTGTCTTTCTTCCTTTCTTTCTTCCCGTCCCTCTTCTTCTCTCCGTCTTCCTCGGAGCCGCTGCTTTTCTTTTTCACTTTCACGCTCTTCTTTGGCGGTTCAAGGTTGATCCCTGCGTCCGCCGTCCAGTCAGAGTAATCGCTGGAGTAGTCACTGAGAACACATCGCACAGAGAAGATTAAATACACAGATGTGTCTGCTTGTGTTTTTATTTATATAGAAGATAGGTGATATGATAAATGTGTGTGTGTGTGTGTGTGATATACTGTATGCGTCTTACCTTGAACTACTGTGGTCATCCGGCCAGGGCTCCTTTTGCTCCTCCTCCTTCTCCTCCTCTGAGGAATGCCCGTTGATTTGCCGAACCTCCGCCTCTCCCTGGGAACACACATCATTTTATGTTAGCACTCTACTGATGCTGGTTGGTGTGCAACGGACATCAACAAGAGATAAGTGGTTCTGAGCAGAGCTACAGACCTTTAACCCTTCAATGCTCACTAGGGCTGGGTATCGGTACTCGATAACTTTAAGATATCAAACGAAATAACCCAGTACCCAGTACCCAGTAAGTAGTATCAAAACTTCTCCAGTCAAACAATACCTGCAATTAATAATTTTTGTGCCCAGATCTAGAAAAAAAATTGTCATAGTATGTGATTGGAGTGGAAGGATTTTAAATTTTTTTATTTGGAGGGTCTCCTCTTCTCCACCTCTATCCCGCTCCAATTTTGCTCCAGTACCGCTCACACCATGAAGCATGCCCGAGCCAGAATGTATCTGTGTACTGCGCACGGTGGATGCGTAGGATAATTTCAGACTCGTGTGATCCAAACATTTCCAATAACTCCAAAGCATTGTAAAGTTCAAAAGTCAACAGTTATTTAAAAAAAAGATACATGTAATGATTTCCAAAATTCACAACATGTTTTATCTAACAAAATATTCTGCTTCAATCCATATTTGTTGGCGTTTAGCCTTTCAAAAACAGCATTTTCACTGCTGTCAAAAAACGATTTGCTCTCCCACTCAAGACACACAAAGGACGCACCTGTGATAACGGAGCGGTCTAACTGCAATCAAACAAAACTGATGAGTTATATTCAAAGAAAGTTGATTAAATCAGTTTCAGTCGTATACTCTTATATTCTTACGACAGGGTGTTCTTTTGAAACATGAACACAAAGAGCGAAAATACGAAGAGTCTAATCTATCAATCCATAATGTGTATTACATGTTCATATCTATGTTACATTTCAATAATTTGACGACAAGTATTGATTCTAAATTGATTTTATTACCTCCTCCAGAGTCTATGATCAGAACTGTGTCCATAGCAATGGTCTATTATTCATAGCAGCGGTCTGCTTGAAAGAAATGCCGTAATTGACCATCAGAATCAAGTATTCAACAAAGCAGTGTAATAAATAGTGATAAAGTCCCAGGGGGCAGTAAATGTTAGCATGCTAGCAAAGTCTGAGTAGAGGGTTTTGGTGAAATTGGCTGATCTAAAATTGGACTAGAAGAGAAATGAATACAAAAGCAGTTATACCAAATTAGACGAGCCAACAAAAATGAGAAAAATGCCTCAATTAAAAAAGAAAAAGCTTTTACTGCCTGAAGACAAAATTGTGTGTTTTAGAGAGGGCTTTACCACATGGATCCCCCATAAAGTATAAAACTAAATTCAAAACAAGGCAATGACAGCATCGTATCTACCTCTGAGGCGCTTTCATCGTCATCGGCAGCCTCGGCGCTCTGACGGCTCGTCTCCTCCATAGCGGCACGCGTGTGGTAGCCGTGGTTACCCAGGCTCCTCCTCCCCTCGTCAACCGACTCGGATGATGTCGGATGACCCTGAGTAATAATTCAACAAGAAATCTCTATTAAAATTAAACTGAAGTCCTGTGTCTAAGAGACGTTCAGTCATGAATAAAAAAGGTTATTGGAGGAAAATGATTATATTCATGTAAAATAATAATGTGTGTGTTAATTCACTCACCCTGCTCTCCTTGGGGAGAGAGTGGATGGTACGTCGTCTCCTTTCTGACTGATAGATATTGATCTCCTCCTCCCCTTTAGCCTCACGCCAGTTTATCTGTCTCCTACACAGTAAACACAGAGTCATGACATGCGTTAGTACATCAGTATCCCTTCCAAGAACAGGTTCCTCTTTGTGTTATCAGCTTTGTGTGTTACCTGACGGAGGCGTCCTCCAGCTCGGGGACCAGCACCCTGCGGCTCCAGGCTACCAGGTCTCCCTCCGTGGCCATCTGGCTGCGCGGGGCGTTGCTGTGCATCTGGCGGACGCCCTCGATCTGCCCGCTGCGACGCAGACCCACGTTGGGCGGAGAGTGCACCTCTGTGGGCGAACCCACCGACCCTAAGGGAAAGAGAAGAAATTGTGCTTTCAATTTAGCAGCAGCATTTACTGCAGGTGATACACTCGCTTCAAGGGAAAATGTCTCACTGGTTAACATACTTGATAAAGGATGCTGACACCATACTCATCCTTGTGTTTCTAGTAGATCATTCACTCATGGAAATATATCATGCATATACAAACACTTTAGTTTACCTTATGAGTGATAGCGGATGACTCAAATCATCTAAAATGTGAGTAAATTTGAATTTGCAGCTCTAAAATAAATGGGAAACGGCTGCAGCTAATTATCAATATTAATAATATTTCCATAATAGTTTCCGAAAGCTTTTCAAATATCTTATTTTGTCTGAGCAACAGTTGAAAACCCAAATATATCTAGTTAACTTTCACATAAGCCGAAGAAAAGCAGCAAATTCAGACTAATCAATTAATTGACTTATTGTTTCAGCTCTAAAAGGAACTGATTGGGTAAGAGAAACAAAGAAAGACTAGAGAGAAAAACAATCATTTGAACTAGCGGGGAGTCAGTTAATGGTATTTTATTATTAAAACATAATGGAAGCATACAATAAAGACACTCATGATTTTGTTCCAAAGCCAGGCTGCATGAAGGCAATTACTTCTCATAGTGTGTATGCTGATGTGTAAGTATGGAGCACCAGAGCCACAGACACGTGGATGATTTAAATCTACTGGCTGTTTCACTTAAGATGGCCAAAAGGCAAACGTCGCACTGATGCTACATTGATTATGTGAAGATCAGTTCTCTGTATTCACCAACTCTTTGAGACTGGGCTGTTTTATTGAACTTTATAGGTTTTCCTGAGTAAATCTCAGTGAGTTGCTGAAAATGCTTGTTTAGCGTAACTAGAAATAATATGAAATATTTTTGTTTCACAATACATTAATTCGAAACTAAATGATTGTTATTAAACCATTATTTTTGTGACTTGATCAAATATTATTACAAATGCATTGTGTGGTGTATTTTTCACACAGTTAATTTGACCAATTCATCATATCTGGATTAAAATGCAAATAAATCGGAGCTTGATTAACCTGCTTTAAACATAGATAGAGTTTGCAACATACAATTGCCACAATGTTTAGAAAGCTTCAGTATCTATTAAGACATTAAATTATCATTTGAGTTGCCCTGAGTTATGTCCTCGCTCCTCCCATGCAGGTGAATAGTTAAACTAAAACCACATTGAGAAGCTGCCCACACTACAATAGTATGACATTCCCATCATGACGCGTTCTTACCTCTGTTGGACCTGGTGTCATTCCCTCCCAGTCTTTGGTCCTGCTCCTGCTGCAGCCTCTGAATCATCGTATCCAGAGGACTGGAACCGTCCACCGCCTGCTCACTCACCACCTGGTTCAGGCCTGACACAGACAGCAATGGAGTCAGAGGCGGTTGTGGTCAAATTAAATCTAACAACAGTCATAGAGAAGACCACTACTGTCTCATAATAACTGGATGTACACATTAATTTCTTATTAATTTCTACCTCTATTTAGTGGAGGTCTGCACGTAACAATGCTCTACCATCAACTTCAAAGAAGAAAAAAAGGCAACAGGTTTTTCCCCATGGGTGTATAAAAAAACCTGGAGACCGGATCCCAAGATAGTGCCTATTCAGCGGTTCACATTAGTGCAGTCTTGGAAAGGGAGGAGTGAGCGGAGGGGCTCTCAGTTGGTCGCAATCTGCAACCACACCACTAGATGCCACCAAATCCTACACACTGTACCTTTAAATCGCTTTTCTCGGCTCAAGGAAAGTTTTAAAAATATAAAACCTCCACGGGTCAAAAATTCAATAGAAAGAGTCATAATCGACCTTGTCTGCAGTTGGAGGTGTCCTGTCAACAGTTTTACGATAGTGGTCTATGGGGAAATGCTTTTTGGGCCGCGGGGGGAATTTTTCGCTGCAATAGCGCAAGTAGCCACTGGAACAAATTGGAAGCAAGGCTGAGAGGCGGTACCGCATCCAGGTCTTATAAATGCTTTTTCATAAAAAAAAAACCTTTACAGTCACCTCAATACCCACAATGCATTTTAAAAGCTGAAAGCAGGGCAAGGTGAGGTTAACACTATTCTATATACTATATAGTCATATTGTCTCAAAAGAAATCCCCCTCCTTGTGTCCTTCACCTGCCTCCACTGTACGCCACTAAAGCATTTTATAAACTACTGTCTACTGCCAAGATTTCAAACTGCTTTATTAATTCTGGTTTTAATTTCCAATGCTGGTATAGTTTCAATAAAAGCCTCTCTTTAAGCACATCTGAGGACAGCCAACACTCTTGTCAGGCTACGAGAGAGCAGTGTGATCAGCTTGACAAAAGTGTCTTTGATCAGCTGACAGACAGGTTACGATTAGACAGAAGACGACAGCGTCACCGCCGGCTAAAGACCTGATCTGATCTGAAGCATACAGCTGTACAAGGGAAGAGTAGAACTACAACTGAGTTCATGCCCTCAGACCATGCAGAGAGGAGGGTCTGATGTCAGCCTCTGTACCTGAGGAGGTGACCCCCATCTGCGGGATGAGCTGCTCGTCCCGGCAGCCTTCCCTGCCGGGCACCAGCCGCTGGTATCTGGGGGGGTGGGGGTTCCCGTCCACGTCCACCAGGAAGGGAGGGGGCATCAGGTGCGGCGCCTGCTGAGTCTGCTCGTCCAGCACGTAATTGTTAGCGTCTCGGATCAGCGGCCGGTAGTCGGTGTGGAAGAACATCTGGTCCGCTATCTGAAGCAAGGTTGAAAAGTAACAAGGTACATTCACTTTACATAGGTTGTTTTTCCACCGCTGATCTGGAGAATTTGTTATTACGGATAACATCAACATGTGTGTAAATATTAAAGGTGAGCCAGTTACCTTGTCATACTTGCTGCTAGATCCAAAGCCAAAGATGAGCAGGTGTCCATGGGAGTCGGTGGCTGCGAAATGCTGCCCATCTGGACTACATTTGCAGTCAAACAACGCTCCGTGCCCTTGGCCCTCGATCTATCCACATGGAGAGAGAGAGAGGGATTCATAGTATTACCCTACCAAGGGGAATTCCAATCAACCGTAACAGTTGGACATAATCAACTCAAAATGTCTAGTACATGATCAAATGCATAAGCCACATGTATGGTACGTACAAGTATTGAACTACTAGATTTTACTGAAGGGGTGACACTACAGGTGAATAGGGTAACATTTTTAATGAATAGATATTATGAAACTTCCCCAGTTGATTACTTAGATTAAAAGGTTTTCACAGAGGGAATTTTGGATATCTCTTTTTTTATCACACCATAAATCAGAAAATACTGTCAACAGCCATAAAAAATTAAATTTTCACCTTTTTTTAAGGAATAAAATGTTCAATAAATCAGGCTATGAATGATATATGAACAAACCCCTAAGTAAAAACCTTCAGAATATAGATAGGAATGTACCTGGAAAGTTTGGTGTATGTAAGTGCTACTGAGATTTCTGGTTTGAGTAAAAAACAATTTTGAGAAAATGAATAGGTGAATAGGGTAAAAATTGTTATCTAATAGATATCACCATGCAACTTCCCCAGTTGATTACTTACATTAACAGTCATTTTTTGTATTACAAGTTTTCTGAAATGTTGTGTTTCAATATGCAAATGAGGCAATATCCAATGCTAACTTTTGGTGAATTAAGGAGAAATCTACAGGCACAGATAGACAAAGTAGTAAAATAAACACCTAAATATGTATTTTGGATGTTTTCTTTCCACTAGTCTTAAAGAAAACATGTTATGGAAGCAAAATAGCACAAAAACTCAAAATTGATCAGTGCATGAAAGAGGGTGTTTTTGCCTGGGGAGTGTCCCCTTTAGTAATGATTTAAAATAGCAACAGTGACATAAGTAGAGTGTGATAGACAGCGAGAGCGGTGATATCCACTACTACATAACAGAGCACCACCTGCAGAAACTGAAAGTTCGTCAACAGAAAATCGACAAAACCCCCAAGTGTTCTGACTGTCGGCCGACTGTTGCCTTTAGTTCGCTCTGTGGGTATTCCTCCACCCTCACAAAAGCTCCATTCAATCACAAGATGAAAACATTTCTTAAGAGTTTGTCTGCCTCTTTTGTCCCTTATTCAGTAAAAAAAGACTCTGCGTCTGCCAAAGCACTAAACTGAGATGAACCTGAAGGAGCAATGAACTTCCAATCATCTACTACTTTGGTATATTCAGGAATGGTGCATGTGCTTTTAGCCAGCTGGAGGTCAGGCAACTCTAGACGCTGTTGAATAGTGGTGTTCAAAGTTCACGTAGTTAAGTTAAAGAAGGGCTGCTGCTGCTGCAGTAGTGCCAGCACTGATGGTTTGGCAAAGTAAGAATATGAGCAGTGCACATCAGTTTAAACAGACCATTGTATTGCAAAGAGTGTGTTGGATGCATGATGCAATAAGTACATCATGTCACATGTACGTCTCAACGCTCTTCATTTATAGCAGTCGCCCAGTGCACGGTGGGAGTGTTGCAGCGAGTCGGTGAAGGTCTGCATCTGCATAAAGTTAAAAAATCTCAACTTTATGCAAATGAGCCCGTCCAACTTGATGTACCTGATGTAACTAGGCGATCTAGTTCTAAAATTAAATGAGATTCAGCAGTGGCATAGCCTATTTCTCGCCTAAAATGTTTTCAGAAGTAGATTGTTCGATTGTTTAGACGGAATAACAGAAAGCTTATGAGCACTATGTTGTTTCCTTTTTGAGACGGCGAGCAGAGAACCAGGGACCAATCAGGTGTATTCCACGAGGGGTACATCACCGCTTTAGCTGCTAGTTGAGTGGAGCAACACATCCCCTAGTGTCCTCGCCAGATCTGGTGGACATG
The DNA here is from genome assembly GCF_043250625.1 of Sebastes fasciatus. Taxonomy (NCBI): domain Eukaryota; kingdom Metazoa; phylum Chordata; class Actinopteri; order Perciformes; family Sebastidae; genus Sebastes; species Sebastes fasciatus. The sequence goes on from NC_133812.1 coordinate 9,554,038, forward strand.
TAGCGTTACTTGGTCTGTAGCTTATGGTGGCTAATGTTGCTATGCAGGGCATGGCATGGTGTGTTGCTATGTAACTGACATTACTGAATCAGTTCTCTGACTTTATGACTCCTTTCTACTTGTGCTACTGTTACACTACACCTACTACCATTATCCTGTAACAGTCAGTTGTGTCCTTATGTCAACAGGGGCCGCTATTTAGCAAAAGTTCCACAGTCTGAAATTTGGGCCATGTCACGATCGCACACTGTGTCATCACACAACACTATTCACCGTCTATGATGAACACTGAGTTTTGGCCGACTGACCCGCACACTGAGTGACTCACTTGTTCTGAGACTGTGATCAATGCTTTCCTTGGTAACCATAGAGACACAAGCAGGAAATACAATGATTAACACACTAGGTGAATGTGTACACTGGCTTCTGCTGACACCACGTTACAGTGTGGGGTAGTGATTTTGCTCTAACCTCGACTCATGCCTCACATGGTGCGTTGAATGGCAGAGAAAATGCCGGCGTGGATGTGAGAGAAGTAAGAAAGCAAATAGAGAGAGTGAAAGCAATAGAGGGGGGGGGGCTGTGGCGGGTGAGAGGGAAAGAATGCGAAACAAAGAGTGACGCTGAGAAAGGAAAGGGAAAGAATGTGTCGTGGGAAAGCAGCAAAGACTTAAAGAAGAAGAAAAAAAAAAGATTATTTTGCTGATTCACTGCATAAGAGAACATTACATCTGCGTCACATGTGAGGAGAACACATATCAGGATCTGGTTAGTTTCAGCTTTAGTGTGAATTCAGCCAAAGAGAAGACGAGAAGTGAGTGAGAGGCACTGAGACAGAGAGACGAAGAGTCGCCAAGAGTCTCACCATGTTGAAATAGGAGCGGATTTTGACTCCTCTGGCGAGGTCCCACACAATGCAGTTCCCATCATGCCCCGCTGAGAACAAGATTCTTGGATCAAAGGGGTGTGGCTCCAGGACAAACACCTCATCCTCATGACCCTGTCATTAAACAACATGAGCATGTAGATTAGAACACTCCAAGAAATGAAAAAGACAGAAAAAGTTACCAGTGTTTGTTTCTTAAAAGGACTAACTTTGTGGTTTTGCATGTTTTAGCAAATTAGGCATATTTTGTGTCTCCTAGGCTACGTTCACATTACAAGCAAATGTGGCCCAAATCCAATTTTTTTTTGCTCTCATGTGACACAGATTCTTTTTTTCAGAGTAGTGTGGACACAGAAAGCAGTTTTTTTCCAATCTGATATGGGCCACTTTCATATGCAGTCCTAAATACATATCCAATCACTGGAAATGTGACCGCAGTGAGAGCGATGCAATCGCAGTGAGAGCGGTCATATCGGAATTCATGTGTGTTTTTCCATGTTACACTTCACTGCACAGGTGCGGATCTCTCACCATCCAGTGTCGGAACGGTCCGTTGAAAATACAGAAGAAGAACCTCTCTCCACAGTGACAGTGCGTCAATCAGACACTGATAATGTTTGTTACCTGACAAAAAATACTTTTTCATATCACTGAGTTCTTCTGCTATATTCAGCAGCTACAAAAATGTGTAAACTGCGTCGTTAAGGCAGACGAGGTTTATCTGGGAAACATCACTTTATTTAATTTACATGGAACTAAAATGAACACAGCACCAAATTATGTTAAGTCATGTTCGCCAATTGAGTTAGTATCTATTTATGAGTCATTAGAAATAATACATTATCTTTTAGAGAGGAGTAGATGTTTACTGATAAGCTCGGCTCCGTTAAATTAACAATATGCCAATGGAGGTTTTGCGCCGACAGTAGGAAACAGTTGGAGACTTTATTTGCCTCGTCGGTCATTTAAAATGTAAATTAACTTATCAGACAGACTTTTCACTGTTCACTCAGTGCTTCTGATAAATCCGTCATGTTTGACAAAGCAGAACTCTGATTTAATGAAATCACATTATAAATATTGTTGTTATAAAAACTGCATGGACGTGCTGACTGGCGGTGTTTCGGGATGTCAAACAAAACAAAGCCAAACCGAAACTCATACTTAAGACACAATCAAATTCATATTATCTTTTTACCAATGTTACTTTTCGTTCTTCTTCTGGGTTTGAATGCATTGCTTTTTAGGCAGATAACAAATGTCCTATGTTTTTTAATGCATTTCAAGCAAGAGTTTCTGACAGTCCCTGCCAACAATTGCATTACCATTACCATAAGATAAAAGTATAAGTATGAGTATGTGTCCCAAAGTAGGAAAAAATGAAGTGCAAGTTGTAAAATTGACCATAAACCCTTAAAATGCCATTAAAGTATGGGGGTTGAGGAGTCGCTGGGTTAAACAATCACAATGTAATCGGCAACCTGTTGCAATGTCTGTAATTTGTTGGTGGTGCAATAAAAAATAAGTGATAAAAAAAAATGCCATAAAAGTTAAATTCATGCAAGCGTTGACTTTTTATACTGTGTTTTCACATGTGTATCTGTGAGCACTGCGTTTGCATGTGTTTAATCACTACATACCATCAGGACGTGGACGAGGTTGCCGGTGGTAGAATTCCACACCTTCAGCGTCAGATTGTTGGCCGCTGTGATCACCATGCCGTCGTGGCGATCCCATGCTACCATGGTAACCTTCAGCTTGGTCACCTTGTCTTCCAGCGGAGGAGGGTTGTACTTCCTGAGGGGAAGATGTTGATACATTGATGTTGTGTTTGGGCCAGCCAAGGTCAGTGTGGTTTACTCAATAAACAAAAACTACATAAAAGAGCAAATAAAACACACAGTGTTAAATTCATCACCTGGCCATTGACACCTGGCTAATGAATTTGATATTTTACCCTCAGTCCTTTTTTACACCATTAATGAGGAGCTAGCCCCTCTGACGGCTAGACCCGATCTATTTACTGTTTAAGATCATTATTCACAACATCTGCTGTTACTGTTTAACTGTGAAAAACATCCAAAACACTTTCTTGTACAATTCCCTGACTCAGACTTTATGTTCTTTTTTCCAGCATAGGAACACGGTTAAGTTAGAGGCCGTTATATGTATCATCAGTCTTGTTATATTGTGACGATTTAAGTCCTATAAACCCTTTCCCAGTGTTCTGTTGTGTCTTTCACTTTTTATTATAATATCTAAGCTGCAGTGTACGGAAGACCTGAAAGGCAAGCAGGAAAAAAAACAATACTTGTGATCCATTTTCTAAGTTTGATCTAAATTGTTTTCTCTCCTGTGTTAATGACTTAAGAACAGGTGAAAAAAAGTTTTGCCAGGATCATTTTTCCAAGTTACTTTTTTTTCTGTGAAAACATGTGATTTTTTTCCAGTCTGATTTTTTAAAGTTTTTTTTTCTTTCATCTGTGTGAAAACAGGTTAATTTTTTTTGGACTGACTAACAGTCACTGGCGGTATTCTGACAAACAATATGTTTTTCACTCACTAGCTAGCGGGCTAACAGCTAACGTCAGTATAGCTACCACTAACTGCAGATTAGCGTTGATTAAAATATAATTCTCAGCCAAAAGAAAGACATGACAGTAATGTTACATAACTTGCTAAAAGACAGTATACCTGCCTTGTGTTTAGAGTGCATGGAGAAATTAAAACTCACTTAGAGGAAAACATGAATGCTTAGTCCTATTTAGAACATGGGGTAGTGGTGCACTCTGGTGGTCGAATTAAGTATTACAACAACAAACGCTTAGAAAAATGAGCCTGAAAAAATAAATCACGTTTTTACAGATAAAAAAAAAATAACTTAGAAAAGTTATCCCAGCAAAACTTTGTTTTTTCACCTCTTTCACAGAAGAAAAAAAAGTAACTTAGATTATCTTTACAAAACATTTTTTATTTACCTGTCCTTAGGTCATAAACACAAGAGAGAAAACAATTTAGATCAGACTTAGAAAATGGATCTCACTTTTTTTTCTCACTTGCCTTTCAGCCTCTCCAGGCAGGTTCCATCATCACAAACAATTAAATATTTTTTAGGGCTGTCAAAGTTAACGCGTTAATGCATTACGCAAATTATTTTTTAACGCCACTAATTTCTTCAGTTACTTCAGTTTTAAAGCTAGAGTAAAGATACTGATATCATATGAAACTAGAAAACCTAAGGAATCCTTTGGTACCAACCATCATGTCATACTAGCTTGTCACGCAGGAATAACGCTCCAAACTTACGCCAAAGGGGTCCCTTGACCCCTTTGAAGCATATTTTTTTATGCTAAATGCAGTACCTGTGAGGGTTTCTGGATAATATTTGTCATTGATTTGTGTTGTTAATTAATTTCCAGTAATAAATATATACATACATTTCCATAAAGCAAGCATATTGGCCCACTCCTATGTTGATAAGAGTATTAAATACTTGACAAATCTCCCTTTAATGTACATTTTGAACAGATAAAAGAATGTGCAATTAACTTGCAATTAACTATGGACAATCATGCGATTAATCAAGATTAAATATTTCTAGATAACCAAGTTATCTAAAAATCTGTATTTATTCTCATTGCTGTTTGTTGTGTCTATTCAGGCAATAACGACTTAAACAGCTTGTCATCTGTGTGTCATCATGTGTCACCTCCATTCATTCACTGTTGCCTGGTGCCTGCTGTGAATCTATATTCTGTCTGGGAGCAGTCGCACAATCAATCACTGTGTGACACTTCATGCCACAGGTGTGACAGTGTTGTTTTTATCTTTAAATTAATTATTTATGTGCTGTAGATGCGCTCTAAATAAATAAATGCAGGTGTAAATAATTGCAGGGAAATATTTTCTCTTTTGATTTTCCTGAATAAAAGGTTTTGACTTTAAAACAGCACATAGTTTCCAATGGGAATATTCACACACACAAAACAGGTCTAGGACTTTACATACAACATGATTGATTTTTGTCAAATTTAGACTGACATCATAACCCGCAGGATCATCCCAACCCACGGCTCTGAGTTCCAAGCACAGCAAGCAGCGCTGGTGGGAGAGCCAGACGTTGACAGCCACACGCACACACACACACACACACACACACACATACACATACCCGGGTAATTTGGTCTGCATGTCCAGCAGAATGCTCCTCCAGCCCTGAGGCTGCAGCTGCCAGATTCGTGCTGTACCATCCCTGCTGCCGCTTACAAACCTACAACACACAAACACACACACTCAGATTTGTCAACACAGATTCATGCAGCAGCTAAACTGTAAATATAACACTTGGTTCTATTTCAGCATTCTGCAATACAATGAACGCTTTCATCTCTGCACGGCAGGATACACTAATTGTGTGTACCACCCCCCCTTCTCCTTTTCCTCCACACCCTCCTTTTTGCATAGACAGTCCACCTCCTTCACTGCTGAGATTACAGCAACCCAGGGGAATTACAGCTGAGCTTGTTTTTCTGCAAACTCCACATAGAGTGCATGATACGTGCAAGTGTATGCGCGTCTGTGTGTGTGTGTGTGAAGAAGTGTATTAGAGCGTGTATCAGACAGTAAGTAAAGGTGGTGTTTCTGCTGACACAATCAAGTCACATTACAACACCCGTAGGTTCCATACAAACAAACAGCGGTGCACACACACAAAATGAGCTACACTTATTATGTAGCTCACACGCACAAACACCAACTGTGCACACCTACCTGTCACTGCAATGTGAGAACTGGATGCTGTCGACTTTGTCCTAGGCGAGAAAAATACAGGAGTAAAATCAAAATAGAGTAACGAGCATTTCCTCTGCTAGTGTTCCAAATCATGACAATTTGATTGTGTATTACCACAAACAAGAAATCTTAACTCAAGGTCAATTAACTAGCTTTTTCTAGAGCTTTCAACTGCATCTCACCATCTTCCTCAGCTGATGGAGTTGTGCTCAGTAGTCATGGAGAATGATGACCAAAATCTCCACGAGAAGAACGCCAACAATCTCCCAGACAACTGAGCAAACTCCAGCTGCTGAGGAAGTCCATGAGTTACAGATGAAAGCTTTGTCAAAAATTGTCTTAAATTAAACTTGTTGATGAATAAGTCAAAACTGAACAATTTTAAGCATCTTACTGTGACATACAGAGAGTTACTTTAAAAAAGCACTATGTTGACTCACTGTATGGGACTCAAGTTCAGAGATCTTCTCTGGTTGGCCTGACCCAAAGTAGTACACCCTGATGATGTGATCCGTGCTTCCTGTGGCCAGGAACATACCACCTGGACACACACATGCACAAAATTCATGTATTACAATAAACAAATAAAAAAAACATAATATACGCTTCAAAGATCAAACTGTGGGGAAACAAAAACATGCGCTGTATTTGTGTGTGCAAACTTTGTGCAACAGAAAGTTTACACATTTAGTGAAAAGCAGCAGGCCCACTTGAGTCTGTCTCTCTGCTGTGCTAGCTCTTCAGTTAATCAGAGCTAATTGTGCCCATTTTTTCAGCTCTGCTGCCGTTTCCTCTCCGGTGGTCTGGAAGCATGTGTGAAAGTGAGATGTGCTGCTCACCTGCGCTGAAGGAGGAGCAGATCATCTGGACGCCGGGTCTGGAACGCTCTGTGAATTTGCTGGGCCTCTGACTGGACACACACAAGCAGAAATAGACATTTAAAATGAAACACACTGAATGAACAACCAATTTGTATGTTTTTAATTGAACAGGTTTTATAGGTGGGTACATCAGCTGAATTTGAACAGACATAATCAGCTAAGTGAAACTCAATTTATGACGCACTGAAGAAAATGCAGTAGCCATGAAAAAAGGGACAAATCATCCTTGCGTGGTTTAGATCCATACAGTCTTAAAGAAGACCATTCAAGAACATCAAGATGATAAACGACACGATAAAAGCCAAGTAAACTATTATTTGACAAACACAAATATGACAATATGTTGAGGCAGAACTTGTGAACGGCCCTTGTGCAGGTGAGACTGTGCGTACTGTGCGTACTGTGTGTACTGCGTCTGTGTTTCTCACCCAAACTTGAGCGTGCGTGCGTCCCACTGCCAGAAGCAGATGGTGCCGTCGGCTCCGGTGGAGGACAGGTAGCGCTTTGAGCCGCAACAGAGAGGAGAAAACTGCAAAGACAACCAATTAGAGGTTACAGCTGAGTATAATGATCAATCAGAAGTAGTCGCAAACACTGCAGCAAAAAAGATGAACCCACATAAGCTTAAAAATCATCCATAAAAGTGGAGGGAGAGGTAGGAGATTGGTGTATAAAAACACAGATACACAGATACAAACAAAATAAAAAGCTCAAAAACAAATATTAAACAGGGAACATAGAGGCCATCCCAAACACTGCGTAGGATCGAACATTTCACAGAAGAAAACCTGAAACTTTACAGGATACGGCCGTTGTGTATTCTTCTTATTATAGACAAATCCCATGAAAAGACCAAAACAAATGAACTGATCCAACTAAAAAGTATTGCCTGTGTAGCCAAAACCTAATCTAGATTATTCTTCTGTGCCATTGACTTCCATTATTGTCCTGAAACTATTCAAAACCCCTGAAGAGCCACACTGTTGATCTAGATATGTTCCTTCATTACAATGAACATGGGTACTGTAGTATATTTTTACCCGCACCTACTGCCATAAATACTTACTAGCGTGTATTAATTTGCGGCTGAAATCAGTGTCCAACAAATGCACTATTTACTAGGGGTGGGGATCTCCAGAGGCCCCACGATGCTATATTATCACGATACTTAAGTCACGATACGATCTTATAGTGATTTTAAACATTTTACGATATACTGAGTATTGCAATAAGATACATTGCGATTTATTACCTTTTTTCAACTGCAAATTATGCAGTATGTCAACATCTGTTTTATCTAATAAGATACAGTTTTCACTCTGTTCATCTCAGAGTTTTCATTCACATATCTTGAGGTCAGAGGTCAAGGGACCCCTTTGAAAATGGCTATGCCAGTTTTTCCTTGCCAAAATTTTGTGTAATTTTGGAGCGTTATTTAGCCTTCTACCCGACAAGCCAACATGACATGGTTGGTACCGATGGATTCCTTAGATGTTCTAGTTTCCTCCTAGTTATATGATTCCAGTATCTCCACTCTAGCTTTAAGACTGAGCCCGCTACAACCTCTGAAAGACAGAACAGTGGCTGTTAGATTGTTAAGAAGTTAATAGTTTACATAATAAAAGATCAATACTTGTATCGTGTATCAATACAATATTGCCAAGCAAAATATTGCGATACTATGGTGTATCACTCCTACTATTTACTCTTGTTTGAGTAATATTTGCTAAGAACTGCAATGCCCTACTGTTTCAGGAAATAACTTGGGTCTTCCTAAAAAAAACAAATTAAGCTAATATCTATTTATTATTTTTTGAGATTTGTGTCTTCAGTAGGAACAAACAGCTTAAGGCTGAATGTCACAGAGTAAAGACAGAATAGAATAACGCCTGCCTTCTCCTTTAACCGCAGGCACCATTATGCAAATTTCTGATTGTATAAAATGAGTCTGCTCATGACACCAATACTGGATTTTATTACATACTGGATATGAGCCAGTCATGCCATCTTTTGCCCATATGTTAGAGGTTTCCTCTTGACCTCATCTACTTAACATATTAAAACCTACTGCAGTAGAGTTTCAGTTTGTCACGGTTGTTTTAGTGGCTTTTTCATCCTACAAAGAATACATTACACAGAATACATCATATTTAGCAGCATAACATTAATCAATAGGCGGAATTCCAACAAATACATCAGCTAGGCTGCAACTTTAGTCCAACAAGAGTTGATTAAACTGTCCTGTCTAGAGGAAGTTTCTACAATGTACTGTGACAGACACAGATACTCAACAGACAGAGGTGTTCAAATCCTGTTTTTGGGCAATCCAAATACACACAGGTAAACGAAAGCAACAGTCTGAGCATCCTCCTACCTGTAGTGATGTGATCGAGGCTGCGTGTCCTTCCAGGACGGCCAAAGGGGCGCAGGTCTGTAAGCACCACACCCTGATGGTCTTGTCACAGGACCCGGCAGCGATCATGGTGTTCTCGTAGCTGACGGCCATGTCGGAGATCTCAGCGGCGTGGCCGCGCAGCGTCGCCAGCTGACGCCCGTCATCTGTTCCCCAGATCTTCACAAGGCAGTCGTCTGAGCCCTGGAAAAGAAAGAAAGCATGAGTGAAGACTATTTTTTTTTAGATAGTTTGAGAAGTGGCGTGTCTGCCTCTGCCTTACTTCTAGTATGACAAATTAAACTTGTCAAGTTTAAAAAGACTTTTAAAATATATCTGGGCAAACTGCAGGCCCAGACTGCCAGCAGACAGACAAACTTGGGACACAAATAGAAGAGGGAATGAGCTTCTTCAGATGCAGAAAATAGAGGTGATTAATCAGCAGTGTGCAACAAGTGACAATGATCATTTCAAGGCACTTGCGTCATCTCCACAAGTGCTGTCAGTGCTGCATATTGGCAATAATCTGGCGATACGATCCATATCATGATACAGGGGTTACGATTCAATAATTAGCAATATATTGCGATACTGTAAGCAAGGCATTTATTGTGTTTTTTTAAATCTAATTTTAGGAAAACTGTCATAGTATAAAGACAACGCCACAATATGCATAAAATCTGAGTAAAAAAAGTTTCTGTATTTGCATGTATCACAGTCCCTGTAACATCCAACATTATAGCACTAGTTTGAGAGGGCACATACACTGAGAGGGTGCATGTCTTTGCTAATGAAATTAAATGTTGACTGAGTTAATCTTTGCATTTAAACTTTTTGAGAATCAATACAGTATAACAAAACATATTATCGCAATACTCAATATTTTCAATATTTTCTTACACCCCTAGCTGTCAGTGCATTACCATCCACGCTACTAATTTGATTATTACCAGTAAGGACAATATGTGAACACTGCAGCTATCATGTAAACACCTTCACAAGATTATCTTAGGCTATCTAAATTAAAGACATTAACTTCATGTACTTATTTTGTAAGTACTGACAATTTTTGGTCTTTTATTTTGTAATGCTTTCTATTGGCTAACTATACATTAACTGTACATTAAGCTGATTATTGAACAAATAATGTAAACGAGGGTTATTGAGGAAATCAGGTTCCTGCAACCATGTAAATGTTTCCTCTCTGCATTTGGGTATTCACAATGATGGTGTTACGGTCTTCCAGTAAGCATAATGATGTCATTCAACGTGCCATTTAACACAAGTAACAAAAAAAAAAAACTGGCTGACTGGCTACCCAGACAGTTCAGAACTGGGATTTTTCACATCACTGTGAGACAGACCGTCCTGCTCTGAGAGCAGTAAGTAGAACTGCACCAAAGAAGATGGAGAGGAAGCCCTCTTAGTTGTATATTTATTGTGAGTATTACATTTAAAAAGCTTTACAAAAGCATTGCAGGCTAAGAAAGGAACACAGAAGTAATGCTTCAAAAGAGGCCCTAATGATAGAAAAACCATAATCCATAAAGCCAAGAAATTTGGTAGCCTAGAGGCAGCTTCTCACAGTCTTTTAGTCTGAACTGAAAATGCACAACCAAGACCCTTAATCAAAACATGGGAACCGCCTACAGGGACTTAGAAATTCTGGCTGTGATCCAGCTTGTAAGGGGTTAAAGGGTTTGTGATTCAACACGGTGCCAGACCCATCTGTGCCTTGATTACAATCTCAAAAATGATGTTTAAAACCAACAGGTAACCAGTGACAAGATGCAAAAACACAGCGTGACATGATCTAGGCCTAATATCTGTATTAAAAAAAAATTGTTTGTGTGATTTAGAGCTGCAACAATTAATCGATTAGTTGTCAACTATAAAATTAATCACCAACTATTTTGATGATCGATTAATCAGTTTGAGTATTTTTTAAAGAAAAAAAAATCTAAATTCTCTGATTCCAGCTTCTTAAATGTGAGTGTTTTCTCATTTCTTTACTCCTCTGTGACAGTAAACTGAATGTCTTTGAGTTGTGGACAAAAACAAGACATTTGAGGATGTCATCTTGGGCTTTGGGAAACACTGATCGACATTTTTCACCATTTTCTTACATTTTATAGACCAAACTACTAATCGATTAATCGAGAAAATAATCAACCGATTAATCGACAATGAAAATAATTGTTAGTTGCAGTTCTATTGTGATTTATACAAGCTGGAAATAAAAACTTGTGAACAAGGCAGAAATACACAGAGCTACGTCAGTAAAGGAGGAGGGTTGAGAATAAAGATGAAATGTTAGAAATATAAGTACATTTACAAAATGTGGTCGCATCATTTTCCTAACCTAATCATCAAGTTTCAGTCAGATTGATGTGATTCCACTTAGTTAGTTTTAGAATGAAGCATCCATCCTTTTATACTGCAAAGCATTTTATAAGACAGGGCACACTATCAGCATCAGCACAGATTTTGGAGGAAATGTGAGATGAAAACACCCCCGCCCCCCCTCCTTTGAATAAATCATAATCACTCACTCCATCACCAGCAGAACACAGTCTGACTGGAGCTGTTATTTTATGTGGACTGATCAAAACAGCGGGCGCTCCCTTAGTGATTTAGAAAAAGCTCAAGGACAAATTACGGCTCTGGCAAGATGGACGAAAAACTGATATGCCCCAAATGACAGTCAGCAGGCCTGAACGGTGCAGTGCAGCGTTTAGAATAAGCCAGGCACAAACTTTCCTCGTTGCTATAGATGTGAAGTTGTTAGGGGCAAACAATGCATAGCAGCCAGTCTAATTTGTCCTTCCCAATGGCCGTGATAATGAGCTCGCAGCCATTTCTGAAGCTATATTACACAAATCAATGTGGCTGTTTGCCAATCAATTGTTTAACTACACCTACATGCACTTGCTCATTGATCACGAATGATCACAGTGTATGTTTAGGGCAAAATAAAATAATCAATCTGTCTCCCACTGCAGCAAAAAGACTGTCACTGATGAGATCCAAAAATAAGAAAATATATAAATAAAAATGATCTTGTGATGAAAGGAGACAGCGAGAGAGAGAGAGAGAGAGAGAGAGAGGGAGGGAGGGAGGGAGGGAAAAAACGAGCAGAGTGAAAAAAAAAAAAAAGAGAGAGAAGGAGAAAGTGAGGGAGACCAAGAACGAATTTTAATTCTGGCACTTAGCCAGCGCCTCAGAGGAAACATTTTCTCCAGTTATGATGAGAAATGGCAAGAAGAGGGGGGAGAGAGAGAGAGAGAGAAAGGAACAAAGGAGGGGCAGCGCAGGATGAGGGACGTGGGAGAGAAAAAGAAAGAGAGAGAGAGAGAGTGCAGGGAGCGTAAGAACTGTGGAAAGAGAGATAACAGGAAAAGAGAGACAGAGGGAGTCAATCTAACCCCCCCTCCCTCTCAGCAGCCAGCCATTTTTAGAGATTTAAGAAGTGAAAGCTGAAAATGGTGTATAGCAGCAGGCAGTGTTTGACTCAAGAATCCAAACAGAAGGACGGCAACATTAAACCAACATTATCTCATAGTTCGTTCAATATTTAACACTTTGCCCGCGCTGTATCTCTAACCCAGCCACGTGGAAAAGGAAGCTAATACAGCACACGTATACAAGGGGCATCCAGAGGGCAAGGGTCAACTTCCTCGCTTTAAAGGGATAGTTTGTTTTGAAGCGGGGTTTTATGAGGTACTGTAGGTCAGTGTATTACCTACAGTAAATGACGGCCGACGAGAAACAGACACGAGTTACCGCATGGAAGCAAAACAATGTACTGCTGTGGAAGAAAGGCCCATCTAAAAAAAATCAGTTTAAGTGTACGCTATATTTAGAATATTTTCGCCAGTTTACCTTGCCTTGAGACAGCTATACAGTCTATGTTTCCAGCGGGAAACTGAAGCCGTTATCTATGCTTTCACCAAAGTAACCAGACTCCATTGAAAAAAACTGTAATTTTACCTTGCAGAACACGGGAGTTGGCAGCTGTAGACCAGCAACCCCTGAGGTAAAACTGCCGTTTTTTTAATGGAGTCTGGTGGTTTTTGCAAGAGCAGAGATGGATACAACGGCTTCAGTTCCCCGTCGGAAAGGGCTGTCTGACGGCGAGGTAGTGTGGTGAAAATATTCTCTAAGTATAGCGCACACTTAAACGGATATAGATTTTTTTAGGTGGCTAAAATAGGTTTTGCTGTCGGCCCTGTCCACAGCAGCAGATTGCTTTGCTTCCGTGCCGGTACTCCTGTCTGTTTCTCCAAACTGGAGGCATGCCGACCGTGTTTTACTGTATATAATAAACTGACTATGGATAAGTACCTCATACAATCCCAGTTCAAAACACCTGAAATATCCCTTTAAAGAGACCGGGGAAATTCCTTGTTTCCCTTCTTAAAAACAGAATTATTATAATAAAGCTGTATGAATTTGCTTCCCTGCAGGCTGAATTCGGCTATAGCTGTGAGTCATTCAGTAAAAGCCTTCCACCATAGTAAGGCAAACAGTAATTACCTCCTACTAGAACTGTTACAACACAGAATACAGACCCTTGGTCATCTTGGTAAGCAATAGACAGCTTGTAACAATCAAAAACACACACAGCATACAAGGGGTGACTTAAACAAAATCTAGCGTACAACAACACTTTGAATAGGCTCCTTAACCACTAGTACACACACACACACACACACACACACACACACACACACAGCAGAGGCATCACAAGCAGCAACGAGACGTATCCCGAGCTGAGGCCAACAACACACCACACACACATATGTGCATATAAGACCGCAGCCTTACCGTGAAGATGCGCCGGCCCGTTCTGTCGAAGGTGACGCAGTACACGGACGACAGGTGTCCCAGGATCCTCTTGTGCATCTTCATGTGCAGGTACACAGCTGTGGGCACCAGCTGCCGGAGGCGGTAGGAGCCGTTGAGTCGGCGGCCGAAGCCCGTCTCGACTGGATGGCGAGAAAACACAAGAAGACACCGGTGAGGACATTGTCGTCATGTGTAAGGAAATCAAATCAATGAAAACCCACTCATTTAATAGAAGTTTTCAAAAACATGAGCCACAACAGTGGATAGCCCTGTGCAGAAATACACTGTGGATATAAATAAACAATAACACCGCTGTTTATGGAAGTAAAGACCTTGGCAAGCAATGATACAGAATAGTGGGTAAGATCTGACTCATAGGCTAAATGTCAAAGGCACATCTTTTGTTTTGTAAAATTCAAGAGTTTTCTTTACCAATATTAGGCGGGCTCCCGTAGATGACAGGCGGCTCCGGTGGTCGCCCACAGTGCAGCGCAGCCAGCGCCGAGCCCTTCCACACCACATGCTTGCAGCCTGGAGAAAGAGGAACACAAAAAGAGACGCATGAAGACACACACACGCTGTAAAAGTTTGTATCATCTCGTCCGGCTTGTTCTGCATGCGTGCGCTCATATTTGCAAGCATAAGAATGTATTCACATGAGATCTTTTAGTCTGCACACACATGCAGAGAGATGTAGTAGCCTGAGCTAGGGTGTTTGCATTTGTGTGCATTAAAGTGGCAACCTCAAGGATTTTCAGTTAAATAAATGTCTGTTAAACCTGCAGTAGGCAGAATGTTTAGGGCATCATTGGGCAAAAATTCCATAATAACTTTTCAGAATATTGTAATTCAAGTGTTCTGAGAGAAAACTAGACTTCTGCACCTCCTCATGGCTCTGTTTTCACGCTTTAAAAAACCTGATGGTAGACTTTGGCCAATCGCAGGTCATTTCATTGAGAGAGCGTTGCGATTGGCTGTGCTCCGGCTGGTGAGCGGTGTATAAGTCTCATGCACTACTGTCAGAATAAAGTGACCATTTTATAAAAATAACTTTTTTTTAAATCATATTTGCTCCATTTCTACGCACTGCTGCTTTAAGTCACCATCTATCGCTAAAGGAGGTAACAGAACGGTGATTGAGCTTATGGCCCACTGATATTGCAATATTTATATATCTGCAGTATTGTGAAATGGTGTCTGTGGTGATATTCCCGGAAAAAATGCTGTTGTACACACACAAAAAATGGAACTATGCACACAACTCTTAAAACTTGAAGCTCATAGGAAGAGAATTTCTCGATTCTACTTCTATGCTCATGTATAAACAAAAAGACTCCAGACTGCTCAACACTAAACACAATCCCATTGCTTTCACTCCAACAGAAATTTGAAATCAACCAGGACTGAAATCTTAAGGATTGACACTTTAAAGTAACTCATGTGCACATCGTGTATATCTATACATCCACTCACTCTTGGTGGTGCGGAGGAGATTCTGCCGGCCAGCCCCTAGCAGGCTGGTGAGTCCAGGCACGCTGGCGGGGACCTCCGTCTCCAGCAGCGGGCAAACTCTGGAGCAGACCTGCAGCAGGTGGTCTGGACTGATGTGCCGGTATAGCTTCACCTACACACACACACACACATACACTTAGATCAGCTTGTATTCACACTGGTAAATTACAAAACACCAATCAAAGGGGAGCAGGGTTGTATAGTGAAAAGCAAAAGTGAAAGAAATGTGTTCATTGTTGCCAAATGCTGATGTGTCGGGACATCAAACCTGTATCAGCTCTACATTTTTGTTGCAAGGAAAATAAAACCTCCCTAGAAAGATTACAAGGTACCACATTATTACATAAAATGAACTAATAATATAAAGAGAACATTCTCAGTAGGTACTACTCTATTACAAAGATGCTGCTTGAAAAATATAAAAGGGAAAAATTAGGTATTTACAAGCAACTGTGGCCTCTAGACGAAAATATTCGTTCTTTGGCTTGAGTCCATTTAGTTTCAAAAAATGTATTTTCAGCAAAATAACAGACGTGGAAAAACAAGGTCACTACCCCCGAATGCCTGTTGGTTCGCTGAGAATTTCAAAAGCAAAGGAGGCCTTTTTTAAAAAATCAAATCAATTACTATCCTCTGAGGGTTTCAACAGAAATAAACCGGCTAATAAGGACAAAATTTTAAAAAATGATGACCTTTTTTTTTATTAAATGACATTCACTCTCGAACTGCGAATTCAAATGCACGACCAGCACTCTGACAAAACGATTAATTATTAAATATGTATGTCACAAAATGATGAAAGATAAAATGGCATCTACGACTAAATGAATGCTGAAATTCAGTTAAAATGTTTGTCTTTTAAATGGATGCGGTTCACATGCAGTATAGTTAGTATAGAGGCAGAGAAGGGGGGGGGTGTGGCACAAGAATGAAGCAGAGTGGCTGTTATAAACACAGTGTGTCTCCGATTCCACTGACACACGGGGACACTCCTGCACGGCATATACGTCTGAAGAAACACACACACACACACACACGCCTGAGGATGAGCGAGATGAATATGCAGCATGCAGCACTGTGTTTATTTCTGGATTCAGGGTTATTTTAAATGTATTGATTTAAATCAGAGATGCAGTAATCAGCTTTGTTTCTCATTTAAATATCTGCACGGGGTCAAATAACCCAGAAATTAAACAATTACTCCACTCACACACATTGCTTTTTTTTTTCTCCATTCCTTTATCTGAGTACTGACAGTATTCTCTGTCTCTGTGACACACACACACACACACACACACACGCACACACAATTAATGACCCCTTAATTGCTTTCAACACCGTTGCTGGTTCAGATACGTGATCAGTGTTTCTAAGCACATATCAGCCCTTTTCAGGTACACACGCAGAGCCATGACGAACACGAACACACACACACACACCAATGGAGTGATGTGTAATAACAATTTGCTCCATTTTACTTGCTTCTTAATGGTAATGGATAACACTGTAACCCCAGTCCCATCAACACCACCAGAAAGCACATGGCCCTCTCTAAACACTATGACTGACTGCAGGTTACCTTCTGTACAACCATCACCTTAAATAAAAAAATCAATAATTATCCCTTAATCAAGGTATTACTTCCTTCAACATATAGCTCTAATAATAGAAAAATCCATTCATGAAATCCACTTATCATTTAATGTAAAAAATTAAAATTATTAAATTGGTGTAAATATGGTTATAATTATAACAGCCTGCTATTTTCATTGAAAAATAGGTTGTTGATAGTGTCTCTGATCAATTCCACATGCAAAATGTAAATAATGCTACATCTAATTAATCCGCCTTAATTAATTAATTAACCACAATTAATATCGTTAATGATTACAATATCATTGAAGTCGACGGTGATTCCTCATTGTTGCCCAACCCCCTTCAGTAGCAGCCCCAGACAGACCATCAACCTACAACCGACAAAAACACATCCAACCGCGATCCCCCTGCCTCTGAACGCCCTGTTTCTATTTGGTCTAATAATTAAAAACCATCCGCAGTATGTGTGTTTTTTTTTTTAATAGGAGGAAATCATGCACAATAGACAGGAGGCAGGCTGATCGGCTGGGAACGTAGAGGAGGAGGAGGAGGAGGAGGAGGAATGAGCCAAGCAGGAAGAGAGAGAGAGAGAGAAAACACACACAGGCAGGCCCTGTCAATAATCCCTTAAAACGTATAAAATTACATCTACACTTCATGCATCTTGGCTGTTCATCCATCCATCTATGTGCGTATGAGAGAGGACAAATGCGCAAAATGTAGGTTATTTACACATTAAACACAGGCCCATAGGTCATTATTTTAAAAAATAAATACAATTAAAATAAATAAAATAGCAACAAAAGTAGAGGTTCATACTTCTTTTCTGGCAAAATAAATAAAATGTAAGCCATGATTAATTCTCTCCACGCCCCCATGCGTAAAACGCTGCTTTTGAGGCGAGCCCTGTTTGTTTACATGACAATTAATAGCGCGATTATAAAGATAATCAGCTCACAACGTTACCTCGCATCTTCACATCAACTCTTCTCATCATCCGAGCTCTTGCAACCACAATCATCCCAAAAAAAGTGCTCTCCAAAAAAAAAAAGGTCTCCACAACCCAAACCAAAGCAGCAGCCTTCCTTCCACCCTTTCCAAATGTGACTTCCAGCTTTACTGAATATACTGTTTATATTCTCCCTCGAAAAAAACTCCTGTTTTCTAAACTCTTGCCCCCCTGTGTGTGTTTTTCAACCCCGTGCACACACAAATGATGGTCTCTTGCAGGACAAGAGCGCCTCCATCTCTGTGTGGCTCTCTGGCGCAGGGAGTCCCTCCTCCGGATCCTGGCGCTCCTACACCACAACACCACTCATGACGTATCAACATTTCACACACATTTTTGTCCCCTCTACAACTATTAAAACCTTTTGGTACATGCATGGCACCACGGTGGAGGCTGGAGACCCTAACCCCCTCGGTAAAGCCCTCCAGAGCTGGCCCCCCCAACTCCTCACAGCCCTGCAAAGTCCTTTTTTTCTTTACCACCTGATTTAAAAATTGCGGGAAATTCAATTTTTATTTTGCTCTCTAAAAACTTTTTCCTCAGTTATATAGAAGCTCCCTTACCAAATTGTCGTAGGTCCCGGGGTGCTCCTGCCCTGTCCAGTCCAACCTTATGGGGAGCAGCTGAGGTGGTGAAACAACATCGAATGTTACCAGAAAAGCTACAAATGTATTATAGTGACGTTCTAAAACAAGTTAAATGATACATAAGATTCAAAGCGACATCATAAAAGTACACAGAGACGCATCTCTCTCTCCTACTGCTGTGGCTGCTTACCTCCTTCTCCTCCACCTCCCTTATCAGGGTCTGAAAATAGCATAAAAAAATACAAAATTACACCCCGTGACAATTGCTCACATGTTCTAAATTATCCTAAAATGCATAAACACCAACCTCGGCTGCTTTTTGACACGGTCCAGCTTCTAGAAACCGGGCTATTAGGAAGTAGAGCTCTGGTATGGTTGGAGAGAGAAGAGAGGACGGGAGCTGCGTTAGAAGAGGGCACAATATGGGGGGGATATTACAACAACCATTTCTACATATTTTCTCCTTTTACTCACCAGAAGTCAACTGCGCGATGTGTGTACTGTCTGAAGCCATTTTGGTGTTGTTGTGCCAGGGCAGCGCCAGAGCCTGTGTGCTGGGTCTAGTAGGTGGCTGCCCTGTAGCTGTCACTGTTTATCCACCAGGAAGAGGCTGCCTCCATTCAGCTCCGCTCAACACCAAGTCCCGGCTGAGTAAAGTATCCATCCGCCGAGCTGAACACTAGTGCGCCTCTGTGCGCTTTTACCGAACAAAACACCCGTCTTTCTCTTGCAAAGAACACAACCGCGTACATATTCCCGTGCTGATTATCCCTCCGGGTGATTTTTAGTGGTGGTTATTTGGTTGTGGAGGCATGTTTGTTGAAATCCCCCTCCCCCCTTCAGAAAGAAAAAAGCGCAAGCCTCTTCTGCGGAAGAATACAAATGGTTGTGTTTAGTGTCGCGCATGTAGAGGGGAGGTAGAAATGGCAGCCTGCTGTAGGAGAGAGTGGAGGACACATTGCTGCAGAATGACTATCTGTAGCTTAAATTACATTTATCACGTTTTTTAATAATTACACGCCTATGTACACATAGTTTGACGTTTTATTGCGGATTAATACAATTCCTGCTCTATTTTTTCTGTATTTGTAGCTGCGGATGTAGAATATGGCTACCCGTGTTTTTGAAGGGGATTTACAGACGTTTTCAGCTATTAAATAGTACAGTAATTTTACGCATTCTTTTCGCTAGTTATTATTACTGTGTCGTTATTGTGTAACAAGATGTCTAGTTTAACACACCCACTCTCTCTCTCTCTCTCTCTCTCTCTCTCTCTCTCTCTCTCTTGGTGGGGAAGTCGTCCATTTCTCTTCCAAATATACTGCCAGGCAGTAAAATGGGGGAAGGGTTGGAGAAGAAGAAGAAGAAGAAGAAGGGGAATGCAGCTTAATGAATGAAACCTCGTGAGTTAACAGGAATTTATAATGGCAACTGAGAGACATGTATGCAAGATAGATGATCAAGGAAGGTTATCAAGGAAATACAGCAGCACTGCACACTTCCTCTACGGTTCACTAGAAAGTTGTGCAAAAAAAGGAACAAGGTGTTATTTCCTGCATTTAAATAACATGATGCTATTACATGTATGAAAAAAAAGATGTATTTTCTTTATTAAATACATGTTTTACAGCAGTTGGCCAACAAAACACAAGTTCCCAGCAGTCTCTTACTGACCTTATGAACTCTTTATTTTATCTGATGTACTACATCAATGAAAACACAAGTGACCACTAATTATTAATATTGCTATAGTCTCTATATATTCTGATGAAAATTACCTGAGACTACTTTATTTATTAAAAAACAAACCACCTCTGTAGTAATGCCACGGTTGTGTTTTGTTACAGCAACTAATATTCAATGTGAGAGATATTTACACACCTAGGAAGAACCAAAGACTGTAGCCTATTTTTAAATTTTTGTTCACACATTTTCATCCCCATATTTTTTCTTTTCACCTCAGTATAAATCTGGTGCATGAGTGCCTGTGCTGTAATCTACCTAAATTATTAATTATTCTTAGCACTTTTATCATTGTAGCCTCTATAATGTATAGCCTATTGTTTGATCCAATAGCATTATTTCCAAAAAATAATACACACTGGTATAGAAACAACTCTCCTATTTATATATCGCTTGTCTCACTTCATCCCTGGCAGAGACATCAGGGAGCTGGGAAGATACTGATGATATAAAAACTTGAACAGACGACTGACTAATACTCAGCCTCCGTTGTTTACTGAAAATGTGTTTTGTTTTTTGGATGGAAATAAAAAAATATGAGTTGGCTTTAGTACTGCTTTATGTAGTTTTCTTTAATAATGCAATTTTCCTACGAAATGCAGACGCACATAAGACATCCACTAACAAAATGTCTGTTCTGCCCATTTAAATAGAATTATTTTATTCAGTTTACTTGTAATAGCTAACAAGGTGTGAATAAGCAAATTAATACATAACATATAGGGGAGGGCGGGGTTGGTTGGGACACTTTTGTATCGTCACCAAATAACCTTTCATGACTTACAGATTACTTGAACAGTAATGAAAATAATTTGATCCCTGAACAAATACAGGTGTCCGCTCACAAATTTATCAAGTTTTTTAGAGCCCAACCCAATAGTGAAAAGCACAGGACGGTTGCTACAGTAAGTAGGGTCGGGTAGGATACCTTATAATAACAATATCATTTATATAGACAAAATAGCAGTCTAAATTTGAACATCTTATATTTACAATGTCACTTATTCACAAATGTCTTTGAGAAAAAGAAAACTTTAGTAAAAAGATTATATTTTCATAAACTACTGAGATATGGAATTTGGCTTTCTGCCACTTGAGTAAATATTCACTCAGTGACTTCACAGTGGGTTTTATTCAATAAGGAACAGCCTTAGGAGAGCAGGCACACTTTGAACTCCCGTGCTAGCTACCAACAAAAAGTCAGACAGCCTACACTAGCATCAACTGATAGGCCAGACATATGCTTTCCAACAATATGTTTTTTGTATGTAGCATGACTAAAAATAGTAAGGTAGAAGAAAAATAAAAGGAGACAAAAATGTACTTACATGCTGTATTTGTGTAAGTTTGAATAAAATGTGAGGAATAGTCAGAAGGTCTCCACTTTGAGGGTGAAAGTGAAGTGGATGTGGCTGAGTATGCGCATGGTGAATGGCATAGAGATAGTAAAGACCCTGTCCTAACTGTCCTCCTGTCCAAACCAACCCCGCTCTCCCCTACATCATATCTGAACTGGTATTTGTTTTGTAAAGAGAGCAGACAGTTTGGAGTCCACATGTTTTCCCCAAATCCTGTCCAGTGCTGTGTGTCAATGTCATTTTTGTTGTTGTATGCTTTTGCTTGGATTAATTTTGGCAGTGTCAACCACAAATAATACAGACAGACACCGTACCAGATAGGCAGGGATTATACAGAGAATGTGAGCATCCGATGGCTACTTCTATTTTGGTGTCAAAAGTGTTCTGACAGATAGGTAAGCGTTCTGCCCTTTCTGCATCCACATAATGTATGTTGACCCTCCACTGATAGAGTTAGGTTAGTCTTGTTAAATTTGTTGGCTGAAATTTCACTCCCATGGATTTTGAAAGGGTGTAAAGCACTTTTACAGAATTGTAAAATCCAGGCCTAATGTTAATAAAGGAGTCCTTGATTAATGACTATTGTTTTTACATACGCCTCTATTGATGCAGAGCGAAATTTCAACTGCTGTGCAGCAACCCTGTAGCCGTTAGTGTTAGAGTTAGAGTTAGAGTTGTTAGAGTTAGTGCCACCTCGCATGTGTCAACCGCGAATGGTCTCTTTAACCATTAGACTGGGCAGTCCTTCAATCTGTAAAACATACTTCACAGGCTTTAGGACTTGGAAAAACATTGTGTCATGGAGTTTGAATCTTTAGGCTTCTGTCAGTCACGTCCGTGGTGTCTCCTGTCACCCTGGCCCCTGACGTGTTGTTGTTGTGCTGGCTGACGTGGCCACAAGGAGGCAACCTCACTCTGCAGCAGGTATTAGTGCACAGGGCCACAGAGGAGTCAAAGGTTACCAACAGTGAGTGATCAGTTACACATTTAATTGTCTGTAACAGTGTGTTGAGCTCACCTGAATTGAGTAAATAACCACCATGTGCATTTGTTTATAATGCACATAATGGTTCTATAACTTCAACAACAATTACATTTTCTATTATTTTGAAACCATGTGAGACTATGTAAATCCACACCCTTTACCAAAGTGTTTCCTGCCATGTCTCATTATACTGTAATACACAAGAGTTGAGTATTTGATTAGATTAGAACACTCCCTGTGGGAATGATACAGAACTGCCACAAACACATTAATCCAGGAAGCTGAGATCTTAAAGAGGACATATTATGCTTATTTTCAGGTGAAAACATGTATTTTGGGTTTCTACTAGAACATATTTACATGCATTAATGTTCAAAAAACGCTTTAATTTTCTCATACCCGCTGTGTTGCAGCACCTCTTTTCACCCTCTGCCTGACACACTCTCTGTGCATTCCAATACCCATACTACCATACTATTTAGTGTACCAGAAAAAAAATTTGTATGTCCAGATACATAGTATGCCAAATGCAGAATGCCAAAAATACCAGGATGTCCTACTACATCTGGTTGCATTTTGCAGTATGCAAGCTTTTCTGGCTATTCTGACCCACAATCCTCTGCGCAGCGGATATATGAGCAAGAGTGTCAAAGTTCAAGGTGCAATGTTATGATGAAGTAGTATGCCGCAATTGTATGCATACTGCATGCAACAATACGTACATTGTAAGGGCAGCTGCAGTACGTACTAAAAGTAAAAAGAAAAAAATATGCAAAAAGCCCAGTCTGCTCTGATTGGTCAGCTGGCCCACTGTTGTGATTGGTCAACTGAACTACACTCTTTGGACTCCGCTCCAGCTCCGCTATAACTAGTTTTGTTTGAGGGCCAAACTAGCCGCTAGGCAAAGTGTGTTACTTTGTAACATCACCACGTTATGGAAGAAAAGGCAGGACTTTAAGCAAATAATTTCAGGCAGTTCAGGAGCAGTGTTTCTGTGGAGGAGAGCAACTCCCTTTAGTGTGGACTTTCGGCTTTGTAACTTTGCAGACCTTTTACATGCACAAAAAACTATATAACACTAAAGGAATGGAAAAAACACAAAAGCATAATAGGTCCTCTTTAATATGCCTTTTGCATTGTAAGTTATAGCTTCTATGAACCATGCTTGAGCTGCTGTTATAGCTTATCCAAGAGCTTTTAATGGATATTTCTGTGGTGTAAACATTTGTCATATTTTGCTTTCACTGTGTTCTTGTAGCTACTGAGGACAATGTGGTTGCACAGATTTGAATCATCAATTTTGTACCTGTGCACCTTCATTCAGGATTCAGTGGTTTGGGTTAAAAGGTCAGATCATCCTATTAGAGAATATTTAATGTAATCAGCACAGTTGCACACATTCCTCCTGCTGTTACGTTCTTATTAAAAGAGGCATCATATTATTGACCGAGGCTCCTGATGATACATTTTTGAATTGGCCTCTCCAGTGTCTGTGGTATTCAGACATCATCACTCCACACCTCCACATGGTAAACAGAAAGGGAACATCATTGGTCCATGAGAGTGAGTGACAATGAAGTGAGCGTACAGTTTCATCGGTCCCACCGCCGCTCTGGCAAATGCTGACCTTTCACTTCCTGACACAGCAGTTGTATTTAACACAGCCACGTGCCCCTGGCGACCTCACACACACACACACACAAAGATATACACTGACACACAGCACCGGCTTTGTGTTGCTTTAAAAACGTACTTCTAAACACAGTGAAAAGGAGCTTTCAAACACATACTACATGCATATAGAGCTTTGCACAGATTACCTGAGTTTTCCAAACTACAAAACCCAGCATAGGTGAAGGCCTACAATCACCATATACTAGTGGCTATGACAAAAAAAATGCCATTGCTGTCCAATTATATATAATTCTGCACACAGTAGTTTTATACACCAATAATAGAAAAAAAAACACAAGAACTGCCACGTGACATCAACTTTTTCTTTTATTTCAAAATATTTTCCCAACAGGATGAAACTCAAGAGAAGCCCAGAGGGTCCAAAGCCAATAGAGCCGTCTAGAACAGAAGCACCACTCATTATTGCTATGTCACTCTGCTGCGGGACAAGGCGATCAGGAGGGGAAGAAAAGGGGGGAAATAAAGTAAAACACAGAGACACACAAACACATTCACTCCAGCACACACATACAAAAAGGAGCTATGTGAAACAGTGGTGGTGATTCTAAAAACTAAGATCTTTTTAAAAAGCTGCAGATGTTCTCCATGGCGACTATGAACCTGGTTTCTTGTAGCTCTGCATCCACAAATCCTCACCTTAACCATCAGGGGGGGGAAATAGTCAGAGTGCCAATAATAATAATAATGATCCTTCGTAGAGACTACAAACATAGGCAGAGCTGGTTTAGAGATCATAACAGTCGTGTTTACGGCCCCCTTCAGGCAAGATGGAGAACATCTGCAGCCGCCTGATAAAAACACTTCATTCTGTTCATTTCTGTTTCTGAGAGGCGCGCAGCGATACAGGGTGGAGGAGGGAGGAGAATCGAGCAACTGTGGGTAAGGGAGCTGACAGTAGTGTGAATATAATGGGATGGGGGCTGCTGGTTGTCCGTCTCTACTATCACAAGTCTAAAAAAAATTCAGCATGGTACAAAAATCGTCAGTAAAAAAAGATGCTTTGCTGCCATGGAGTCAGAGGGGGACGAGTCGGTGGACGCGCCCGTGTCTTTACGCCTTCTCCTCGGTCGCCTCCTCCGCTGCTTCAGTTACCTGGAGGGGGAAAAGAGGGGAAAGAGTTACACAACGATGCAGGCGTTGCCCATCACTCTTCATCACAGGTAGGTTCCAACGCGGCTCAAAAGGACAACCAACAACTTTTGCTTGTTTTTGGAAAGGTGATGAAAGGTGATCTCCTTTTACTTTTTGGGAAATACGCGTTGAAATACAGATTGATACCACTCTTATGTCTCATGTTAGCTACATGTGAATCTAGAGCCAGGAGGTGGTTAGCATAGCTTAGCATAAAGACTAGAAACAGGTTGAAACAGCTGGCCTGGCTCTGTTTCAAATGTAAAAACCTACCTGCACCTCTAAAGCTCACTAACTGGGAAAAAAAAGTTCTATCAGTTTTTTTTAATACGTACAAAAACTAAAGACAGAGCCAGGTTTGAGGCTAGTAAGTCTTTATGTTAAGCTAACCATCTCCTGGCTCTAGCTTCATATCGTACAGCAATGGCTTGTATGATATCTTATGAAAACTTATTCCTCATTTTTCGTGCGTTTTCCAACAAATTTCCCGCAACATGTGTCAATTTCCGCTCATTACATGCGGACAGTCTTTTCAAAATAAACTTCCGTCTTCACAGGAAACAACATAGTTAGGTTTAGGCATCAAAACTAGTTAGGTTTAGGAAAAGATCACAGTTTGGGTTAAAATAACTCTGGAATTGGTGCAACTTAAGTACAGAGGTTACGTGACAAATTAATCAGCGTTGACTTCTGGTTTCACACGGGACATGAACACTGGTCTCTTCAGCGAAAGTTTTTTGACCCACCCATCCACCCCAACTTCCCCCCTATGCGGTGTTTGTCACT
Organism: Sebastes fasciatus; assembly: GCF_043250625.1. Classification (NCBI taxonomy): domain Eukaryota; kingdom Metazoa; phylum Chordata; class Actinopteri; order Perciformes; family Sebastidae; genus Sebastes; species Sebastes fasciatus. The sequence continues at coordinate 9,580,238 of NC_133812.1, forward strand.
CTTTACACTTCCTGGTTCATAACTATGTGGATTACATAAAAATTGATTTTGTGGGATATATACTATTTACAGTGCATTGTTTTTCGAAGGTATAGCTACGAACGGTAGCCTGCGTACAGCTATGAGAGTGGTATCGAACTTCTCATCTAACTCTCGACAAGAAAGCGATAATTTATTCCTTTAGGTATGATTCAGAAATGGCCCTGGCCTATCTATTTTCTTAAATTTACTCAGAAGAGTTTAGGTTAAAAGGTAATATTTACAGAACAGCTGCAGTGTTTTATACTTTGAAAACCTGGGCCTCGTTCCAAGAAGCAGGTTTATCAAGTTATCAGAATTCCATAACCCCTTTAAATCTCGAGCATGGACTGCTAGTTGTGGCAGATAGTTTTGGTTGTATGTGCTGAGTCTTTAAGATTTCCAACTCCGGAAATAGAAAAAAAATGTGTCAATAATCGTTGGGACTATTTCTCCGATAGAAAGTAGTTCCAATAACAGCTCTTCGCAGTGAGATCTATGCATTATCAAGGGTCAGCCCATTCGCACGAAAAGGCGTATGACTGACACAATAATGTGCAAGGCATTTGGTATGCAATAAGAACGCCTTTCTTGCTCTTGGCGTGTCATTTTTACGCCATGTAGTCTGTGCTGACTGCAATGTAAACGCATCCTCGTAAATAAAATAAAAAATGCTATGCTCAGAGCTAGTGAGTGGGTCAAACAGACACAGAACTTTTAACCAAGAGACCCGTGTTTTGTTTTGTAAGTTATGTTAGTGACGTTTGTCATGGGTTTGTCATGTTTTTAGTGACGTTTGTGAAATTTTTTCCGTACTTATGTTACTTTGATTCTGTAAGTATTTTACTTAGTTTAAGTACTTATTTTAAGCCCCACCCCCTATGTTTTTCCTAAACCCAACTGAGTGGTTTTGTTACCTCAACCTAAACGCGGACGTCACAGTAGCTTTGTTGCGAGGCGTACAAATGACATGCGGAATGTCCCTGCAATGTTGTGCTATTATACCTTCCCGTGAGACCACGGTTGCAAGGGTAACTGGAACATTCTTTCTGAAAAGACACGCTGCAGTTGAATTTGTCAAATGTCATTTATTTAATGCTGTGAGCAGCACAAAACAAATTGCATTTGGTTTCAAATAAAACCAAAACTATCACAAGTTGTGAAAGGGAAAATGTGACCACTCACCATAATTTGATGATTGATCCGGCTTCAAGGTGCTAGCTCAAACGATTATCAGTGAATGTTTCTCTGCTTAAGATCTTGTTGTGTTCACAGGATTGGCTCATGTGATATTATTGTACCTCCATAGCTAAGTTTTTTTTTTTACTAAATTGCTCCGAGAGGCTACTTACTGAAACCCATAACTCCTCTAGTATTTGCAGGAATCATCTCCTCTTTATTTCCTCTGCCTGACCACTGGTGGAGCCGGCAGTCTATGAACACAGTGAGCCAATCAAGTCTAACGTCACAGCTGTGTGAGCATCACACCTTCCTGCTCATGTGTAAAAAAGTTGTCCTTGGCCCACTTCACTGCACACAGCAACAGAAATGCCAGACATCCTCAATTGTTCTTCACTCTCACTCACTACTTTCATTCTCTCTCTCAGACACGCCACAGCACTCCAAAGCACACTTGTTGTAAATGTTTGCTCAATTAACATACAATAATTTCTGAATATGTAATAAGTTAGTGTCCAAACACACACTCCAAAGATGGATTAGAAACACTCGACCGTACCCTTAACTCTGACTGTCTCACTCTGCCCTCTCACTGACATCAAGGAGGGAGCCGTGCTTCTGATGGAAGACACACTGACAGACGGACGAGACACGTAGATCTGTGTGTGTGTGTGTGTGTGTGTGTGTGTGTGTGTGTGTTAGCATGCATATGTGTGTGTGTAAAGACGTGTATTAGTGATGGGAAACAGTGTGGTTATGCAGTGGAGGAATTTAGGTGATGTGTGTTCATGTTTATACACAAATTGACAAAATAAGGGAATAAAGATCATTATTTTCTTGGCTGTCTCTGACTGAAAGTTTTCTTCTTTCATCAACTTGATTTTTTTTTTACTTCAATTTTCCCTCCTCATACCTCATTGATCTTGGTCTCTCCGTTCTGGGCCGGGCCGTCGTCCTTCTTACCCTTAGCGCCGCCTTTCTTTGCCTTCGCCCCCTTATCATCGACCACCTTCTGCATGGAAGAAATGAGAAAAGTGCATAAAAATCACATGATGGTACATTTGATCATACATGGAAAACATTTCGTATAGTATGTGTGAGTCTCATCGCTTTTTGCTCATTTTCACCAAAAATAACTACACAAAAAGTACAATATAATTATTAGAATATTTTACCAATACTTTAAAGGTATAGTGTGTAGGATTTGGCGGCATCTAGTGATGTGGTTGCAGATTGCAACCAACTGAGAACCCCTTCGCTCACACCTCCCTTTCCAAGACTGCGGTAACGAGAGCCGCCGAGTGCAAAACCGTGGTACCGCCATTCGCCTCGCTCAGAGGCCATCCTTACCATAATAACACTACTTTAGGAGCAACAGAAGTCAGACGCCGGCTCACGTTACCGCAGTTTTACAAGCGTGTCAGAGAACTACGGTGGCCTTCAGGTAATGTTAAAACGCAAAATGCTCCTTCTATAGCCAGTGTCACGGTGGACTCAACGAAAAACACAACGATTCTTAGTCTCAGGTGATTATACACTAATGAAAACATAGTTATGAATATTATATTCCATTTCTGCTAATAGATCCCACAAAATCTTACACATTGTTCTGTCAAAATTCAAAATAAATACTAATGAGTTCCTGGATCTTTTGAGGGTGTGAAATAATGAGCTGCATACTGTAGGTGTAGTTGCAAACTATGTTTGCATGTGAGGAGCTCTGTGTGTATGTTTCGGTGTTTTCCACATCCAGCGGCCTTGGTCACGCACATAAACCCGTAGTGAGGGGCAACCGAGCGCTTCAGACTGTTGCAAATTTATGGGGATATAAATAAATCATTGTGGGCGTAGTTGTGTGTGTGTGTGTGTGTGTGTGTATGTGTGTGTGTGTGTGTGTGCTTTACCTTGACGATGGCCTTCTTGGGCTTGGCCTCAGGCTTGGGTGGAGCAGGTTTCTGCAAATTAAGCAGAAGTCAGTTAAGACTGACCAACTACACAGTGCATAGTTTTTGGAGAAATATTATTCATCTATTATCTATATTATTATTATTATTATTATTATTATTATTATAATAAAGTCTTGTCGACACTTACACAGCCACTACTGTCCTGTTTTTAATCCTGTTGCTTTAGCCACAAGAGCTGCTTAGAGAATTTATTAGGACTAACACAGAACACATGGAGGCTGTATTAGCTCCCACTGTAGATATTAATAATAAGCTTGTTTCATATTTCCTAAGCAATGGTGTCTGACAATATTCCTGTGCTAAGTAGTTTTAAATATCTGCCTCTTCTCAAAGAGAACTGACCTCAGACCACCGCACAATGACTATATCAGATGAGGGTTCAAATTCTGGCCACTCAGTGTGAGAAAGTTGCAGAGCTTTTCCAGGCCGCTGAGTGTGGACCATGTTACCCTGAAGCCACGAGCTACAGTAACACTGCTGTGACAAAATTAAACCATGTGATTCTCTCTCAGAATATCTCTGTTTTCCTTTAGAAATCACCGACACTCTGCCCATGAGACATAAGTTCTTCTCACGCTGGGGGAAGTGAGGCTCAACATTTACAGTGACATGTAGGAAATGGCCTACACCTCATTAGAAATGCAAATAGCCTATAAATGACATAGCAGTGCTATGTCACATTTTATTAAATAAGCTGACCCGCTGAAGGTGTTCAAAGACAAGGAAATATCAGATCAGGAAACATGCAAAAAATAATTACAGCTAGCGTGTTTACATAGTTACATCAACAGCTTAAAGGAGTAGTTTGAAACTCTCGTCTGCCTGTTACACATGAAGCTACAGCCAAGAGATGGTTAGTTTAGCTTAGCATAAAAACTAAACAGGGGAAACAGCTAGCACAGTGACTTTCTGGTCTCCACAGGACGCCAGGCCTAGAAATATTCCTCCGTATTAAGTCGATTTGGCGTTTTTACACTTTCGTTTTTGCAGATTAAACCTCCGAGTCTTAAAAGTGAAGCCAATGCGGAAGTGCCTTAAACTTGCAATCTTTCTAATAGCCAGTAGGGGGCGACTCCTCTGGTTGCAAAAATAAGTCTGATTGTATAAAAGTCTATGAGAAAATGACCCTACTTCTCACTTGATTTATTACCTCAGTAGAGTAGTCAGTATAGCATCAGTACAGCATGATGTTCATTTAGTCAATTATGGTCCCATTTAGAGTCAAACAGATCATAAAGCAGGGTATGATTGTATCTTGTATGTATGTATCTTTATGCTAAGCTAAGCTACCTGGCTGCCAGCTGCATAATAAGCACATTTCCCACAATGTCAAACTATTCCTTTAAAGCGTACATGCAAATGTACAAACATGCAAAGACTCATTACGGATGGGTTCAACATGCAAAGTACAACACAGATAAAAACACACGGCCTGTATGGCAGAGCGGCATGATCACATAAAAATGATAACCTAATGATAATATCAATATAGTTACTATCCATAATCATTAGTTGTACTAGGAAATGGGGAACAATTTGAGCATTTTGAATGCAAATTGAACATTTTCCAATTTGATTACTGTTGAGTCAACTTTAGTAGGGGATCTAATTAAGGAGAAAAAGCTTTCTTGCTACTGATACATATTTACTGTTACCTTTTAATCATGCAGCCCTACACATCAACAAGCTGTTGCAACAGACCAGACTGAGAATGGACAAAGACAACAGAGAAAAAGACATGCATACAGTACGAAGCCAGACTCAAATCCTCAGGGAGCACGTTTATGGAATTTGTAAATTGCCTTGATCAAATCCATAAACTGGGCGAGGACTTTACTCTGAGCCTTGGTAGTACGACACTCACTATCCCACAACACTGAGGCGGGAGGCAGGGAGAGGAAGGAGAGAGGTGAAGACAGGGAGGGAAGAACGAAACTTACCGCTGACAATCTCTCTGACCTTCTGGTGGGCTACCGGAGCAAGGGATGATCAATGAGAGAGAGAGAGAGAGAGAGAGAGAGAGAGAGAGAGACAGTGACAGAGAGAGAGAGACAGATATCAGTTGTACCTCTGCAGGCTGATCTCGAGTGCTTGGTGACTGCGACAAGTGTCCTAATCATTAACCTGTCATGTGTCTATTCTCTCACTCACACACACACTCGCTCTCACTACAACAAAAAAAAAACAGCACACAAACACACGCCTGCACGCCCACACACACACAAACACACACCTGCACGCCCACACACAGCAACACACCCGGAACATTTACCTCTTGCTTTGTGACTTTGGAGGCCTCCTTGCCCTCGGGACCCTCTGGAGACTGGAGGAAATGCAACAAGGAATGGAGAGACCGTTAACAGGGTGAGTGTACGTGCTCACACAGCAGCATATGACCCCTCTAAAGTTAAAAATGTTGTGATTCAAAACTTAGTTTTCTGGTTGTTTTCATCTGCCATCATCAGTACTATTTAACTATTAAATCATTTAGATGGATTCAGTTAGATGTGGTTCACTTGGTTTTCTTTTTTAGCTGTTGTAGCTTATGCTCTCTGTGGAATAATACAGGGAGCCAGGATGAGACAAATAATGCAAATCATTAAGCACAATAGCTTTGAGAAAAGGTCAAAAGGTTACAAACTGACAAAAAAGAAGTGCTGGCGGCTTCTTTTTCTATTGAGAAACGCAGTACTTGTTAAACAGAAATCACAACAATATAATAAATTAATTGATTAATCAATTATCAACAGAAAAATAATTAGACTATTTTGATAATCAATTCATTGTTTGTCATTTTATTTAAAAATAATAATGCCAGAAAAAAATACTGGCTCTACTTACTCTTTTGTAAATATTTACTGGATTTCTTTTATGATAGTAAATTGAAAATTAAAAAAAGCTATTTGAAGACATCAGCTTGGGCTTTTGTGAAATTTTCGCTATTTTCTGACTTTTCATGGACCAAATAATCATCATTCGGCAGGTTAATCGATAATGAAAATAATCATACAGGCCGGTGCGTAACACTAGTTTTGTATATCATCGCTGGGCGATATGGAGAAAATCAAATATCACAATATTTCTTTTTATCAAATACCTTGATATCGATATTGCGATGATATTGTAGGGTTGACCATTGTTGCTTTTATAAAATATTTACACGATGAGACTTTTGATAAATAATTATCAGTAAAGTGGATATAATGACTAAGTGGGTAAAGGTAAATAATAGAACAGCTAGAACAGTCTGGCAAGTTCAGATCACTTTACTGTAATGCAGCCTTTACGATATCGAAAATCTAAGATGATATCTAGTCTCATATCACGATATCGATATATTGCCTAGCCCTAATACGACACAAAACCTAGTTACAAAGTCCTGTACATAGCCTATAATAAAATTAGGGCTGTCAAAAATACCATTTTATGGGCTTCAAAGCTTCGGTGAGAAATATTCAAAGCTATGCAAAGCTTCGGGACAGTGCACCTCTACACATAAACAGCGATATCCGTCTGAGAATAACTAACAATAATTAATGTTCAATATGAATAATGTTGTGGGATCATTCCTTATTTCATGGGCTATTTTGGGATTTATGCATTATTACATAGTTGTATATAAAAAAACGAAGCATTCTAATAGTGATTTGGAGGTCGATTCCCATGGCAACGGTCGAAGCATTCGAGTCAGCCCTAAATAAAATCATACAAATGAATAAAAAAAAAACCCAGCATAATAACAAAAGCAAACAACATAGTTTCTTTATTGTCTATACTGTCAGGTAGAATTGTTTATTTATATATATATATTGAGGATTTTAATACCTTTGTGGGTAATATAAAGAGTTCTCAAAATGTCTTTAAAATGTATTTTGTTTTTCTGAATTTATTTATTATTTTGTAATTTTCTGAAAATAACAGAAACAAACAGATGTTTCACATAATTAAACCCTATAAATCTAAGTCTGAAATTGCTTATATAGCCTATTACATAGCCTATGTATTATTCGACTACCTGATGATGATGATATATGATCTCTGTGGGGATTGCCATTTTAATGGAGGCATCTTGCTTTACATGCCAAGAGCTGAGCTCCCCAAAGAATAATGCAGTATAAACATGGATATTGACTAACAACACACACTGCGAGGGCTCTGTCAACCTGCATTTATAATGATCATATCATGAACATGGTAGGACACACTCCTCCAGCTGCAGGCAGGTGAGGACAGCAGTACAGGAGAGCCCACCACCCCCCCCCCCCCCCACCATGAAGAAAAAAAAAAAAAAAAATGTTGTGTTAAGCCTGCAGGTTGGTTAATCGCATCATTTGCATGTGGGCGACCTCCGCCCCTGGAGGCCCCCCATTCATTCTCTGTTCTCAAAAAGGCGAATCTGCGCAGACAATGGCAGTTTTTTAGATGGCAGAAAAGCCAATTTCCATGTATGCACTTGATACAATGCGCTGGAGCTCGTCGAGCAACGCTTGTTTGGATAGTGTCACGGGCTCTTTTTTAAAAACGCAGCGCCAATTGTCCCTGATCCCCTCTTTCTTTATTCCCTTTCTCTCCATCTGGATATGAGGTTTGTTCAATCCCCCCCACCACCATTCATCACCACTGGTCCGGACATCCAAAATGACACAGGGAGTTGTTGTTTTTTTACCGATAGATTACAGATTATTCACAATCTCACATATGAGTGAAATGCGCCTAGAAGAGCGCACGTCTCCTATAAGGGAGTTTTACGCATCCATCCATCCATCCATCCGGTCTGACATTCAGCACAGTGCGCGCAGTGGACAGGGAAGTGGCAAATAAAAAAACGACCACAAGCAAGAACGGCCATTGAGATGAACGCAGGGATAATTTAGAGCGTAAAAGACAACAATCCACATAATAAAACACCTCCTTTACGCGCAAGAGACGCGTTAAAAAACACCTGGAAAAATGCGCTCCCTTCAAACTTTGGCATCACCTCACCTGCCTCCTCCTCGACGTCGCCACAGAAAATCGCGCACTGCAATTTTTCCTCAAATGCAAGAGCAGGGAAAAAAAAAAATAGAACTACAGTGAAGTAGTGGCACAGAACGACACTCACCTTTCTCTTCGGCATTTTTACGCGTTTGTTATTCTCCACCAAGCACAGACAGATTAAGGTCAAACCCGAAGGTCCAAGTAGAGGCGATTTGGAACTACCTTCGAAATACGGGATCAATATCTAAGCACCTTCGATAATATGTTGATTATATGCACTCCCACAAAACTCTATACCTCCCACAGCCATTGGGCAGAGGAGTCCAAATACTCTCTGGTGCTGACTCCTGATTGGCTCGTTCCGTCTCTATGTAAATAAGAGCCTGGCGCTGATTGGTCGAGGTTTATTATAGGGCTTCTGTGATTGGATGCGCGCTCTTTGTGCGCAGATCCCACTAGACGGTAAACGGAGGCAGGCCAATGAAAGAGGGGGCCGACTCTCGGTGGATCTGGGTAATGTAGGATGAGAGAGAGACAAGAGGGAGAATGTTGTATATAAAAAACACAAAGGACCTGAAAAATGGACACAATGACACAATGTCGGAGCTCCAGAAAATCTGGCCGGCATTGTGTCTTGTAGGTTTTCCACTGCTGTAAAGAACTAGAGCAATCATACACCAACAAATAGTCCACCACTGCAGAGGCACCAGCACCCTGTATAGGAACATGATACTAGTAATACAATACAGTGGAAAAAGGTCACTATAAATTCACTAGTGCAGACAAATTAGACCACTCTTATTTCATGATAAGGACCTTATTTTTCATGGGGATTTACAATATCAGACAGGTGTACGTATAAAGGTAAAATTGTGCCCAAGTGCATTTCATATGCAGCAGGGCTTCATTTGTGTTGGTCGCTCTACTAGAACAAGGATTATCCAGCAATCAGGAAAACACAACACATGTAATTTTACGATATCGAAAATCTAAGATGATATCTAGTCTCATATCACGATATCCAGATAATATCGATATATTACCTAGCCCTAATACAACACAAAACTTAGTGACAAAGTCCTATACATAGCCTATAATAAAATTAGGGCTGTCCCAAATACCATTTTTTGGGCTTCAAAGCTTCGGTGAGAAATATTCAAAGCATATGCGAAGTTTCGGGACAGTGCTGCTGTCGCACTACTGTACACACATGCACCTCTACACATAAACAGCGAAATCTATCCGAGAATAACTATAAATAATAAATGTTGAATATGAATAATGTTGTGGGATCTCGCTCTACTAGAACGACGATTATCCAGCAAAATCACAATAAAATTGTGGCAGCAAGTTCTGATCTGGTAGTTGCCCTCTGGTTGGCCCAAAGTCAGCTCAGATTGGCCTCAGAGTCCAAAAAGTACCTCTCTGGGCAGCCCAAGTGACTTTTTCAGCACTACTGTCACTCCTTTGTGACTTTAGGGGAAAAATCCTAAACATAGTTCAAACCCTAACCCTGTATGGCACAAGTGCTTGCTTTTTCATTTTACCCCACCACCTTACCAAGTTTATGCACAGCACTGTTCACATTTTTTGCCTCAGTCACCCCACATAGCTTCCTTCACAGGATTCAGACTGAACCACCGACTACTCAACAGATTTAAGAGACTGAAGAGAGCAATTGTGTTTTCAGAATCTCATTTGAATCAGACTGAATGGCCCTCATGAAGGCCGTAGAGTTGATTTAAATCATTCCTGCATCAACCATAACTCCAATTTGCCCATGAAGCATAAATGTAGAGCTGCAACTAACAATTATTGTCATTATTGACTAAACTGGCAATTATTTGATTCAATTTCAAGCAATGAATCGTTTACTCTGACAGTGGTTCTCAAGGACTGTCAAGGACCCCTAAATTGATACACATTAAGTCGCGGACCCCCATTTCATACAATTTCGCTTCAGGGACCTCCATCTGAAAGATTTAGGTTGTGAGATATGATAAAGACGAGAATTCTGTAATTGTCAACTACAGTTTAGGAGATAACTGTGGATGACTAACAACTACTAACATTGGGCTCACTTATACTGTGAATTCAATAGTGAAAATAAACTATTCCCCATTTTTCTGCGGACCCCTACTCCTGACACCTGGTTGAGAACCACTGCGTCTATGAAATGTTGAAAAATAGCTGGAAAAATGTCAATCATAATTTCACAGAGCTCAAGGTGATGTCTTAAAATTGCCTGTCCAACCAATAGTCCAATTTTGCTATAAAGACTTCACATTTAAGAAGCTGAAACCAGAGAATGAAAAATGATGACTCAATCAACTATCTAAACAGTTTCAGATTCATTTTCTGTCACTTGACTAATCAATTATTGACTACTTGTTTCAGCTCTTGAATGTTTAACAGGCCATTGGTTTCCATCTGTGAAAGGTGTTTTACGGTAAACTACGTATATCAGAATTTCTAGATACTTTCTGTGATATCATAGAGAACCCTTTTTTATATAAAACTTTAAAACACATCCTCAAACTCTGTTAATAACTACTTAATGATAATATTCTGTGCATCCAGTAGTATGGAAACCAGCTTTGCAACAGTAATAATCTAGAACTTCTTCTATAAAACAGTGATCTTCACCATATCCTACAATGTGTACCTTGAGCACCCCATTTAAAACATAGAAGGCCAAACAACATTCTACAAAGAAATCAACAAAAGCGACCTCGACATTCTTGTGTAGCATCACAATAGACAAACACACAGAGCTACAAATCTCACAATAGACAGAGCTTTCCTGCCCAAACAAACAAAACCCTTCATGTTAGAAGTCAACCCAGAACTGACAGGAGCAGGTAGGTAGATGGCCGCTCCACTGTTCCCACATAGATTCACCCTGTCAGCTAAATGGAGGGAAAACACAATGAGGAACATGTACGACACATACATACATACATAAAAGATAGACACAAAAGGAATCCACACTGAAAAGAAATAATCCTGAAAATGTAATGTATGAAACACTTCTTTGGCACAATGGACCATTACATTTCTGTTTGTACATTTTCTCTTGTTTGTTCAACTTTTGTCACTTATTATGGGCATCAGTTGCTTTTTTTTCTGATGATTTCCTTTTTGTATTGTAACATAGTTTTATTTTATATTTTGAGTCTTGGAACCTGTGTGCACCTAAGACGATGTTTGGCCTTGAAAGAGAACGCTCAGACATGCACAAAGGATGAATGAAAGCTTGGAAATTGTGGTACCTGGTTTGATTGACTTTACACAATACATAAAGGTTTCATTTTTCAAAATAAAAGAATTGAATTAACGAATGTGGACACTTTTGAAAATGTGCACCAAATCATATTTAGCTACTGATGGGCTTATGACAATGAATATTCGGTGAATATACTCAAATGCCAGCAGCTCTGTGAGGATGTACTTAAGCACAGCAATGATTTGACCTAAATGCTAACATCAGCATGCTAACATGCTCACAATGGCAATGTTACATGCTGGTATTTCACATGTATAATGTTCAAATCTGCAGTAGGCAGAAGGTTTTTGGCATCATTGGGCAAAAATAATAGCCTTTCAGCATATTGTAATTCAAGTGTTCTGAGAGAAAATTTGTCTTCTGCACCTCCTCATGGCTCTGTTTTCAGGCTTTAAAATATCTACACATTTCACAGAGAGAGCGTTCCTATTGGCTGTTCATTCAATGGAGGCAGCTGTAAAACACTCGCAAACTCACATCAAGCGGTCATACTAGGGAAAGCTGATCAAATATGAATCAATATTCTGTTACTGTAATGCCTATTTCTTGTCTCAAGTGTTTTCAGAAACATTTTATAGTGTGAAAATTAGAAAGTTTACTCTGGCTGGTGGGCGGTGTTTGGTATTTCCTCAACAGATGTCAACATGGCTGCCGGTCACAAACTTTCTAATTGTACAGCTAAACAGTACACTACAAGATGTTTCTGAAAACATTTGAGTTGATAAATAGGCATTACAGTAACAGAATATTGATTCATTTTTGAAAAGCTCTGCCTAGTTTGACCGTTTGATCGGATTTCGCGAGTGATTGACAGCTGCTCAGAGACGGCAAGGCTCCAGCTCGGCTCCGATTGGTTGTTTTCCTCCGGTCTGTGAAATCTTGTAGATGCCATTAGGAGCACCAGAGGACACAGAGGCACATTATTTTTTTTCAGATTACCTGTCTCAGGCACTGCTGTAAGGATATAGTGACTGTTTTATAAAAATAACTTTTTAAAATCGTATTTGCTCCAATTCTACCCACTGCTGCTTTAACATGTTCACCATCTTAGTTTAGCATGTTAGCATGCTAACATTTGTTAATTAACATTAAACACAGAGTGCAGCTGAGGCTGATGGGAATTTCATTATGTTTGAAGGTATTTGGTCCTAAACCAAAGCATTGGACAAATATAAAATTGACCTGGTGATGGCGCTACAGGACAAGAGCAGGGATCACCAAAGTCATTTCATACTGAGGAGGAACAGAATGTACCTACCAAGCCAGTGTTATAACTCAAATTAGATAATATGATCCCAATCCTCCAGTCTTGAAATGTCTCCAGAGGCCGCATTGCGAGGGTTAGAATAGATTTTGAGATTGTCATCATTGTGTTCACGGCTCGACCTTGCTCCACGGCAGCAGATATGGGTTGAGCTCTGGTGACTGAAGGCCACAGGATATGATTGACATCATTTTGCTTTTATGCTCATCCAAGTTGATTTTTTTCTTTAATTATTCACCTATCTGTATGATACATGCTTTATAAATAATCATAAACCTAATGTCATAACAGACCGTTGATCCTGTATAAGTATATTTAACACTTCAACCTCTGACCCGTAGAACCTTCTGCTATTACTGCAGTATTTGGAGTAGCACCACAAGACATACATCTTAGTTGTCAGGCAAAGGATATGATAGCTTTTGCATCTCTCTTAGATAGACGACTTATACTTCTTAAATGGAAGGAGAAGTATCCTCCAACCTTTAGGATATGGTTTAAAGATCTCATACATTATTTGGTACTGGAGAAGATTCGCTATACTACAATAGGGTGTCCTCAGAAACGTTATGCTATATGGAAACCTTTTTTAATTTATATTAAAAAAATGGATACCACTGACATTGAAGTTTTAAACTGCTGACCCCATATTACATATAATTCACAACTTATACTTAGGTTGTTATGTTTCTATCAGATTTAATTCATTTATATGTATAAATGTAATTGTTTATGAAATTAATTCAGCTTATTTAATGGTGCAGTAATATTGTTTTAGGGATGGGGGATTTGCTTATACAATTATTTCTGTGATTTTTTGGGGATTTTGTACAGAATACCAATAAAAAGACTTTGAACCACTGACCTTTGACATTGGAAAACAAAAACTGACAGAAGCAATCTCATCTTGAGGTCCATTTATCAGCTGTTTCTGGAGCTTTCGATCATCCAAAATCATAAAAATGGACATTGCATTAATTGCAATTAATAGCAAATGAAGTAGAGAATGTATATGGTGCATTAGAGCACTGAGCATCAGATGTTTCTCTGTATGGAGGTGCTTCTCAGTAGGTCAGAAATAGCCTCACATCATGATTGAGATCTTTCTTTTAACAGAATGTGAACTTTTAGACAGGACTTGACTGACACCTTGTGGACAAAGTTTGTCATTATTGTTGCAGGGCGGATATTGCATCGCACTTTCAATATTATTATTATTATCTGACGGAATTAGAGCAACAATGTCTTTGAAGGGGACTATTTTTAGTAGGTGCGCATTAATTTGAGTGCACATTTCTTCCACCTTCACATCTAGTCAATGCAACACCCTTCACATTGACATATTTCATCATTTTTAAAGCAAAATTATTGTAACCTGACTGACACCAATATGTCTATTTATAATACCGGATCACCCCCCTCCTCCTCTCTGCCACCTCCCTTCCTCAGCCTACATTACGTCATCGGGACCGGTGCATTTGCAGTGGATTTTGGGGGATGCAGAGGAAGCATGCACTTGCAGAAAAACACCGGACAGCCTTTTGTCTTCAAATGATCTGGTTCGGTTTAATATCTGTAAATAATAAAACACATTAAAAAACACACAGCAGCAGGTTTAATAGGCGGGACTTCCTTCCGGCTGTTTATCTCAGTGTGCGCAGCAGCCTTCAGCAGCAAAGCGAGCCAGTGCAGGATCAGATACCGAGGTAAGCTTGTTGACAACACAATATTATGAATTATTGTGCGTTTCTCTACCTCGATCAGCTATGTCAAGTGTTGCAGCTGTGTGTGTGTGTGTGTGGATGTCTAATGTTGTTGCATGCAGAGCTGCGTGTTGTAGCTGTTTAGCTCTGCAGCACAAAGGCTACAACACGGATGTCGTCTTATTATTGTTGCGTCTTTGCTATTATTATTGACAGCAGGAAGGCTGTCATTATACATCTGTTGTAAAGTCGCTCTTATAGATGCATTGCAGTCGTTATATCAAAATATCCAATGACATCATTGCTCTCCTGACCTGTAATGTATTTAATGCTAATGTTATGTTTTGTGTCTTAACTCCATGTTATGTACAGCTGGATAATATATCAACATAGCAACAGCAATATCGTGATAAGACTTGTTATTGCTCGGGAATATCATGACAGAGCTTTAAAGCTGTATTACACTGGTATTACTCTGAATTTTCTTCTTTTTTTTTTAGAATATTTTATTTTCACATTTTTTTGAATAAATATACAAAACATACAAAACATACAAAACGCAAACTCACGAAAACATGGCTCCAAATTCCCTCCCTATCCCACCCACATACAAACTGAAAAAGAACCATACTCAAAAGGAGTATAGGCAAGTTAACGATCAATTGAATTAAAAAAGGATATAGAAAAAAACAAATTAAATACACAAATAAAGAAATCATGAATAACGAGATGCAGTGTTCTGACTTATTCAGATGACTAATGATGTATCAAGTCTGACAATTTTGTTATATCAAATCCAATATACGTAGGTGTTGGTAAGGAGTCCATATAGGTTAAATAGGGTTGCCAAATCTTCAGAAAGGTGTTGTATTAATTTCTCAGGGTATATGTGATCTTTTCAAGTGGAATGCAGCTGTTCATTTCCAGAAGCCATGTAGATATGAGGAGATGGGAATCAGACTTCCATGTAATTGCTATACACTTCCTGGTGATGCACAGAGCTATTTTTAAAAACTTTTTTTGAAAGTTTCTTAAAGGTGTACTAATGACTCTGAATTTTCTGAAGTAACTTCTTACACTATAGAGCTGAGCTCATTAATCTATTAGTTTTATTATAACAATAATTTAATCTATTAACCATGACATGTTCCCAGTGCCCAAGAGGACATCTTTAACTTGTTTTTGTCCAACCAACAGTTCAAAACCTAAAAGGTATTAAATATGCAACGTAATAAAACTGAGAAAATCTGCTAATTTTTATATTTGAGAATCGTGAACCAGCCATTTCCTGGCATTTTTGCTTAAATAAATGGCTGAAATGAGTTAATCGATTATCAATTAAGTAGGGCTGTCCTGAATACCATTTTATGGGCTTCGAAGCTTCGGTGAGAAATATTCGAAAGTATTTCAAGCTTCGCGGACCAGCAGTAGGTTGACATGTTCTTCTGTCTGTCTCCATCTCCCCTGTTTCAGTGCCCGGGACAGTGCTACTGTACTGGACTACTGTACACACACGCATCTCTACACACAACAGACAGCGATATTGGTCTGAGAATAAATAATAATTAATAATGTTGTGGGATTATTACTTATTTCATGGGCTATTTTGTCTATTTTGCTATTATTATAACATACTTATATATATATAAAAATAATTAAAATAAAAAAACGAAGTATTGGAATAGTGATTTGGATGTTTAATACCATGGCAACGGTCGAAGCTTTGAAGCATTGGGGTCAGCCCTACAATTAAGTTGTGGACGAATTTTCTATTGTGCAACTAATCGATCATTTGCCTTAGCCCTAATCAACAGTAATTATCACTTAAAGGAGCAGTGTGTAGGGTGTAGTGGCATCTAGTGGTTGCAGATTGCAACCAAATGAATACCCCTCCCCTCACCCCTCCCTTTCACAAGCATGTTGGAGAACTACAGTGGCCTTCAGGTAAAGAAAAACTGTAAAAGGCTCTCTCTAGAGTGTTTGGTTTGTCCATTCTGGGCTACTGTAGAAACATGGCGGAGCAACATGGCGGACTCTGTGAAGAAGACCCGGTCCCTATGTAGATACAATATCAAAGGCTCATTCTAAGTTAACGAAAACACAACGATTCTTAATTTCAGGTGATTATACAGAAATGAAAAGTACTTCTACAGATACTGAGCTGAGATACGGATACTTTTTCTCAGATGAGAGAGTTTAATTGCTCAGCCTGACTGAGTTCTTCCTTTTTGTGTGTGTTTGTAGGTTGTCCCATCACACACCACACTATGCTGGGCTGCTTGTTGCGAGGAGGCTGCAGTCCTCTGGTCTGCCTGTGGGCCCTGCTGTTGCTACCTCTGGTCTCCCTCCATCGCTTGAACCAACACGGGCGCCGGAGCCACGGCGTGAGGGAGCGGCCCAAGCTGCTGCTCTTGTCCTTCGACGGCTTCCGATGGGATTACATCGACCGGGTCCCGACGCCCAACTTCCGCGAACTCATCGATAACGGTGTGATGGTGGAGCACGTGGAGAACGCTTACATCACCAAAACCTTCCCCAACCACTACAGCTTGGTGACGGGGCTGTACGCCGAGACGCACGGCATCGTGGCCAACGAAATGTACGACCCCGTTCTGAACCGCTCTTTCTCTATGGAGACGAACAGTATTTACGAGTCCCGATGGTGGGAGGAGGCGGTGCCTCTCTGGGTGACCATCCAGAAAGCTGGAGGGCGGAGCGGGGCTGCAATGTGGCCGGGGTCTGACGTAAAGATCCACGGCATGTTCCCCAATCAGTACCTCCCGTACAATGCCTCAGTCTCCTTTGAAACCAGAGTGAAGTCGATTATTGAATGGTTCACTCTGCCCAAAGAAGCAGCGGTGGATTTTGGAGTTCTGTACTGGGAGGAGCCGGATGAGAGCGGGCACGCTCTGGGACCTGAGAACCCAGAAATGGACAAGGTCATCGCCACGATCGATGAGATGCTCGGCTTACTCATGAATGAGCTAAAGAAGGCGGGGCTGTACGAGAAAGTGAACCTGATAGTGACCAGTGACCACGGGATGACGCAGCTTTTCCCTGATAAGATCATAGAGCTGGACGAGTATGTGAGCAGAGACCTGTACACCTGGGTGGACAAGAGTCCAGTGGTGGCAATACTGCCCAAAGAAGGTATCACTTTAACTGACCCGATTTCATTGTTATCAGGCCATTAAATAGGCGTTATCAAACACTATAAGCACCATATATGTGGGTCAGTAGGGGCCTACTACACCTATTGCTTTGTTAAAGTGAAAGCAACACCTTTTAACACATAACTGAATGAGTCTTCTGGGGGGAAAACCCTGTGTTTTGTGTCCCATTCAGTGCCCCCAACCTCCACCCCATATGGAGTTTAACACCATCTATACTACGGCACCTGACTTCTGCTTCTGCTCCTGTCATAATTACTACGGTCGCTAGAGGTCGCTGTCGTGTTCTTTTATACCTTCCTTTGGTGATCTACCATGTGAATAGATGATAAAACCTACTAGTGGGTGTAGTAGGCCCCTGTTGACCCACATCTATGATGCTTATAGCGACCAATAACGCCTATTTAATGGCCTGATAACAGTGTATTCAGCTGTTGAAACATCTGTCACATTCAATGCTGTCAAGGAACTTGATTAAAGGAATAGTTTGAAATTTTTTTAGAAGGGAAGATCGATACCACTCATGTCTGTACGATAACTATGAAGCTAGTGCTAGGCGACAGTTAGCGTAGCATAAAGACTAGCCTGGGTCTGTCCAAAGCTAACAAAATCTGCCTACCATAGACTCTAAAGCTCACTAATTAACACATCATATAATTTATTCTCATCTGTCTTGCAGGGAAGCTCGACGAGGTGCACAGTAAACTGGCGAAGGCAAACCCGAACATGGTGGTGTACAAGAAGGAAGAGATTCCCGAGCACTTCCACTATCGACACAACATCAGGATCATGCCCATTATCATAGAGTCCATGGAGGGCTGGACCATCATGCAGAACAGGACCTCCGGGCCCTTCATGCGTATGTATTCAAGCCTCATATAAAGCTCTGTTGGGAAATTGTTCTGGTTTGTGGCTGTACACATTAAACAGGGTTTTTGCAGATGTTTCAAACAGTACTTGCTCTATTAATAGCTTCACAGGAGTTTTTTTTTAAGCCATTGAACCAAAGCTAGCTCATGTAATACTAGCTGTAATTAACAAAGAAAGCCAGATTTGTTTTCCCTTAGAAACAGCAGGAATGTGTGTGTGGGTTTGGAAGTGTGTCCTGCGCCGCCTCCAAGTGCAGTTATTTTTCTTCAATTCAAATCACAAGCACGTATTTTTTCAAACACCCCCTCTTCATATTAGAAATCTCAAACTGAGTATCTGAGATTTTCCTTGCGGTAGCAGACTACACCAGCTAATTTTCCTCCTCTCCTGTTGAAGGCTTGTTAATCAGTAAAATGACCTCCTGGAGTCTCTGGCTGGAGAGAAAACCTGCTGACTCTCAGTCTTCACTTACAACGTGGTGTGAGACCGCTTAGCCAAATATGTGTAGTATGATACTATGCTGCATATCAGAAGTTGTTTCTACTGTACAGCTGTTTGATTAATGAGAGATCAATAGGCCAGGATGATAAAACCATAGCTGTTACTGTCTAGCAACTTCTGCTCCTCAGTGCATTACAGGGAAGGCACTTAGATATATTAGAGTACACCCAGTGTTCAGCAATGCTCATTTATTAATGATTATTATCGGTGTGTGTGGACTGGACCTGCATTTCCTGGTGGCTGAAGATTAAAAAGGTACGGTCATGTTACAGTTCTGCCCTGTGAATATACACCTTCTCCCCTGTTTACTTCAATTGAACACGGTACAATAGATGAAATCAAGCTTGTTTTTTAGGTTTTTATGTCATTCTGTAGCTTCCCAGAGGTGTGCTTCATGTATTTGAATCTGAACATTCAAATTTTGTTCAAAGTACGTATGTTTTAGAGTCAAAATGCTATTTTCCCAAGCCCTTCTAAAAACTTTTTCCTTCGTGACATGACTTAGGTTTCTGCACGATGACGCTGCTATATATATATATATATATATATATATATATACACACACTGGGAAAAAAAGTTCGGAAACTTGGGTTTGGTGGATTATTTCTCTGTTGTTACAATGCTAATTGGCATTGTATTTTACATCGTAAGAAAGCCTGTGTATTTACCTTCACAATGATGTCCAACTTGTAAGGATCATGCATTTGTGGGATGAGCAGCACAGTTGATTATGTGGGTAGTGCCCAAGAAAAGTTTGCCAAAATGCTCTGTCAAAAAATAAAAATTAACACTTTCAGATATTTCCAAACATAGCACAGCTACCTTTATCTCAGCTAGTGCTAGCGTTCAATCATAACCTTGATTAGCTTACAACTGCTGAGTGGGCATTTCCATATGAAAAAAAACAGAACAGAACACAGAGGGACCCGCCCTGTAAGACAGGATAAGTCTGTGATACTGTGCCTGATTGGATGGTACTTGAACCCAAAGATGCTGCCATTGCAGGCAGCATTGATAAACTGTATTGATTTCACTCACAGCACACTAAGTGAATCCTGTCAGTTCTCCAGGAGTGTAATTGCACTGATACATTTTAGGAGCAGTATTAACCAGCCTAAGCCTCCATCAAAGGTCTATGTGCTTGTGTGTTTTGATTTAATTTTCAGTTTTGCTTGTGCGTTGCTGTGATTGATTTAGCAGTAACCAGTCAGCTGGGGCGAGCAGTGACGGTAGTAAATCATTCGAGAGAGCAGCAGTGCCAGATTCCATAAATCTCTCTCTGCCATGGGATGTGGAAATCTATAGATTAACAATGCAAGAATAATTAACATCAACGCATTGTAACCAGTTATGCTAATACATTTCTCGTCTTTTCTCTCCAGTTGGAAACCATGGCTATAACAACACCTTACGCAGCATGCAGCCTGTGTTCGTGGCCCAGGGGCCGGCTTTTCGGCAGAATTACATCAAGACCTCCATGCGCTCCGTTGACCTTTACCCTCTAATGTGCCACATCCTGTCCATCCGCCCCCTGCCAAACAACGGCTCCCTCTTAAACGTTCAGGACCTGCTGTCCCATGAGCCGATTACACCCATATCCACCGTCCCTCCCAGGGTCAACGGGTACTCCTACGCCCCCGTCGTGGGTTCTTTCCTCGGCGTGGTGATGGTGCTGGGCTTTCTGGTGGTCTACATCAAACAAGTGACGCTCAAACAGCTGCCCTCATTAAAACACAGAAGCAGGGAGATGTCGCAGCCTTTACTGCAAGAGGACTTGCACCTGTAGCTGAAGAAACAAAGGATGGCGGACGTAAAAAGAAGAGGAGGTATTTCTCCCCAAGGTAGTCCGCTCTGTCCAGAAGCATCCCCTAACGCCTCCCTTATACGCCTAAATGCCACTGTGCTGCTCTTTTTAATAGTTGTAGATCAAGGGAATCTAATCATGTATAGAGGTACGTCTCGCTTGCTTGAGTGTAAGGGAAATGTCCGGGGTTTGCTTCTGGTGCAGGCTAGATAATAAACCTTTACATGGGCTTTATAGTGGCTTTGCTTTGATTGTGAATTTTACCCAATATCATCGTCATTTTCATTGTTGCTTAATACGTAAAAATTCAAAGCGAAGAGTGGAATTTTAGCCTGTGATTCTGGCAAGTATGAACCTTTGTTGGCCAAAACCGTGACTTGGATGACATGAAGGTGTCAGTATGCTCGAAACGAACTTGTTTGTCTGTAGGTAAAAGTATATATAGCTGAACAGCCACAGCGGAAGTCGGGGTGAAAAGCCAGCCAGCAAAGACAGGGTCAAGAAGCATAACTGCACATACTTTAAGACAATCTTTCCTTGATGGCATTCATAGTGTTGCACTCATTTGCACATAGTAAAACAGAAGTAACAAAGTGCGAATGTTAAAAGATAGCTTGAGAGAGAAGTTCAAAGTTTGACTTTCCATAATCGTCAGACACAGCCAGGTAAGGTGTGGAGGGAGGGGGGTTTCAGATGCTATCATAGACTGTATATAAAGATGGACGGCATGACAGCTCCCAAAAAGTGAAGCCAAAACATCTCGACAACAGACTCTGACTCCAAATGATGTCAAAATCTCAAGATAGCAGCTCCCGTATCCGGGATATTTTGGCTTCAATTTTGTACAATGGAGGAAGTGGAGACTTTTCGTCCATCTATATATACAGTCTATGGATGCTATTCAATGATCCAAAAAGCTCTTTGTTTGAAGCATACTGACACCTTTTACTCCCTGACAGTAACAGTGGTATGGATGCCAGTAGATTTGGTATATTTGGCATTTTCAAATCTATCCTAAACAGATTTGTATGTCATAAGGTATAGAAGGAACTAGGCCATGTCAGGTTTTTGCCACCAATTTTTCTACTTGTGGCACTGAATTAGAAGTTACATGAAATATAAATGCTGTGATTAATCAGAAAAGTATTTCAAACTCAACAGGAGATTGGCTTGGGTCAGTGTTATTTTCCAAATGTTACTAGGAAGCAGATGTTCCATTAAAGACTCGCTCAGCGTGCCAGGCTACTGCTCGTACGTGTAGGTCAACCCATGAGCCAATCACATCACGACCTTGCTCTTTAGTAGTCAGTTACCATTTGCCTTTTAACTTACCGGAGAACATCTCTCCAAGGTGTGCAGTCGTTTGTGTGTCTGTTTTTTTTTTGTAGAGTTTGTGTTCGGAGGGCATTTTTCTGTATAGATGACCATGTACCACCCTCCCGTTCATACGTCATAACCACGGCCATTTGTTGGTGAAATGTGAAGTGCAATTGCTATTGGTCAGTATTTCGTCAAAGGGGTTTCAAGGGTTTTTGTTGTTGCTTGGTTGAGAAGACTATTTCGGCATGACTTGCAAGAACTGTTCCCATGATTTGCACTACTGGATATAAATGAAACAGAACGAAGGGGCAGTAGTTGTTGGATGCTTTTTAGGTCATGTATAATTTGCACTTCTTGTTCGTAGTTGCTATTTGAAATGATAAAAAAAAAAGTTAGGTGCCTCTTGCCAAAAAGCTTTTTAATTAGCACAATAAATAGAAAGTCAAGTAGAATCCAAATCTGCAAATAAATTATTCTTCTAATATTTTTTCAGCATCTTTTAAGAAACAATTGGTTTTTCTCCTTATGCTTTTAGATGCATTGACTAACACTTGTGCCCAAAAATATGACAGACATCACTGTGATATAGTTTTTACAAATTTAAAATTTGAAAACATTTATATGGAAATTGTTAATTTTCTGATAACAGTCTTGTTTTATGAAAGAGAAGTGTTGTCTGAAAATTTTCCCCTGACTTGTTGAAAGAGAAATTAAATATATCCATAATATATTTAAATAATATTAATTTGAAAATTTTAGAAAATAACAAATGTAGATCAGGTTTATCTCAGTTGAATATTAACTTGGATTTGAAATATGGATATTTAATATGATTTACAAATTAACTACCTTTGCCATGTTGATGCAATTAAAGAGTCTTCTGAAATTAAAAGGACTTATGTCAAACTGAGCTATTTGTGTTTTATTTTCTGTGTGTGTGTACGTGTTTGTGTATGATGCTGAGGTCTGATTCTGAAGGCTGATAAAATCCATGTAAAAATAGCAACTAATTATTTGGCATAAATAAGGATTACAAGTTGTTAGCACTTGGGGACTGTACGAAAATTATTTGGGTGGCGAGTGGGGCTGAACCTAAGGTTTCAGGTTTTGTAAAAGCAAGGCACTCAGCATTAGAGATATTTTCTTTGGAGTTTGGAAAAAAATCTTTCACTACCCTCCCCCCAATATCTCAAAAAGATATAACTGAATAGGTACAATCAATTTCACAATCAATAATTAAAACATGACAAGCAGAAATTAGAGGTGGGATTAAACATTGCCTAATTCTTTGACAAACTGGCAGTTCATTGTTAAATAAAGAGCTTTTAATTAAACATTTATTTAAGCTGAAGTTGGTAACTTTGAGCAAATATAACAAAAAAAGTTATTTTTATAAAAACAGTCAGTATATCCTGATAGTATTGCATGAGACAGATAATATGAGAAAAATCATGTTCTTCTGTTTAGCTAAACAGTACACTAAAAGATGTTTCTGAAAACATTTGAGGCAAGAAATAGGCATTACAGTAACAGAATATTGATTCATATTTGATCAGCGCTGCCTAGTTTGACCGTTTGATCGGAGTTAGCACGTTTTGCGAGCAGTGACTGACAGCTATCCAGAGACTGCTCAGCTCTGATTGGTTGTTTTGTTTTGGCATGGTGGAAACTTGCAAATGCCTTTAAGAGCACTAGTACAAAGTGACATGATTTTTTTCACAGATTATCTGTCTCTTGCACTACTGTCAGGATATAGTGACATTTTTATAAAATTAACTTATCATATTTGCTCAAAGTTCCCAAATGCAGCTTTAATGTCACTGAATTAAAGGTTCGGTGTGTAGGATCTGGCGGTATCTAGCGGTGAGGTTGAGATTGCAACCAACTGAAGCCTCTCCCGTGTGCCAAGCGTGTAGAAGAGCTACGGTGGCTGACGCAAAAAACGTGAATGGCCCTCTCTAGAGCTAGTTCTTTTAATTTTGGAGCATTTGGAGCAGTGCTTAGAGTGTGTGTGTATGAGGGAAGTGAGTGGTGAAGCAAGAGAGAGAGCGGCAGCAGCGGGAGTGAGTAGCATTATCGACTCCAGCCCAAGCCATTCTGGGCTACTGTAGAAACATGGCGGACTATGTGGAGAGGACCCGCTCCCCGTGTAGATATGAAGGGCTCATTCTAAGCTAAACGAAAACACAACTATTCTTATTTTCAGGTGATTATACACTAATGAAAACATACATATCAATATTATATTCCATTTCTGCCAATAGATCCCCCTAACTGTTACACACTTGTCCTTTAATAAAAAAAATAATAAAATAATAATTAAAAAAAATCAAATATAAATCTGTGAAAAAAAAATAAGACCCTATCCTCACCCCCAAATTCCAGACTATCCTCCCTTCAAAAAAAATAAATTTTCATACAGTGCCTTAGAAATATTTTCATTTAAAGTACAAATTGAAATTATACCAACAAACCAAGCTAAGGGGAAGTAGCCCTGATAAATCTTTAGTCGCGATTCATTACAAAGTAACTTCTGTTAGGCTAAGTTTACATAATTGGAAATTCAAAAGTTGTAAAATTACAATAAATTAATCCAATTTGGAGTACGTTATCTGGAGTGAATAAAAGTTGGATAGGCCTAAATAAAAAAGACAAAAATAAGTAAGTGTCTTAAGTGTTCACTGAAGGTGACGTTGCACTAAAGCTGATGTTTCCTCACTGCCAGTATGTCCTTGAAGGCACAGCAGCTTTTGCATAAATCACTTGTTAACTCGCAGGATCAAAGGTCTCCTATGAGTTCTCGCTCATGCGCTCAATCAGTCAGTCAGAGGCAGGCGGACCGTGTGCCACCACTGTGAACCACCTCAGCACTCCTCCACGTTTTAACCTCCAGGTAAAAAAAACTAACCCAGCAAACATGGACAACGTCTATGACACAGTAGATGAGGGAAGTGCGCATGAGGAGCGCCGTGATGGAGCCGACAGCCCCGACGACCAAGAGCCCAAACAGGTGAGCTCAGGTGAGTCGAAGGAGCAGCAGCTGCTCAGCGAGGTGACGGTCCACGTCTCCTCTGCGGAAGGAGAGCAGCGCAGCTCTCCGGACTACATGGACACCAGAGACGAGGACAAACACAGCAGCTCGTCCTCTTCATCCAGCGATGATGATGAAGAGGAGGCCAAAGCAGAGAAAGAGGTTAAAGCAGATGAGGTAACAGAGGTGAAGGTGGAGCCAGCGGTGGAGGAGGTGAAGGTGGAGGAAGTGAACGGCGAGGCGCACGATGGATCCAGGCGCTCATCATCATCCTCGGCCTCCTCAGCATCCTCCGGTCCGCCCGGAGACCCGTGCGATGATCCACCGATCCAGCTGAGGGTCCAGGAGGAGGAAGATGAGATGCTGATGTCGTACACCCTCCCCAGCACTGACAGCACGCCGGAGGAGTCCGTCGACTACAGCCTGAAGACTGTGGAGACTTTGGAGACTCTGGAGAATGTGACTCTGGATGAGAGCAGCCAGCCGGACATCTCTCTGTTCGTCAAGGTAAGAAACAACATAGAGAGGACCAGCAGACAGTGTTTGCAGGGTTTGACCCAGGTTCAGCCATCAGACTGCTTCAGCCTCACTGTTCAGCATATGAGGCATCAAACATAAGCAGCTACATTAAAGGTAGAGTTTCACTTTCAGTAGTGATGAACTCAGCAGCATTTTTTTCCGATTTGCCAAAATGCTCCTTGAAGCCATCATCTTGTCTGTGTATCCTTCACTGTTTTGGATCCTCTAGCACAGCTATTCTCAACCACTGGTCCGGGGCCCACTGGTGGGCCTCAGAGAGACACCTTGTGGGTCTGCCAAAATGGTTAGATTAACCACTATTCTGTATTTCAGAGGTTATAGCGGGCTCACTTTTAAAGCTAGAGTAAAGATACTGGCATCATATGAAACTAGAAAAACGTAAGGAATCCATCGGTACCAACCGTGTCATGCTAGCTTGTCGGGAAGGAGGTTAAATAACGCTCCAAACTTATGCTAAATTTTGGTGAGGAAAAACTGCCATGGCCATTTTCAAAGGGATCCCTTGACCTCTGACCTCAAGATATGTGAATGAAAATAGATTCTACAGGTACCCACGAGTCTCCCCTTTACAGACATATATGGCACAGATGCAGTGACACAAAATCAAGCAATTTTTTAAACTAGCAAAAGTGTGTGGTGAGGAAATATGACTGAATACTTTGGATTCATAATGGCAGGCAGTGATGGGTGAGGGTAAGCTGAATATCTATGTGGGTCATTACACCTGACAGTGGCACAACACATATTTTATAGCCCAGTTTGTCATTTATTTGGGAAGGTGGTCCTCGGAAATGTTTGAACAATCGGAAGTGGGCCTGGAGTTACAAAAGGTCAAAAGTCCTGTCAGGATTGCTTACTCAGTGGTGGAAGTATACTCAGATCAATACCACAGTGTAGAGATACTCTGACACATGTAAAAGTCCTGTATTCAACATTTGACTTAAGTAAAAGTACAAAAGTATCTGCATCAAAATATACTCAAAGAACCAAAAGTAAAAGTATTCATTATGCAGAATGGCCCTTTTCAGAATAATATACATATTATATTATTGATGCATTAATGTGAAGATCACGTTAATGTTGCAACTAGTAAAGGTGGAACTCATTTTAATTACTTTATATGCCACCTGGTAGCTTGTGAATTTACACCCTGGAGACCAATAAAGTCTTATCTTAACCCATAATAATGCATCATAAAGTATTTGTTGATTATATTTGATATTATTGTTTTCAGATAAATGTAGGAGTAAAATGTACAATATAGAGCTCTGAATTGTGGTGGAGTTAGAAGTATAAAGTAGCTAGAAAATGCTAGAAAAACACTCAAACAGGTATCTCAAAACTGTACTTGAGTTCAGTACTTGAGCAAATTAACTTTGTTACTTTCCACCACTGGTTACTCATTATGGAAAACCGACACAATTAAAATAGGCTAGAGACTTTAATTCCCCTTGAATAGAAGTGAATCAACCAACTGACACGTTCTGCATTCTGGGGACAGAACATTGGTTATTGTATTGCAATATCTGCCACACACTGCATGTACGGTATATATTTTATATCAAAGATTAGTGCATATATTGAGAGACACCATCCAAAAGTGAAACATCAACCATTCGTTGGCTGAGACTGAGCCATAACAATAACTAATCTAATCTTATTTTAGGTCAATATTCATTATGTGATAATAATCATATAAAATATTCGGAAGCAACGACTGATAATGCTTTCAGTTTCACAATCAAGGTCCATATCAGAATAATTCGAATTTGCTACGTACATTTACAGTCAAGAAATTTGAATGTGTGGATTCCATTTGCAGGTCAAATTAAGTGCAAGAAAACATACAAAAAAATTTAAAAAGATAAGAACTATAATGATGTTGTAAGAAGAGATAATACTCAAGCACTATACAACTACTATGTGAAAAACTAAAAATAGAAATCTTAACTTATTTATAGCCAGAGTATACGCATGGTTTACTGTTGAAGCATAACTAACTGTAGAGTTTTTTTTTTAAGTTGAATAAATTAAACTTTTTGAAGCAAATGTACTATAACTTTAGTATATTAGTATATTTCAGTGAGAAACGTCGTAGGAGCAGTGATCTCTTTGTATCAGCAGCGTTGTCAGTGACTTTAATCTGCAGGCAGCCTGATGTAATAATTAACTGGTTTACTGTACGGCAATAGAAACCAGGGGTGAACTCCATGCCTGAGTAAATCCCACTGTGTGTTTTGCTGCTTTTCTGATATAGAGCTGCTCTGTGAGAGGTGAGCTGTACTATCAGTACATGCAGGGGTCACTTTGCTGATTGGGCAACCGAGATTGAGAGTCAGTGGGGCTGGACTCAAGGAGAGCTCTGTCTTAGCTCACTAAAAGGCCTCGTAATAGGGAACGACAGTAGTGGTTAGTGCTGAATCTTACAATTGTCTTTATATTGTATTGGCAAAGGCCATGGTCGAATAGAGATGAGTGTATGCAATCAACGCAGACGTAAACAAACAAAGTAATTGCTACAATCTGATCTGGATGATGATTTCTAGAAGTGATCCAAACCTCCTCCTATAGTTGTGACAGGGACTGGGGCTAACTCCAGAAACAGTATTAGCCTTTAGCCTTGCCAAATCCAACATCTCGGGTCATGAATATCATAACATACTGAATGTCCATTGTTCTTTTATCACGGCATAAAGAAATCTTCTATACATCTGTCCTTGCAGCTGATTTTCACCCATTTTCTTGATACATTGGTGGGTTTTGGGGATTAGCGATATGCTATCTTTGTGTCATTATATCACAATTATGATAAAGGTGGACCATAGTTCACCATGGAAGTGACAACATGCTTGGCCCCTTCTCTGCATACCACCCCACCCTCATCCTGTCCAACCCGTGGGTGGATTTCCCAACAGTTTTTAATCTTCAATGATCGCCATAAACCAAACCAAGCTGCACTATAAAAATAGGGAGGGGAGATTGTCTGTCCATGCTGAAAACCTACGTAGCTCCTCCCCTGCCATTTGTGATATAGCACACCACTGCCAATAGGCTATCAATACTATCACTAATAAGTGCTTTTTAATCTTTTTTTATATTCTTATACTGCCTGATAAACTGATTATGATAACACCAACTGTAAACGATTACTGGCCAAGCATGAATGGCCATATGCCCATATTAATGAAAGCTTGGTTGTCACTGATGGTTCATTAAGACAATGCTTATATCGACAAGACTGTTGGTTGTCACATTTGACAAGCGTGTGTCGACACAAGTGGAGAGTTCAAACACTCCCCCTTTTACTTTGGCTCTGGAAAGATACAAAATGTCTGTTACTGTTTGATGTTCGGGTGAATGATTAGCCCAACAAGTCAGTGATTTGAGCTTCCTTTTGTCTCAAGAGGGTACACAATACCCCAAGGCCATTCTTCTGAACCTTTAATGGTTTTATGATCATCAAGGATTTAGTAAAGGAATAGTCAGACATTTTTGGATATAGGCTTATTTGCTGTTCTACAGAGAAATAGATAAGATGGATACCGCTGGCAGTGAATATACAGATACAGCCAACAGCCAGCTAGCTTCATAGTCTATGAACCCCATTGATATATTTTTATAACTTATCCTCAAGGTGTCTAGTGAACTAATTTTTATGTTCCCATCTCAAAATATTGTCCCAATTGTCTTTGCGGCCTTCTTTTATTTTGGTTGTAAATTAATCTGACTTTTTCCATATTTTAAGTTTAAATGTACCTAACTTGTTAAAAGCATGACAATAACCCTCTCAGTCAATACCTCATTACACAGACAAATAGGGTCATTTGTCCCCTTCCTTTTTTTCCACATTGTACGTTTCAGCCTTATGCTAAAGTCCATACCCCATAATGACAAAGCAAAAACAGGATTTGGAGATTTTCTCCTCCTCCTCTGCAGATCCTCTCAGCTCTCTCAGGTTGGATGGGGACAGTCAGTGGACGGCTAGTTCCAGGTCCCTCCAGAGATGTTCTTTTGGGTTCAAGTCTAGGCTCTGGCTGGGCCACTCAAGGACACTCACAGAAAGTCTCTCCTGCTTTGTCGTGGCTCTGTGCTTAGGGTCATTGTCCTGTTGGAAGGTGAACCTTCAGCTTGATGCCAAACAGTTAAAACTTGGTTTCATCAGACAAGAGAATCTGAGTGTCCTTTAGGTGTGTCATGTGGCTGTCTGGCCACTCTGCCATAACTGGTGGAGTGTTGCAGTGATGGTTGTCCTTCTGGAAGCTTCTCCCATCTCCACACAGGATCTCCGGAGCTCAGCCAAAGTGACCACCGTTTTCCTGGTCACCTCTCTTACCATAAAGGCCCTTGCTCAGTTTGTCTGGGCTGCCAGCTCTGGGAAGAGTCCTGGTTGTTCCAAACTTCTTCCATTTAAAAATGATTAAGAACCTTGACTTGTGAATGAATGACTTGAGAACCTTCAATGCAGCAGAATGTTTTTGTAGCCTTCCCCAGATCTGTGCCTCAACACACTCCTGTCTCTGCTGAGCTCTGCACACCTTGTATAGACAGGTGTGTTCCTTTCCAAATCACGTCCAATCAATTGAATTTACCACAGGTGGACTCCAACCAAGAGAGAGAGAGATCGGAGGCACCATAGCTGAGTCTGAATACTTTCTGAATGCACTGTATACAGTATGAGAGTGGTATCAATCTTGTCATATTTGACATTTTCCCAAAATTCTGAGCTATTGCTTTACAAAATCAGCTAAAATTCAATGTATTCTCAGGTCTGGGCCTGTAAAAGATGCTAAAATATATAAAAAGAGCTTCTTTAAAATGCAGGGACATGTAGTTGCACCCATTTGGAATAAAGTTTTCTATTTATTAATGCCAAATTTGGTAGTCGAAAGACTTTCGAATGAGATGTAAATCTGAAAAGACTTAGAGCTCAGCTCATTATCATGTATTGTTTTCATCATGTAGGTGCTGTGAGGCATATTGAGACTGTAGCTTTAAATAAGGCCTATACAAATAAAACCTAAAATAACACATTTAGAAAGTACTCCATATGTTCCCCCATAAACACTGATAATTAACTCCTTCTTCCATAGTGGACCAGTAATTGGTTTGTGCTGCATGTTGTCAGCCAGGAGAGGGGGCTGCTCTATAAATAGGAACAGTTCTAAATATTAGCTCTAGCTTCTCCCAAATTCACAGATGATGAGAGGGTATATGTCTCACAGAACACTGTGTGTGCCTGTTCCAATGAGCCAAATAGTGAGCACCACTCAATTTCTTCAGTGTGATGAAGACCTGTTTTTATCTTTGTTGCCCTACTTAGTAGCCAGTTCCGTAAATGAACGCCAATTCTTGCCTTAAAACCAAAGCCAAGCATCAATAATTCACGGAGGGAAACTCTCCAGGTCTCCTGCTGGTGATCAAATATAACCTGCCTCATTCTGCCAGAGTCAAACATGTGAACATGCATTAAATATAAACGCTGCTGCACTCAAAAAGGGACAAAAAGTGACACAATTATCATCCCACTTCTTTTGCATGTTATATATTTAATATTTGGGATTACTCAAAAGGGGTGATATTTTTGATATTTTTGTTTGTGAAGTAGCTGGAAAGGTCAACCTGATCTGACCCCAAGAAGCAAAGAGAAAAATAAGAAAGTGAGGTGAGATGAGACAGAATAGAGAGGATGTGATGGTGGTGCATGGTGTGTGTTAGAGTGGAGTTTGGTTGCTGCGTTGGGAAGAGAGTGATGGGGCTCCACCCCCTGGCTATAGACAGACACCTGTTTTCCACTTTGTGTCAGTGAGAAGCTCGCTCTGCTCTCCATCTGTGTCTAAATCAGAGCACAGGGGCTCTCTACCTGCCACCTGGACAGGACACAAACAAGGAGGAAGACAGCCTTTTGCAGGACCATAAAGGTGGTGGATGGTGGAGATCTTGAATCAGGGACTAGAAAACCAAAGACAGCTTCTTCTTCTTAAGGTGTGAGGGATCACTGTCAGCGGAGAGAGGATAATCTCAGAGAAGATCTTTTTTTTTTTTTGGAGGATGTAGACCTCCAAGGATAAGCAAAGGACTGTAGTTAAAAAAAAAAAAAAAGAATCAAGGTGACAGCCAGAAGCAGGCATCATGTCCACTAACAGTCAAGACAGAGACCCTGATATCGAGCTTTTTGTCAAGGTAAGACAGAGACAGAACTGTGGTTTTCTAAGTTAAGTTTTGATGGAAGATAGATAGACAGTATATGAGCAGGATTTCAGTGCACTACTGTGTGTCGTGGAAAGCTTGTGTAACTCAATAGCAGAGGTAGAGTTACACTGGCACACTGCTCTCCATGTTGACCCGGGATTGTTGTGACAGTGATACTGAAGCTGCTTGTCGACGGTGGGAAGCTCTGCCGTGCTACCATTACTCCACATTACTCCACATTAAAAGACTTTTTTTAAAGGACTGCATTAGCGGTGTGCGTGGCGGGCTAATTCTCTTCACTCTCAAATCCATTAAATCAGCCACTCTGCTCTTTTATATTCAAGTATAAAAGACATTATTTTTGTGCTGGTATTCACTGATCAATAGAAGTCCCAGATTATCTTCCGAAATAAAGCAAACACGACAAAAGTGCCAGTTTGGAAGGAAGTGCAGTGTTGTTTTTGTTCTCCACAACTAGATGCACTTGAGGCCCTGTGGGAAATGTTAGAGGTAGATAGATATACCTGAGGCAGGTGAGGTGGAGGCAGGTGGGAAAGCTCATTGCTGATGATGTGTTTGCTGCCTGGATGCACTGACCCAATTAGCTGGTGTGGAGGCTGCTTTCAGCCAATCCACCTCCTAGGAAACCAGTCAGCTTTAGGTAACTGAAACTTCACTGACACTCGGCTTACTCTGTTGTTTCAGTACATGAAACTCTTATTTCTAGAAAGCAAAATGCCGTAGCTAGATAATTTGTCTTTTGCCTTGCATTTAGTTAGCAATCCTAAACTGTCACTCTTTCAGTAAATGTTGTTCTTAATGAAACCAAACTCACTTTTTCACACTCTATGTGCAGTGTGTTAAGTGCACTATGGTTTCCATAGTAGCTGCAGCCCAGATGCTTCCATCTGAGGTGTGACCTAGATGGACACAGAGTCATCCTACATGGCTGCACCTCCTTTAATGACCCCATAAACCCTGCACACAATTTAGACTTTCACCGAACAATCTATTCAACATATGACACAATATATCTGGGCTATCCAGTGACAAAAAATTTTAATTGTTTGCATCATGGAATCCAGCATTTTTGAGTCCAATTTGACCAATAGTTGGGAATAAATGTCAGGATATCTCGTCCTATGCTGCAATAATTTTGACATTTCTTATTCTACTATCTCTCTGTTTTTGGTCCTCCAACCTTATGGAAGTATAATGATAAATTATTTTAAAGTGTAACTTTTCAGTGCTCGTGTATACAGGGATTGCCCCGTATAACACTAGCAAATTTTGCCTACATTATTCATCAAAGTAGCTGAAAAATGTAATTGTGTAAATTCAGATCTGTAGTGGCAGATATTTTTAAAGCATGGTACTTATTGGGGTAATTGTACAATTAAGTTCAATTTAATATAAAAAGTGTTTTTAAAGCTTTCATAAAGTACTTTAGAAAATAAAACGGCATACTGGAAATGAAAAAGCAACATATGATTTACTCAAATTATTACTCTGAGCCTGGGCAGCTGATCATTCTGTTGAAAAAAAGTGCGTTTGAACGGGTGAGTTGAAATATTGCAGTATTAAGTAATCACAGACAAATGTAAATATAAAAACATGAGTAATTGTTTTGTTTGCACTGCCCTGCAAATGCTGCTTTGTCATTCATTCTCATTAAAATGTGTGGTAAGACAAACTGAGAACACCCTAGCCCAGTAACCCTATAATAAAGTATGCATGTATATGTACTGTATATGGGCTGGATGGATCATATGAAGTAACATTGCCTCCAGTGGACCCCCACTCATCATCAGATCTCTCAGCGGCTCCGTGCGCTCACGTTCCTCGTGCCCACAGGCCCAGTTGTGTGTGACAGCTTTTGTCCTCCGTGTTCTAGATGTTGATTGGCTATTATCAGTGGCTGTGTATTGTGTTACCGCCGTGCCGCTGAGCCTAGCCATAACAATGAATGGACAGAAGCATCGCATGCACTCAGGCTGCATGACAGCACCGGGCATCAATGGCTGGCGTACATACAGTTGGCTCAGCTACTTTTAGACTGACAGCTCAGTTTTCTGGTGTTTGCTGGGAGCAGCGTACTGTCAAGCACACAAACTGAATGGCAAAATGTTTTCCGTATCTTTTATTTGTGAAGTGACTGCTGATGCTGCATTCAAGTGAAGCATTTATTTGTCATCTCAAGGATACGACGAAATTGCACATAGTTAAATGAATCTACTGATCTCTTAAAACTTTTATTTTCCAAGTCACTAATGTAATAAATGAAAAAAACTGTCTCCAGTGGCAAATCTGTGTTGACCTAGAGGTCAGTACACTGTATTTTGCTGTGTGTTGTGGACCTCTCTGTGAGTGCCCCGTCGGACAGTGAACCAGCTGATGGAATCACTATGTATAATTCAGCTGGGCCAGTGGGTCAGGTGTCACTGCTGACGCTCTGCTGTGTATCCACACATGCCGACACACATGTGCACGATGTATATGATGGAGGGGACGTGACTATAGAAAAACTTGCAACTCCTATTTGGTTATTTTAGGCTATTTATAGGATTAAACGTTTGGATTCATTGATAAACTCATTTCAAAACCATTTGGACAAATTCCACAATTTTGTTTTTACTCTTGGTATTGGGTAAAATGTTTTGACATCAAGAGTATGATGCTTTTGCTATATGGCCGAATTTATATAGACACCATTTAGTACACATAGAATACTACTGATATCCAGAGTGAACTTTTGGTTTGACTCTGTCCTTATCATAAATTTGATCAGGGATTTAAGGGTGACGTATTTATGTGTGTTTGCGCAGTGTTTAAATTTATACAACCCATGACGCTTCTCTGAACAACCTTTCTGGTCAAATAAAAGTCAAAGATAACAGTCTGTTAAATCCAATATGTATTTGATGTTAGCAGCAAGGTTGCCAGATTCTCAGGAAAGACAATCTTGTGACCCAAGTAGGGGGAATTACTTTCATTATCGAGTAATTTGACGATTATTGTCTAGATTAATTGTTAGCTCAATAAACTTAAAAAAACCCCTTAAACTTAAAGGTACTATTTGTAACAATTTACATGTATTAATCGCTTTGTATTGCCATTGTGTGAACAGATTGTAATATAACTTAAAAACTGAGACCTTTTGCTTCGTAATGTTAGCTGATGAAGTAATTTGCAAAGGGCAAGCTAGTTAGTATCATGGAGATTGGACATTACAGATAGTAATGGTGATATATGATTGTAATGTAATGTTAAGTCACTGTTTTGGCCGATGCCCAGGATGATGGCTCGCGCCTACGGACTGCGTGCACGAGCAACAGGATGCTGACTGCAGTTCACTTAACGGCCACCGGTGTCATTAATAACAAGGACTTTCTAAAAGTTACATATAGTCCCTTTAAAAAAACTTAAACTCAAAACAGAAATTTGACATCCTAAGCATTAGGAGCAGTGGGGCTGCTGTGAAGCACCCTGGGAGCAACTTGGGGTTCAGTGTCTTGTTCTAGGACACTTAAACATGCACACAGTAGTAGCTTTTGAGTGAATAATGTCAATCACAATTTCCTTGAGCCCAGAGTGATGTTATCAGATGTCTTGTTTTGTCCAAATAACAGTCCAAAATCCAAAGAGAAACTATTTACTACAAGGAAAAGCAGCAAATCCTAACATTTGAGAGCCTGAACCATCAAATGATTGGCATTTTTCTGTTGATCAACTAATCCATTATTCGTCAATCATTCTCTCTAACGTCAGAAATGTGTTGACTTAACTATATGGCTGTATTTCCACCACGTGTCATATGTCATCACTCTGACTTGCTTCCTGTCGTGTGCAGGCGGGCAACGACGGAGAAAGCATCGGCAACTGTCC